>NW_022987520.1:0-120000 GCF_902827165.1 Trematomus bernacchii | reverse complement strand
ATGAAATGTTATTAGATACCTGTCATTGTGAATAGGTTGCTAATGTATACCCCTGTAATTATGTTGTGATGTCCTTTTTGTTTTCTGTTGTTTTTATGTGTAACCAACGTACCGCAGGTCTCCCTTGAAAAAGAGATCGTTGATCTCAATGGGATTTTTCACCTGGTTAAATAAAGGCTACAAACAAATGCATTGGCAAAACAAGAGCCTGTATCTCACTGCAGTGATACTTCTGAAGTGATTATGTCTTATGTCAGGAGTAGAGACATATTCTGACTAGATATTAGACACCGGTACTGGGCAGGATTTAGAGTTTCAGTAGTGTGGTAGAGGAGATGAAATGATGAAACTCAGATTTCTGTCTTTGTGGTACACATCAAACCCCTGCAGGGATCAGACTCGCTGAGATGCGTTTGGACTGCTGCTTTTTATCGAGGTGACCTTTCTGCTCCGTGTCATGTATCGGTGAAAGAGCATTACATTGGGACATGTTCGTACTGAGGGAAACGGGTATATGATCTTTTTAAAGGGAACGTTTTCCTCCTGGATCGATACAGGAAGCAGAGCTGCAGGCAGAACATCCTCTCTGTTTCTCAGAGTGAGGAAACATTACATTACAGTGGCGTACCGTGGGGCTTTAGACGGGGCCTTCAGTCAACAATTGAAAAGCACACACAGTACACACACTTTACACGTCTCTGTTCCAGCCAACGCAGCCATGATCAGATAATGCGCACATTATGCCAAACAGTCTCTGAACAATACGACAGCTGATCAACAATCACAACAGTCAGCCAGATAAGGGTGGGTTAAATGTGAATAGTAACGTACTCACCCGTCACTTGTGAATAAAGTCCATGCTACGAAGGAAGTTCATGACAGAAGTTTAGCTCAGGACACGCTGCTCGGCCCAGGGTCATACTGTCATTGAACATCAACATCTGATTGGCTGATGAATCTGTCCCAGCGCTTTGTGTTGTTGTACGACGGGAATCCGATGCAGAGTTTTGCAAAACATCCCAGAATCCCATGGAAGACTTGGAGGATGATTTCAGACTTTCCAAGGTCAGATATTTGAGCCTCTTTTCCAGATTCCTCCCATAACATACATCCTGCTGCAGAAACACCCGGGGAATCATCCTGCACTTTACCCAGAGTGTATCAATTATCAGCTGAATTTAATTTAGCCGTATCGCCTGCTTCATATTTCAGATTACGTGCATGTTTTTTAATAAAGCCAGCAGCAGTTCACCAGGTGGGAATCCTGATATTACTCATACGGTGAGTAATTAAGTTTTACTCGCGCCTAATATTCCTTTTATTGCTTCGACTTCAGGGACAGAGGAGTCGGATAAACATAATTATTATTATTAAAATAAACTACCTGTAAATATATTATTAACCTCTCGTTTGGGACTGTATTGTTTTATAGAAGTGTGTTAGAGTTTTACTCATTTTAATCTTCTCTGGAGGGAGAAATAATGTCATTGGTTGCTTTAAATCTCAGTGGGCAAACACAACTTTCTAATTTATATTTAACTTGGTGAAAAAGCCTAAAAGTCTACTTTAATATATCTAGACTTTTCTCCTTTTTTGTGTTCTTACACCAGTGGTGACCGTTACTTCTGTCCATACGATATATGATCTGTTAAAGGACAAATACAATCCTGACGGGATCAAATACATCAGTAAATCCCCCACTAGTGCTGTAGTTTCTTTATAGCCCAACATTAGCCACCTTTAGCTTAGCGGTGGTGACGTGAAGTCATGTGACCGTGCTGTAGTTCCTTTATAGCCCAACATTAGCCTCCTTTAGCTTAGCGGTGGTGACGTGAAGTCATGTGACCGTGCTGTAGTTCCTTTATAGCCCAACATTAGCCTCCTTTAGCTTAGCGGTGGTGACGTGAAGTCATGTGACCGTGCTGTAGTTCCTTTATAGCCCAACATTAGCCTCCTTTAGCTTAGCGGTGGTGACGTGAAGTCATGTGACCGTGCTGTAGTTCCTTTATAGCCCAACATTAGCCTCCTTTAGCTTAGCGGTGGTGACGTGAAGTCATGTGACCGTGCTGTAGTTCCTTTATAGCCCAACATTAGCCGCCTTTAGCTTAGCGGTGGTGACGTGAAGTCATGTGACCGTGCTGTAGTTCCTTTATAGCCCAACATTAGCCTCCTTTAGCTTAGCGGTGGTGACGTGAAGTCATGTGACCGTGCTGTAGTTCCTTTATAGCCCAACATTAGCCACCTTTAGCTTAGCGGTGGTGACGTGAAGTCATGTGACCGTGCTGTAGTTCCTTTATAGCCCAACATTAGCCTCCTTTAGCTTAGCGGTGGTGACGTGAAGTCATGTGACCGTGCTGTAGTTCCTTTATAGCCCAACATTAGCCCCCCTTTAGCTTAGCGGTGGTGACGTGAAGTCATGTGACCGTGCTGTAGTTCCTTTATAGCCCAACATTAGCCTCCTTTAGCTTAGCGGTGGTGACGTGAAGTCATGTGACCGTGCTGTAGTTCCTTTATAGCCCAACATTAGCCTCCTTTAGCTTAGCGGTGGTGACGTGAAGTCATGTGACCGTGCTGTAGTTCCTTTATAGCCCAACATTAGCCCCTTTAGCTTAGCGGTGGTGACGTGAAGTCATGTGACCGTGCTGTAGTTCCTTTATAGCCCAACATTAGCCTCCTTTAGCTTAGCGGTGGTGACGTGAAGTCATGTGACCGTGCTGTAGTTCCTTTATAGCCCAACATTAGCCTCCTTTAGCTTAGCGGTGGTGACGTGAAGTCATGTGACCGTGCTGTAGTTCCTTTATAGCCCAACATTAGCCCCCTTTAGCTTAGCGGTGGTGACGTGAAGTCATGTGACCGTGCTGTAGTTCCTTTATAGCCCAACATTAGCCTCCTTTAGCTTAGCGGTGGTGACGTGAAGTCATGTGACCGTGCTGTAGTTCCTTTATAGCCCAACATTAGCCTCCTTTAGCTTAGCGGTGGTGACGTGAAGTCATGTGACCGTGCTGTATTTCCGTTCTAGCTTAATGTTACTTTCGACCAGTCTAAGATAACTTTGTGAATAAAGTTTCAGAGGCGAAGCAGTCTTCAAACTTTTAACCATTGGCTTTACAATCTGGTACAATGGTACTCTTTAACGAGAGGTGCATTTGGGACGTTTAGTCTTATATAACCTTACTTTTTTAGCCGTACAGGACTCAAACTAACCCACCGCGGCTCTCCAGTCGAGTTGAACTATTTGCGTTTTCTCCCACCAGGCAGGAAACAAAAGGCTTTGTTCTGTCTGCACGGCGGCAGCCACTTCAACTGATTGCTCTCCCAATCATTCATAATAAAAAGCTAGAGGTGAATCATCTGAAGTGATGTCCTTAAGTGCACCTTTCACTCCCATTGTACTGTAGGAGAGCAGGATGTTATAAAGGGAGCCAGGGGGCTGGCTCTCAGGTCCCTTTGTCTTTTGTGTGATGAAATCTGATTTACTGAAATGTGTTTGAATGCTGTTCCTAAGTTCCTGAAGCAGGTGTGGTTAGGCTGCAGATTTAAGATCAGATCAGATAAGATGAGATAAGATAAGATCAGATGGACCTTTATTAATCCCTGTGGGGAAATTCAATAGTTCAATCAGCAACAGGGTGAGAATGAAAAACAGGAAAGCACAGATTCACACAGATTACAAATTAATACAATTCAAGATAAAATTATGTACAGATTAGTAACTGTAAAATAAGAAATGAATTAAAATGAACATATGTACATATTTGGGTCATATATACATATTAAACATATTTACATGTATGTGTATTTTATGTCCAGTACTTCTGTCACATTAGACTTCTCATTGTTGCTGAAATCACTGCAGATTTGACCATTAGCTGTTGCTGGCTAACGTAAATTGATGCTAACGATAAAACTGCATATTTTTGACAGATGTGTAAAATGTGGTCGGATGATTAGTTTAGAAATGAATCCTTAAATCCTTAAAAAAGACTTCATGCATTTCAAAATCTGTCTGATTGCTCTGTTGGAGGAGCCTGTGACCTAAGATTGTCATCGTCATAACTACACTGTAGCTATGTTCGTATGACAAAATAAAAACCTTGAACCTTGAACCTTGAACCTTGAAACTTGAACCTTGAACCTTGAACCTTGAACCTTGATTAAGGACAGCTTTAGTGATATAAAACCTGATTTACCAAATGTGTTTTGCTCCTCGCATGCTGTTCATGAGTCCGGTTGTGGTGCAGACTTATTTCCACTTTATTTACTGTTGAATGTTTAACACCGTTTGTCTTTGATTCATGAAAATAAACACATTCTTCGTTGTCCGTATATTTGACGGCTAAAATCACAACAGATCGTTTGAGCTGCTGCCAGCTAACGTAAATGGATGCTAACGATAAAACTGCATGTTCGTGACGGATTCTGTTTCCAAAAGATTTAAATCAAATGATGTCCTCCCTACTCACCTGCTAGCTTCCTTACGTCCTCCCTACTCACCTGCTAGCTTCCTTATGTCCTCCCTACTCACCTGCTAGCTTCCTTACGTCCTCCCTACTCACCTGCTAGCTTCCTTATGTCCTCCCTACTCACCTGCTAGCTTCCTTATGTCCTCCCTACTCACCTGCTAGCTTCCTTATGTCCTCCCTACTCACCTGCTAGCTTCCTTATGTCCTCCCTACTCACCTGCTAGCTTCCTTATGTCCTCCCTACTCACCTGCTAGCTTCCTTATGTCCTCCCTACTCACCTGCTAGCTTCCTTATGTCCTCCCTACTCACTGCTAGCTTCCTTATGTCCTCCCTACTCACCTGCTAGCTTCCGTATGTCCTCCCTACTCACCTGCTAGCTTCCTTATGTCCTCCCTCCTCACCTGCTAGCTTCCTTATGTCCTCCCTACTCACCTGCAAGCTTCCTTATGTCCTCCCTACTCACCTGCTAGCTTCCTTATGTCCTCCCTACTCACCTGCTAGCTTCCTTATGTCCTCCCTACTCACCTGCAAGCTTCCTTATGTCCTCCCTACTCACCTGCTAGCTTCCTTATGTCCTCCCTACTCACGCTGCTAGCTTCCTTATGTCCTTCCCTACTCACCTGCAGCTTCCTTATGTCCTCCCTACTCACCTGCTAGCTTCCTTATGTCCTCCCTACTCACCTGCTAGCTTCCTTATGTCCTCCCTACTCACCTGCTAGCTTCCTTATGTCCTCCCTACTCACTGCTAGCTTCCTTATGTCCTCCCTACTCACCTGCTAGCTTCCTTATGTCCTCCCTACTCACCTGCTAGCTTCCTTATGTCCTCCCTACTCACCTGCTAGCTTCCTTACGTCCTCCCTACTCACCTGCTAGCTTCCTTATGTCCTCCCTACTCACCTGCTAGCTTCCTTATGGTCCTCCCTACTCAACCTGCTAGCTTCCTTAATGTCCTCCCTACTCACCTGCTAGCTTCCTTATGTCCTCCCTACTCACCTGCTAGCTTCCTTATGTCCTCCCTACTCACCTGCTAGCTTCCTTATGTCCTACCCTACTCACCTGCTACTTCCTTATGTCCTCCCTACTCACTGCTAGCTTCCTTATGTCCTCCCTACTCACCTGCTAGCTTCCGTATGTCCTCCCTACTCACCTGCTAGCTTCCTTATGTCCTCCCTCCGCACCCTGCTAGCTTCCTTATGTCCTCCCTACTCACCTGCAAGCTTCCTTATGTCCTCCCTACTCACCTGCTAGCTTCCTTATGTCCTCCCTACTCACCTGCAAGCTTCCTTATGTCCTCCCTACTCACCTGCTAGCTTCCTTATGTCCTCCCTACTCACCTGCTAGCTTCCTTATGTCCTCCCTACTCACCTGCTAGCTTCCTTATGTCCTCCTACTCACCTGCTAGCTTCCTTATGCCCTCCCTACTCACCTGCTAGCTTCCTTATGTCCTCCCTACTCACCTGCTAGCTTCCTTATTCCTCCCTACTCACTGCTAGCTTCCTTATGTCCTCCCTACTCACCTGCTAGCTTCCTTATGTCCTCCCTACTCACCTGCTAGCTTCCTTATGTCCTCCCTACTCACCTGCAAGCTTCCTTATGTCCTCCCTACTCACCTGCAAGCTTCCTTATGTCCTCCCTACTCACCTGCTAGCTTCCTTATGTCCTCCCTACTCACCTGCAAGCTTCCTTATGTCCTCCCTACTCACCTGCTAGCTTCCTTATGTCCTCCCTACTCACCTGCTAGCTTCCTTATGTCCTCCCTACTCACCTGCAAGCTTCCTTATGTCCTCCCTACTCACCTGCAAGCTTCCTTATGTCCTCCCTACTCACCTGCTAGCTTCCTTATGTCCTCCCTACTCACCTGCTAGCTTCCTTATGTCCTCCCTACTCACCTGCTAGCTTCCTTATGTCCTCCCTACTCACCTGCTAGCTTCCTTATGTCCTCCCTACTCACCTGCAGCTTCCTTATGTCCTCCCTACTCACCTGCTAGCTTCCTTATGTCCTCCCTACTCACCTGCTAGCTTCCTTATGTCCTCCCTACTCACCTGCAAGCTTCCTTATGTCCTCCCTACTCACCTGCTAGCTTCCTTATGTCCTCCCTACTCACCTGCTAGCTTCCTTATTCCTCCCTACTCACCTGCTAGCTTCCTTATGTCCTCCCTACTCACCTGCTAGCTTCCTTATGTCCTCCCTACTCACCTGCTAGCTTCCTTATGTCCTCCCTACTCACCTGCTAGCTTCCTTATGTCCTCCCTACTCACCTGCTAGCTTCCTTATGCCCTCCCTACTCACCTGCTAGCTTCCTTATGTCCTCCCTACTCACCTGCTAGCTTCCTTATTCCTCCCTACTCACCTGCTAGCTTCCTTATGTCCTCCCTACTCACCTGCTAGCTTCCTTATGTCCTCCCTACTCACCTGCTAGCTTCCTTATGTCCTCCCTACTCACCTGCTAGCTTCCTTATGTCCCTCCCTACTCACCTGCTAGCTTCCTTATGTCCTCCCTACTCACCTGCTAGCTTCCTTATGTCCTCCCTACTCACCTGCTAGCTTCCTTATGTCCTCCCTACTCACCTGCTAGCTTCCTTATGTCCTCCCTACTCACCTGCTAGCTTCCTTATGTCCTCCCTACTCACCTGCTAGCTTCCTTATGTCCTCCCTAGCTTCCTTATGTCCTCCCTACTCACCTGCTAGCTTCCTTATGTCCTCCCTACTCACCTGCTAGCTTCCTTATGTCCTCCCTAGCTTCCTTATGTCCTCCCTACTCACCTGCTAGCTTCCTTATTTCCTCCCTACTCATCTGCTAGCTTCCTTATGTCCTCCCTACTCATCTGCTAGCTTCCTTATGTCCTCCCTACTCACATGCTAGCTTCCTTATGTCCTCCCTACTCACCTGCTAGCTTCCTTATTGCTCCCTACTCACCTGCTAGCTTCCTTATTGCTTAGACCTTTTCTGTTTCCTGATGTTAGCTGGAGATGTTCCTCTAAAATAAGATGTTTTTAAGAGACTTGGACTTAAAAAGATGCTTAAGATGCCTTGTCTAAAAACAAGACTCAAGTTATTAAGTCTTATATCAAGTGTAACGACATATTCTGACTAGAAATTAGACAAATATAGTTGGCAAGATTTTACATTTTTGCAGTGTAGTTTTTCTTCTTCTTTCGTGTAACGTCAGAGGTCCAACTCGGTGTCGTGTAGCCATGCCCGCATCTCCGGTCCTAAGTGGAAGAGGCTGGCTTCCGAGGGTGGTCTATATAAAGGGCAGGTGGTGATTATGTGGTTAGTCTGTTCAGGGTCACCGCACTCGCATGCAGCACTGTCTGCCAGGCCCCACTTCTTCATCGATGTTTTGAAGCGACCGACCCCAGTTCGTAGACGGGTTAGTGTGGTCCATTGCCGGCGTGGTAGGTCGTCTCCTGCTATGGCGCCATCTCCTGGGCCCCAGATGAAGCGATGGAGGCGGGAGGGCCCGGCTATCTCCCACTCCTGCTTCACAAAAAGGTGTCTGATTAAGGACAGCTTTCCTGATATAACATGTGATTCACCAAAGTTGTTGTACACTAAAAATGATTTCCACAAGTGTCCAAACATCGGGACTGAAGTTAATTATTTCAGTTATAGTGAAGATTTAAATCTGCTGCATTGATTTTGTGATTTCACCACATTTCGCCCAAGCTAACGTTTAACAGTTCATAGTTTAATTGTTCAATCTGTATTTTTATATATAATGATCTCAGTGTTAATTGGAATATTTGACTGACATGTGGCAGTGACAGATACAAGTAGAAAAGTTAAGAGCAAAGCAAGAACACATTTATCTTTAGACACAAATAGAAGTTTTATATTTTAATTGGCTTATGTTTTGGCTTTCTGTGAACCACCAATCAGTGAGTCAGTCAGTCAAGCTGCTGTAATTAACACAGCTCTGATAGATGAGCGTAATGTCATGGAAACACCAACAACAATCCAATTTTAGAAACTGCATGTAGGGAAGGTTGATCACCTAGCAATTTCATTTTACATTCAAAGGCATTGCATACAGCTCGTGATGAACTCCACTTCACATGAGAGTGAAAACAGAAAATCTGCAACAGGATTTAAAATAAATGAGAACTTTCTAATGAGATAAAACTTTGACAGCAGAGCAAAAAAGTGGAAATGATTGTGTGTCTTTTGGAAAGTGGTGGATTTATTAACCCTTAGATGCATAAGTGGGTCTTTTTGGACCCGGTGAGGTGGTTTTCTTGAAGTATCTTTGTAATTACATTTTTTTATCATTTCATATTCCAGCTATTCCTCAAAAAACATGTTTTGGATATCATGCCATTCACATTTTACATTTACATTTTATACATTTTCAGAAATTGTAGTTTTTGTATTGCTACCCCAAGCTTAAAAAATGACCCGCATGCATTTCCTATGGGATCCTCTGGGAACCTTTGATTCACCTGTTGCTGTCAGGAATACATTCACTGTAGACCACACAGACTACATCACACGTGACACCTCTCAGGAACATTGTTTTACACAGCAAGATCTGAAACCTGTCAGTATAATCATAATCATAATAATAATAATACATTATATTTTCATAGGGCTTTTCAAGGACTCAAAATCACTTTACAATATAAGGGAAGGTTAGGGTGGGGGGTATAGGACTATCAAACTTGATCAACCGGCATGGATTGATGGGGGGTGGGCTATGAGTAGACAAGAGGAGAAGAGATGAGTTTTGAAAAGGGACTGGAATACTGTGAGGGTCTCAGAATAGCAGAGATCTTTGCATCAATATGTAAAAAACGTTTTTTTTCAAAATGTAATTTTTTTTCTAAAATTATAAATAGTGAAAAATTAAATATAAAATATTTCTAGTGTGAACCAAAATATAATACTAAATAAATACAAGTGATCTTTCTTAACCAAAATCACAAAAATAGCATAAAAACACATTATTCTAATACGGGTCCAGTCTCTCGTGCATCTAAGGGTTAAAAACTGCCACAAATGCAGTAGGACATCCTGATATATATTTTGTTGTTGCATACTGCATATGTCATCCTGTGTATTGAGATATACTAAATAAAGCAACGTAAACTGCGCTTATTGTCAATAAATAAGATTATTCTCTTTCTCGTGTCATCCGTTTACCTTTGAGCTAAGGACACTTGAGATGGAGGACAAAGTCTTTTTCAGTGGAGGTCGAGTTTCTTGAGGACGGCTATTCGTAGCTGGAAATGTAGGTCTAACTTCACACCTGAGCTCAACTTCACATGATTCATGCTGCCTGTTCTTTATCATAAGTTATGGCAGATATTAATGAACATTTATTATATTTGGAAGAAGATTGGGAGACTTTATGTATCCACAATAAACCGTATTTAATTTAGTCTTAATGTACATTATGTAATTTCATATTCTGTTCTTGTACATATCATATTCTATTTACATGTATATAGACTTCTTGCACTATTTCTTATTTGTGTATGTTATTATATATGTGACCTGCTCCATCGAAATCAGTCGCATTGACCCGAAGACACATTTTGAGTTGTATACACTGTTGGAAAGAGGAGATTCATAGCTTTCTAATGATATCAGGATTGTTTTTGTACTCCAAATATTAAGCAAAATATGTCACATGATATAATGACTGTCACCGAGTCATCATTTTGAGGAAAAGGCCTTCAAAGTTTCCTCTTCTCTGGAATCCATCGATCTGATTGATTATTAGCGGCTAATAAATGATCAAAATACTACGGAGGGAAGATATGTTCGTTTGGATTACTGGTCTGGGGGAAGCTCGCGAGTGTGTGTGTGTGAGTGTGTGTGTGTGTGTGAGTGTGTGTGAGATGTGTTTTTGTGTGTGTGTGTGTGTGTGTGTGAGTGTGTGTTTGTTGTGTGTGTGTGTGTGTGTGAGTGTGTGTGCGTGTGTGTTTGTTTGTTTGTGTGTGTGTGTGGTTTGTGTGTTTTAGTGTTGTGTGATTTGGTGTTTGTGTGTGTTTTTGTGATGTGTTGGTGTGTGTGTGTGTCGTGTGTTGTGTGTGTGTTGGTGTGTGTGTGTCCTTTTGCGTTTGTGTGTATTGTGTTTGTTTCCCGTGGAAAACACTCCGGCTGTTGTTACGCCTGCTGTGACGTTAAGTTACTCCGTTCTCCGCTTGTAATTATGTCTACAAGCTTCAAAGTTGTATTTATCATCTGAATTTGCCGAAACAAGTTTAATATTCTGAAAGCCAAGACTTTGTTTATTTGAAATCAGATGAAAACAAACTGTAACGAACCCTGCCGTGTTATCTATGATTACTATACGCCTTACATTCATAATGTCAGCGGAGGGAGGGGGGCTGCGCTACGGAACAGCAGAGTGGCGAGTGAGAGGTGCCTTCTTCCCTTTACAAGCTTCACACATGTATTTATCGTGTGATTTTGGAAATAAAAGTTTCATATTCTGAAAGCCAAGACTTTGTTTGTTTAAAATCAAACAAAACACTTGAAAATATTTTTTTACACAAATCCACGTTTATTTTGAAATGAGCCGTTGCGACTTCCGACTGATTTCGATAGAGCGGGTCACATATGTTGCATTGTTGGAGGAGCTCAGGTCAGAAGCATTTCATTGCCACTTCTCCACTGAAGCTTTGAGCATCTGATGAGAACACCTTTGGGATACAATGGAAAATATCAAGTTTATGGAGAGAGTTTTGTTGGATAAGATTTTGTAATTACTCGAACCCAAAAGAGAAACCAACTCCTCTCCTTGGTGTGAAGAATCCCTCGAGGCAAATTATTTTCACATATTCTGGTCTGGCACATCCTTGAATCCTTTTTGGCAGGAAGTTCATGGAGTTTTACGAAAGGTTTATTCAGATAGACGTTCCATTTAAATTAGGATCTTTATATTTGGGTGCTTTACCGTCAGTAAATGTTTCCTCTAATGATCAGAGATGGAAAAGTACACACATCCTTTACTCAAGTAGAAGTACAGATACTCGTGTTTAAAAGTACTCTGGTGAAAGTAGAAGTACTGACTAAACTTCTTTACTCAAGTGAAAGTAAAGAGGGCTTTGAAATGTACTTCAGTAAAAAGTACCCATAACTAGCAGCTGTTTTAAAGAGTACCTGACCTCCCTTTATATTAATAGAACAATAATGTCATTGTTAGCTAATGAATGTTTCCATGCTGAACAACGGCAACATGACAACGTTTTCATTGGTCCCTCTTCTTAGAGAAGACCAGGAAATGATGGATACACGGATCGTGTTCAAATCAATAGGCACGCAATGACTCTAAATAATAATGATCACGCCACCAAACACACATTCAAACTAAAGGAACCAGCCTGTTTGGGAAATGTGAGAAGTAGAAAGTACAAGTATTTGGGTTCAACATGTAAGAAGTAGAAAGTACAGGTATTTGTGTTCAACATGTAAGAAGTAGAAAGTACAGGTATTTGTGTTCAACATGTAAGAAGTAGAAGTACAGGTATTTGTGTTCAACATGTAGAAGTAGAAAGTACAGGTAGTTGAGTTCAACATGTAAGAAGTAGAAAGTACAGGTATTTTGGGTTCAACATGTAAGAAGTAGAAAGTACAGGTATTTGGGTTCAACATGTAAGAAGTAGAAAAGTACAGGTATTTGGGTTCAACATGTAAGAAGTAGAAAGTACAGGTATTTGTGTTCAACATGTGAGAAGTAGAAAGTACAGGTATTTGTGTTCAACATGTAAGAAGTAGAAAGTACAGGTATTTGTGTTCAACATGTAAGAAGTAGAAAGTACAGGTATTTGTGTTCAACATGTAAGAAGTAGAAAGTACAGGTATTTGTGTTCAACATGTGAGAAGTAGAAAGTACAGGTATTTGTGTTCAACATGTAAGAAGTAGAAAGTACAGGTATTTGTGTTCAACATGTAAGAAGTAGAAAGTACAGGTATTTGTGTTCAACATGTGATAAGTAGAAAGTACAGGTATTTGGGTTCAACATGTAAGAAGTAGAAAGTATAGGTATTTGTGTTCAACATGTAAGAAGTAGAAAGTACAGGTATTTGGGTTCAACATGTAAGAAGTAGAAAGTACAGGTATTTGGGTTCAACATGTGAGAAGTAGAAAGTACAGGTATTTGGGTTCAACATGTAAGAAGTAGAAAGTACAGGTATTGTGTTCAACATGTAAGAAGTAGAAAAGTACAGGTATTTGGGTTCACATGTGAGAAGTAGAAAGTACAGGTATTTGTGTTCAACATGTAAGAAGTAGAAAGTACAGGTATTTGTGTTCAACATGTAAGAAGTAGAAAGTACAGGTATTGGGGTTCAACATGAAAGAAGTAGAAAGTACAGGTATTTTGGTTCAACATGTAAGAAGTAGAAGTACAGGTATTTGGGTTCAACATGTAAGAAGTAGAAAGTACAGGTATTTGGGTTCAACATGTAAGAAGTAGAAAGTACAGGTATTTGGGTTCAACATGTGAGAAGTAGAAAGTACAGGTATTTGGGTTCAACATGTAAGAAGTAGAAAGTACAGGTATTTGTGTTCAACATGTAAGAAGTAGAAAGTACAGGTATTTGGGGTTCAACATGTAAGAAGTAGAAAGTACAGGTATTTGTGTTCAACATGTAAGAAGTAGAAAGTACAGGTATTTGTGTTCAACATGTAAGAAGTAGAAAGTACAGGTATTTGAGTTCAACATGTAAGAAGTAGAAAGTACAGGTATCTGTGTTCAAAATGTAAGAAGTAGAAAGTACAGGTATTTGTGTTCAACATGTAAGAAGTAGAAAGTACAGGTATTTGGGTTCAACATGTAAGAAGTAGAAAGTACAGGTATTTGTGTTCAACATGTAAGAAGTAGAAAGTACAGGTATTTGGGTTCAAAATGTAAGAAGTAGAAAGTAAAGTACTGACACCAGAACAATGTACTTAAGTACAGTAACGAGGTATTTGCACCTCTGATAATGACATGTATGTCCAGTCCTGAGTGCTAGCAGGAAAGCCGTTACTAGAATGTGGTGAAAACCAGGAAAAGCTTTTGTGGACGAGTTGACTGACATTGTTTATCATATCTTTAAGATGGAAAGGATAAGTGTCAGGGTTAGGCAGGATAAAAACAATCTATCAGTCTCAACAAAAAGCAAACTTTAATTTATAAAAAGCCGATGACAAACCTGTCAAAACACAAGGAGAAAATACATTTCAAATTAACACAGGAAGCTAAACACAAACAAAACTAAATCATGACAATAACTTTTGCTTTGAGATTTCTACAGGGATGCTTTTTGCTTTGAGATGGACAAAGAACACCAGTAAGACCATCATTTGTCTGAAGTGGATTTGTGTGTCTTTTTATCATTGTTTTGTCCATGCCACCGTAGTTTAGGTCTCATTGCACCCATGTAACCGTATTTATGTTCATATAAACTGATTAAAAAGAGAACGTCAAAGAAAGAAAATGTGTTATATTCAATATTTCTTACGTGGCAAAGTTGCATTTACAAAACCAAGAAGAGTCTCCTGCTCAGATCAGTTTGCTTGGACTCATAGTCGATGTTTTCAATGCATGCGTTTCATTTAGAAACCTAACCTTTGGCTTGCCTTAAGCTTTTCTGGCTATAGAGTACTTCAGGAATGAGTCCCGGGTATGAGTCAGCATGTTATCACTTCCTGTTGCCCGTTAAAGTTTTTTTTATTAAAGTGTTTTTTGTCGTTAGCCAGGACTTGTTGTATTAATGTAGAATACACACTCAACTAGTCATACTTTTTAGTCTTAAAGTAACTCAATTTACTGTAAAGAGGTGCAGGAATGAGTCCTAAAACCCTGAAATGAGTCAGCATTTTAGCACTTCCTGTCCCCTGTATGGAGGTCAATGGTTTTCTGAATGTGTTTTTGGTCGTGAGCCTGTAAACTGGGCCAGGATTCACCGCTGAAGTTTTTTTAGTTTTTTTGATTTTAGTCAATTTATTGAACATGTCAGAAACAAAACTTACAACAATAATAATAATATATATATATATCATTTTCTTTCTTGTTTTTTCTCACTCATAATAAAAATTATAACAAAGTACTACAAAGAAATAATAAAAAAAAAAAAAATAATAATAATAATAATAATTCTCAATTAGTCTCTGTCATGTTCAACAGGGGCAAGAAGAAGCTTAAAAAACCCGTTTCTGTTCCTCCCCCCTCTAGCATACATTTTCCTTATAAATAAAATATTAGGTCATCGTCATCAGCGATATGTTTGTCTTGTTAATTTGTTAATTTGTTTTTTTTACAAAACAATCAGAAAGAAATTACTTTTACAATTACAAGAAATAACAAATGGGATTTTACAGGTCCTGTTCATAACCATTCATGATTTGGCTCCTAAATAATACTTTCAGTTTAGATAGACTTGTACAACATGTCAGTGCATCATTCCAGTTATTCCACAGACTAACACCTTTTTGATGAGATGCAATGAAGTTTGGCATTTGTTCGTACGGGTGGTTTTTTGATAATGCAGTTTCCTCTCAACATGTGTGTGCTTTCTCTCCGTGTGAAAAGTCCCTGGATATTATGAGGTAATTGTTGATTTGCGACTTTGAACATAATTTGAATAGTTTTATAGTCAACCAGGTCTTGTAGTTTTAGTGTTTTTAGTTTGATAAATAATGTATTTGTTGGTTCTCTGTACGAAGTTTTATGTATAACTCGTATGGCTCTTTTTTGCTGGATGAAGATAGGATGTGTATTTCTTTTACATGTGAAGTAAGATAAGATAAGATACGATAGAAAATATACATGTACTTTAACTTAGCGTAAAACTCCCTCTGGAAGGAACACAGGGATTTTAGCCTCTGAGACCATTTACATGCACTAAAACCTATAGAACACTACAAGAAAGGGAAAAAACACAAAAAGCATAACAGGGCCTCTTTAAACAGGACTTTTACCTTTAAGAGAGTATTTTTTACAGCGTGGTTTTAGTATCCCTACTATCTGTGTACTTCCTCCACCACTGGATATACTTATACTACATTACATAGAATATTTGGGATTTGAGACCTTTTACTTATTTATATTTGAGACGTTTACATTTGGATTGTCTTTTAATTTCTCCTATGTACAATGCCTTGTCTTTTTACGCTGCTGCAAAGCAACCATTAGGTAGGCAGGTAGGTGGGTAGGTAGATAGATAGATAGATGGATGGATAGATAGATAGATAGGTAGATAGATAGATAGATGGATAGATGGATAGATGGATAGATAGATAGCTAGATGATAGATAGATAGATAGATAGATAGATAGATAGATAGATATAGATAGATGCTCGCTCGCTCGGTCGCTCGCTCGCTCGCTCGCTCGGTCGCTCGGTCGCGCTCGCTGGCTGGTGGCTCGCTCGCTCGCTCGCTCGCTCGGTCGCTCGGTCGCTCGCTGCTCCCTGCTCGCTCGGTCGCGGACTCGGTCGCTCTGGTCGCTCGGTCGCTCGCTCGCTCGCTCGCTCGGTCGCTCGCTCGCTGGCTCGCTGGCTCGCTCGCTCGCTCGCTCGGTCGCTCGGTCGCTCGCTCGCTCGGTCGCTCGCTCGCTCGCTCGCCGCTCTCTCGCTCGCTCGCTCGGTCGCTCGGTCGCTCGCTCGCTCGCTCGCTCCGCTCGCTCGCCGCTCGGTCGCTCAGCTCGCTCGCTCGCTCTGCTCGCTCGGTCGCTCGGTCGCTCGCTCGCTCGCTCGCTCAGGTCGCTCGCTCGCTCGCTCGTCGTCTCGGTTCGCTCGCTGGCTGGCTGGCTGGCTCGCTCGCTCGCTCGCTCGCTCGCTCAGCTCGCGTCGCTCGGTCGCTCGGTGGCTAGCTGGCTGGCTGGCTCGGTCGCTCGCTCGCTCGCTCGCTCGCTCGGTCGCTCGTCGCTCGCTCAGCTCGCTCGCGGCTGGCTGCCTCTCTCGCTCGACTCGCCTTCGCTCGCTCGCTCGCTCGCGCGCTCTCTCGGTCGCTCGGTGCTCGCTCGCTCGCTCGGTCGCTCGCTCGCTCTCGCTCGCTCGCTCGCTCGCTCCTCGCTCGCTCGCTCGCTCGCGCGCTCTCTCTCTGGCTCGCTGGCTCGCTGGCTCGTCGCTCGGTCGCTCGCTCGCTCGCTCTCTCGCTCGCTCGCTCTCGCTCGCTCGCTCGCTCTCTCGGTCGCTCGGTCGCCTCGGTGGCTGCTGGCTGGCTGGCTGGCTCGCTCGCTCGCTCGGTCGCTCGCTCGCTCGGTCGCTCGGTCGCTCGCTCGCTCGCTCGCTCGTCGCTCGTCTCTCGCTCGCTCGCTCGCTCGCTCTCGCGCGCTCGCTCTCTGGCTCTCTGGCTGTCGCTCGTCGCTCGCTCGCTCGCTCGCTCGCTCGCTCGCTCTCTCTCTCTCGCTCGTCGCTCTCGCTCTGCTGGCTCGCTGCTCTCGCTCTTCTCTCGCTGCTCTCTCTCGCTCGCTCTCTCGCTCGCTCGGTCGCTCGCTCTCGCTCGCTCTCTCGCTCTCTCTCTCGGTCGCTCTCGCTCTCTCCTCTCTCGCTCGCTGGTCCTCGCTCGCTCGCTGGCTCGCTGGCTCGCTGGCTCGCTCGCTGGCTGCTGGCTCGCTCGCTCGCTCGGTCGCTCGCTCGCTGCTCCTCGCTCGGTCGCTCGCTCGGTCGCTCGGTCGCTCGGCGCTCGCTCGCTCGCTCGCTCGCTCGCTCGCTCGCTCGCTCGCTCGCTCGCGTCGCTCTCTGGCTCGCTCGCTCGCTCGCGCGCTCGCTCGCTGGCTCGCTGGCTCGGTCGCTCGGTCGCTCCTCGCTCGCTCGCTCGCTCGCTCGTCGCTCGCTCGCTCGCTCGCTCGCTCGCTCGCTCGCTCGCTGCTCGCTCGCGCGCTCGCTCGCTGGCTCCTGGCTCGGTCGCTCGGTCGCTCGCTCGCTCGCTGCTCGCTCGCTCGCTCGCTCGCTCGCTCGCTCGCTCGCTCGCTCGCTCGCTCGGTGGGTCCTTTATTGCATCCCAATTTGGAATGTTTGCGTTGCAGCAGCATAAAAAACAAGGCAATGTACATAGAGAAATTAAGACAAGAAATAAACAGTCCAACATATTTCTGAAATAGAAATAAAATAGCATTAAAAGTAAACCTATATAGATACATGTGGAAATACACATTCCCAGTAATGTGAATGTGAGAAAAAGAAAAAATAACAAACATAGAGATAAAAAAAGAAAGAAAAAAAAGATCTGTGTGTTACAGTAATGTGTGTTGGGGTCTGTACTCCTCCCCTCCTCCCTCCTGCTCTGTGATTGGTCAGGAGGCTGGGTAAACTCCGCGCGCGCGCCTCTCCCGCTGCGCACACGCGCTCCTGCAAACTGAAGTGAAGATGCTTCAGTTTCCGACGCACAGAGCAAGCTCCTGAACCCGGCACTGTTTCTCTTTCTGTTCACCCCCGCTGGTGCCTGAGCTCCACGTCGAGGAGAGGAGAGGGAGGGTCTGCAGCCGGGAATGGGTGCTCTTTCTCGGGGAAGCTACCTGTCCTCCGCCGGCCTCCTGCTGCTCCTCTGCGGATCCGCGCTCTGCAAAGGTAAGAGCTGGGACACTAGAGCCTCCTCTTGGATACGCACTTGTGGTGTTTTTCGCATCAATTTATTGTAATTTAGAATCAGTTTCTGTTCTTTTCGCACACATGTTTTGTCATATATGCAAAGGTAGGATCTGGAGACACTTCTTTTAATTCTGCCTCCTCTTGGATACGCACCACTTGTTCCCTCGTGTTGCTTTTCGCATCAATTTATTGTAATTTAACATCAGTTTCTGTCCATTTCGCACATATGTGTCAGTGATATGCAAAGGTATGAGTCTCTGTGGCTACTACAAGACATTGAGATATAACTAAACAGAAACACAGACACACTGCTGATTGGAGAAAAGATGATATTGGCAGTATGAGAAACGGAACACTTCTTACAGGTTGTATACTGGATAAACAGCACTTTTCTTTGTGCCATGCTCGGTTACGCACCACTTGTTCCCTCGTGTTGTTTTTCGCATCATTCTATTGTAATTTAGCATCAAACTCTGTTCATTTCGCACACACTTTTTAGTCATACGCAAGATAGGAGATCTCTGTTGCTACTACAAGACATTAAGATAAAGGTGATCTGGTTGTATACACTCTTCCAGCTGATGTGGCACTGCACATGTGGACCATTATTCAGCAGACAATGCAGACGGACAGATAGATGGACACCACAAATGTTTATAAAATATGATCACATGACTACATTATCAATAAGGCTTCCACATATTGGTTATTTCGACTCCTACACAGCACTTTTCTCTGTGCCGGTTACCACTTGTTCCCTCGTGTTGTTTTTCCGCATCACATTTGTTGTAATTTCGCATCAATCTCTGTTCATTTTGCACACATTTTTTAGTAAAGGTAGTAGTGATGTGTCGGTCGCGAACGAGCCGATTCTTTTGAACGGCTCTTTGGTACGAACGAGGGGAACCGAGTCGTACTTGGTGAGAGCCGTTCTTGTTATCGTTCAATCGTTGGTCCGCACTCACTGCCTGCCAAAATCCACTCTCCTTTTAAAAAGCTTGATTTTGTTCCCCAAACGTATTCTGTGAAGACCCGCCCCTACTCTGTTTGGTAGGTTTCAGCACGAGGAGTGAGATGGGGTGGGTCTTAACGGAATACGCGAGAGAGAAGTCATACCAAGTGGTACAGGACAGGTAGACAACGTGTTTTTCGGATGGAAAATGAGCCAAACGCGAAAACGCAGCAGCATTTGGATTCACTTCAACCAAAACCCAGTCAGTGATAAAGCGCACCATTTGTAAAGGCAAAATATCCTTTAAAGCAGGATCAACAAATAATCTCCATCGCCACTTAAAAACACAGTATCTAATATTAAGAGTTGCATGAATTTCATTCAAGGCAAGGCAACTTTATTTACTTAACACATACAGAGGGTAAATTCAAAGTACATTCACTGACATGATGACATGGATATGGCGCCACCTTGTGTCATGTTTACAATGCCGATTATTGACATTAGGTCTGGCAATACAGTCAATCATTATCCTGGTGATTATTTTGCAGATAAACCTAGTAACCTTAAAAAAACGGCTCTTTTGAACGGCTCTTTTGAACGGCTCTTTGAAAGGAACGGAGCCATAAGATCCGGCTCCCTTCAAAGAGCCATAATTCCCATCACTAAAAGGTAGGAGTCTCTGTGGCTACTACAAGACCTTAAGATACACCACCACAGAACCACAGACACCACGTGTTCCCTCTTGTTGGATCTCCAGCAGGTTGTTTTACTTATTGTCACAAACGGATCTTACTGGTTTGAATCCTGACCGTTTCCTCTCCTTCATTTGTTGTCCTCATGTGTGTCTGAATATTTAAACGAGCAGTGTTTCTCCTCTCTTCTGGTCACAGTTTGTCTGCTATTGATTCTCAGCTCACTGTCAAGTTCCCACACTCTTTATCTTCTTCATTCACCCTCGGCCTCCTCAGGTCGATGTTAATTGTCCATTTTCTCTCAGTTCTCAGTCTCTAATGAATCCATCATCGTGCTGAGCAACAGGCGTGTGTGTGTGTGGAGTTACTGCTGAGTGTGAAGTGTGTGTGTGTGTGTGTTACATGGAGAGTGGTACATGGAGAGTGTGTGTAGGGCTGCTCGATTCATAATCATGATTATTTTGGTCAATAATTGATATCGCGATTATTAAATACGATTATTCATTGACTTTGAAAACATCCATTTATTGAACTTTAAAACAAATAATAATTTGAACAGTATCTTTTTAACTGTTGATTACCCTGAACATATAATTCAACTGAAAAACCAATACAAAAATAAATAAAATAAATGATACATTTAAATAAATAATATCAAAATAATAAATACCAATAAACAAGATCAACAAATATTTTGTAGCGCACTTCAACAAGCTACTAAACATATATAAATATGATAAATACAAATAAATTAGACCAAAATTAATTAGATCAAATATGTTGCAGTGCAGTCACAACCAAGCAAAGCTAAATAATCGTTTTTTTCGATTAGGTTGTTTTCGTAATTGTGGCAGGCCAAAATCGTAATTGCGATTAAAATACGATTAATTGCACAGCCCTAGTAGGGTGTACAGAGAGTGTGTGTGTACAGAGAGTGTGTGTGTGTGTAGGGTGTACAGAGAGTGTGTGTGTGGTCAGTGTGTGTGTACAGATAGTGTGTGTAGGGTGTACAGAGAGTGTGTGTGTGTGTACAGAGAGTGTGTGTGTAGGGTGTACAGAGAGTGTGTGTGTACAGAGTGTGTGTGGTCAGTGTGTGTGTACAGAGAGAGTGTGTGTGTAGGGTGTACAGAGAGTGTGTGTGTGTGTGGTCAGTGTGTGGTCAGTGTGTGTGTGTGTGTGTGTGTGTGTGTGTGTGCAGCGAGGAGAGACAGGAACATAAGAACAGCTTTGTGCCTTTTTTAAACGTTTTCTAAAGGGAATAATGTCTCGTGCGTTTTGTAGAGCGCTTTGTGGTTTGTTTGCAGATAATGAACTTGCTGAATGCGAGGGGGCTGTGCCTGCTTGACGCATTTATTTGCTTCTTTTACAGTAAAATCTGAAGGTTTTTGAGTCTTTTGTTGGACAGATTTGTCCGGCAGATATCTCTGATTAAAGATGGAAGCTGCTGCTGCTCCATCGCAGTGTGTTTGACCTCAATGTTATTCTACAGTATGTTTCAAACACCTACATAACGTGTGTGTGTGTGTGTGTGTGTGTGTGTGTGTGTGTGTGTGTGTGTGTGTGTGTGTGTGTGTGTGTGTGTGTGTGTGTGTGTGTGTGTGTGTGTGTGTGTGTGTGTGTGTGTGTGTGTGTGTGTGTGTGTGTGTGTGTGTGTGTGTGTGTGTGTGTGTGTGTGTGTGTGTGTGTGTGTGTGTGTGTGTGTGTGTGTGTGTGTGTGTGTGTGTGTGTGTGTGTGTGTGTGTGTGTGTGTGTGTGTGTGTGTGTGTGTGTGTGTGGTGTGTGTGTGTGTGTGTGTGTGTGTGTGTGTGTGTGTGTGTGTGTGTGTGTGTGTGTGTGTGTGTGTGTGTGTGTGTGTGTGTGTGTGTGTGTGCCCGGTTTGGTGCATAACATGTCGGATCGTTTTGGAAAATGGCGATCCCATTTCCTGGAAGAAATAGTTCTGTATCCAAAGTTACTATTAATTGAAGGAGTATTAATTAAATCCAAAGACCAGGAGGGGTTAGCCTTAACATCTAGATGAAACCAAAATAAGAGCTAACTATAAGACTTTAAAGTTATTCACTTTAATATGATATCAAACGGAGAAAACCAGAATATTTCTCCAGATTTAAAAAAGCATTTTCTGACCCTACCTTGACAAATGAATACATGGTTATCATAAAAGTAAGTGATTTATACTTTAAGTCAATCATTGCATCACTGCAGCTGTAAATGATAGGTTTTCATCTTGACTTATTTTGCATTTACTAGCTTTTTTAACCTCTTGAAATGCTTGAGTTTCACTTTCTTGGTCAATAAAGGTAACCAGAAATGTGTAATATTATCCTTTTTCTGTCCCTAAATCATCTCATTATTTTTTATACAATCCAGCGTTGTAAAATTAGATAATTACAATGTTTACACTTTAATCTTCAGTGATTTCCTCACTACATCTCTCTTTATAATAATAATAATAATAATACATTAGATTTTTATAGCGCTTTTCCTATTGCTCAAAGACGCTTTAACACGGCAGCGTGCGTTGAAGCATGTGGACGGGCCGTTACACCACCTCCATGTTTTCTCCTGATTAGTCATGTTATCTTTCCCATTGTATTTGGATCTGATATGAAGCCCCTGCCCCAAATAATCTCTGTGTGTCGGACAGTAACAGATTGAGGTCAGAATCACCACTTTATCGCCTCTGAACACACTGAGCAAACTCTCCTTATATTACTTGGTATAGAGCGGTGCAGGGAGGACGCATTTCCCTCCTCAAAAAGCAACAGGATTTCTCCAGAGGATTTAGGGAAAGAGCTGGAAATAAGGTCTGTGGAAAGCAAACCTGTTTGATAAATGTTTTGTCCAGCCGGATAATCTCCACACGTCTACCCTACTTTTATAATGTTCTAATCATAAATCTAGTCGCCAGAAGCAAAATGCTAACGTGATGCTATAAAGGCACTACAGCAGCACGACTTCAACGTCACGCCAACTTCAGATCCATATTCAAACACACAGATTCTAAATGGTACGAGTTGAAGCGTTTGTTTGAACAGTTTGCAGGAGGCAGGTACTTGCTTTCAAGCAGAACAGGGCCAACTAACTTAGAGGAGTGTTTACGTGTTCGGCGTAATGACGTACAACGTCCTCAACTTCTGTAGTCCTATTCAGCCACTTGGTAACAACCATCGTTTTTCAGACACGTCAACTCTTCAGGAATCACCAGTGGGGTCACTGCTGATGGATTTAATGTCCTAGAACAAAACGTGATCCGTCTCTTCAATGTGTCTCAACCACAGACCTTAGTTCCAGCTAGTTTCCAACATCCTATGGAGAGATCCCATTGGCTCTGAGAGAGGGAACAGGAAGTGGAGAAATGCTGACTCACTTCCTGGTTTTAGGACTCGTCACTGCACCACTCTATTCAGCCGCCTACAAATGACTTCCCAACACAACTGAACTGGGAAACGTAACTTCTCCCAGATAATGATCGCAACAAAACGTCTTGGATAGTTGAAATTAAGTCGTCATTGACTTATGTGTTCGTGCAGTCTGCTGAGATGAAGTCCTGTTTGTTTCTGACGAGCTTCAGGAGAATTTGTGATACCAGGGTTTTTTCTAGAAAGATAGAGTATGAGTGTCAGAAATCACGTTTCACTCGACACTTAACTGACAAAACAGTTTTGATGGAAACATGATTTCCCCCATTTTGCCATTGACTTCCCGCAGGGCACCAACAAGTCTGATGAGTTAAAGTCCTGTTTGTTTCTGCAGACTTTGATTAGACAGGAATTATTTGAAGGTAAAAAACAAACGAAATCTGGGAGAAAACATGCTTTTCTCAAAACTTTATTGAAAAAAGTAAACATTTTGGAAACCAGGCCGTGTTATTGGTGTATGTCGGTTGCAGAAACCCTAGTCCATGCTATCGTCACCTCCCGCTTGGACTACTGCAATGGTGTCCTGTTTGGGGTCCCCAAAAACCCCCTGGACAGGCTCCAGTATGTTCAACACTGTGCTGCTAGGGTACTCACACACACAAAGCCGTGGCAGCACATCACTCCCACCCTCATCCACCTCCACTGGCTGCCGGTCAAGTCCCTCATAACTTACAAAGTCCTCCTCCTCACCTACAAGTCCCTCCATGCCCCCCAGTACCTATCGGACATCCTTCACCCACATGCCCCACCCCGGAACCTGTGGTCTTCAGACTCTGGCCTGCTTACCACCCCCTGCACCAAACTGCGAACCTTCGGGGACAGAGCCTTCAGTGTGGCAGCCCCCACCCTCTGGGACGCTCTCCCTGTGGAGATCTGCAACATCCCCACGCTTGACGCCTTCAAAAGGGCCCTCAAGACCCATCTGTTTACTAAGGCCTTTGGCCCCTAATCTATTTGTTGTTTTGTCTGACTGCCTTTTGTTATGTTTCTTTCTACTCCTGTTCTTCTCTGTAAAGCGACCCTGGGTCTCATGAAAGGCGCTATCTCAACAAACATTGGGACAACTATTCCACAGTTAGGGTTAGGGGTCAGGGTTACAACGAGCACCAGCGTTTCTGGACTTTGAAGGTTTAGCATGCAGATGGTTTATTACATATGTAAGTATGACATATTAACACCATAGCCAATAACACACAACAAACGGAACATTTCACAACAACACACTGTACACAACACAACAATGCACACAAAAAAACCCAGTTATAATATGTTTTAAACCATTTGGAAAATATACACATGTTCTGTGCATTGACTCGTAGATAAAGCCAACAACACTTTTAGATTGAAACGCAGTATAGAAGTCTCTGAAGGCCTCCGTCATGTGTGCAGCACTCAGAGTGACACCTTGTTTCTCCGGATCCTCACCAGACTCTGTCAGCGTTGTCATTTTCTCTGCACGACATCACGATCAGAGTCAAAGAAATGTTTGGGATGTTCAGACGTTCAGGAACGTTCAGATTTCAGACTATCTTATCTTATCTTACTAAACAAATGCATCTGAGCGTCCCTGCATGAGAGATGTTGAGGTTTAGGTGTCTGAGCACTTTAGTGACTTCCTGATGGATGAGTTATCAGATATTAGCACGTAGCATCCCCTCCTAATGAAGCCTGTTTACAGATGCAGGAGGCGGCGTGATTACATGCAGACTTCCTCTTCATTTCAGACAGATTTGTCCGGCAGATATCTCTGATTAAAGATGGAAGCTGCTGCTGCTCCATCGCAGTGTGTTTGACCTCAATGTTATTCTACAGTATGTTTCAAACACCCGTGTGTGTGTGTGTGTGTTGTGTGTGTGTGTGTGTGTGTGTGTGTGTGTGGTGTGTGGTGTGTGTGTGTGTGTGTGTGTGTGTGTGTGTGTGTGTGTGTGTGTGTGTGTGTGTGGTGTGTGTGTGTGTGTGTGTGTGTGTGGTGTGTGTGTTGTGTGTGTGTGTTGTGTGTGTGTGTGTGTGTGTGTGTGTGTGTGTGTGTGTGTGTGTGTGTGTGTGTGTGTGTGTGTGTGTGTGTGTGTGTGTGTGTGTGTGTGGTGTGTGTGTGTGTGTGTGTGTGTGTGTGTGTGTGTGTGTGTGTGTGTGTGTGTGTGTGTGTGTGAAAGGTTTGGTGCATAACATGTCGGATCGTTTTGGAAAATGGCGATCCCATTTCCTGGAAGAAATAGTTCTGTATCCAAAGTTACTATTAATTGAAGGAGTATTAATTAAATCCAAAGACCAGGAGGGGTTAGCCTTAACATCTAGATGAAACCAAAATAAGAGCTAACTATAAGACTTTAAAGTTATTCACTTTAATATGATATCAAACGGAGAAAACCAGAATATTTCTCCAGATTTAAAAAAGCATTTTCTGACCCTACCTTGACAAATGAATACATGGTTATCATAAAAGTAAGTGATTTATACTTTAAGTCAATCATTGCATCACTGCAGCTGTAAATGATAGGTTTTCATCTTGACTTATTTTGCATTTACTAGCTTTTTTAACCTCTTGAAATGCTTGAGTTTCACTTTCTTGGTCAATAAAGGTAACCAGAAATGTGTAATATTATCCTTTTTCTGTCCCTAAATCATCTCATTATTTTTTATACAATCCAGCGTTGTAAAAGCGTGATTACATGCAGACTTCCTCTTCATTTCAGACGCGATAATTAATTTCTGTGAAGCAGGAGAGTGGGTGTGCATCGTAGAGTTAGGAGAGTAATGATATCAGAGCATTATCTGATATCTGAGGAGTGTTGATGTCACCGGGTAATTCAAATGAGGCATTATTTGATCTAATATAAGCACATGTTCTCTCTTCATATCAGTCCTGATCTGTTGGGTGTTGGACTCTTTACACTGGGCTGTTGTTGGACATCAAGGGATTAATCAATGAAGAAGAATGAATGAAGTTTCTGGAATAAAGGACTCAAACCGTTCACATTCATACAGAGCTAACACATTAGCTTAGTCAAAGTCAACTTTAATGTACATTTTTCTGTGTGTGTACAGACGGAGAGATCGAACTTTCCAACTATCCCGAATACAAAATATAATAATATAAATATGTATATCCTCTATACAACCAACAGACACATTTACACATATGCACACATTCAGATAAAACACATCAATCAATATATACAAAATAACAGTCACTTCAATATCTTAGGGAATGTACATAGTGCAAGATTGTCCATAGCAGCGTAAAAAAGTGTCTGGTGCTGGAATTGAGTGTCTGAGTGTGTGGGGAGTTATAGTCCAGTGGGGGCAGAGGGGAGAGAGGGGGAAGAGGGGAGAGAGGGGGGAGGGAGGGGAGAGAGTTCAGCCTCCTGACAGCCTGGTGTAAAAAAAACAGTTCTTTAGTCGAGTAGTGCTCGACCTCAGGCTGCAGAACCTCCTCTCAGCTCAGCACGCTTAGCGCCGCAAGGTTCTGAACAAGCTAGTTACTCCAACAGTGATTTAATGAATATTTGTGGCATCACACATCTACAATGCAACACCATGAAGGATAGAGAAGAAGTGAGTAATTGTGTCACAGGAAAATTATAACAGAAGCTTCACTTCTCCCACGACTTCTTTGCTGTCGCGACGGCAGAACTGCGTCACAACATAAGAGCCTATTTCAAAAATGTTTCCGTTGAAAAAAGAGTTTCTGAACATGAAGAAATCTTTTTGACAGCAACACGTGTCTATTTTTGAATCATGGGCAGCGTCAATGTGCATATGAGACATTAAGGGGTCGTTCAGTAAATTGTAGCTTCTCCCAATAGTCTTTATATTTGGTGCACAATAGCATAGGGACCAATAATTAAGCTGTCCTTAGTGTCAATACAGACACGTTCCTTAGTCCCCTGCCAGGCCCTTTTGACCGTTATTGAAGCACACTTTGGGTGTCCATCGTGCATTTTGCATTGGGACGCACTTTTGCACTAAAATATCACATATAAGTCCAGAAGTTGGCAAATTGAGACACTTTATTTGCCTCCTCTAGCCTTCATTACCCGCCTCTTCGGAGTCCGGTTGCTCTCACTCAGAGACGTTTCAGAGCTGATTCCGTTGTGAATTGGGTTTTAAAGAAACTGAATGTAGTCTGGTCTCTGATTGGAGCAGCAGAAGTAGCTTCTTCCAATACTCTTTATATTTGGTTGCCCCCCCCCCCCCCCCCCTGATCAGACCTGCTCCCACTTTGCCTGTTTTTACATCTCGTTTAAACTCCTACTTGTTCTCCCGTGCTTTTGCAGACCACGTATCAGTCTGGGTTTTCTAAAATTGGGGTTTTCTGTTTAGTTGTGTTTTAAAATGTTTATTTTTTCGTAATTTAAATCTTTATTGTGACATTTCACATGGCATTAACACGCTGGTTACAACAACATAACAATCATGTTACAAAAGGCCAGCAAGGCAATACAAAATAAAAATGAAATAAAAGGCTATGTATTCATGTTATTATACTATTGAAGATATATGTAACTATATTGTTCCAGTCAAATGTCTTTGTTTAGAGCAGGGGTCTGCAATTATATTTGGCCTCGGGAGTACAGCCAAACTTGACAGTCTCTTCTCTGTCATTGTAGACCGAATGCTTTCTCATTTTGCGCCGTCCCGTTCAAATGTGAGCTGGTGTTATCTTTTTCAAATCACAAACCGCATGTTGGCTATTTCAGCACCACGCGCTGTCCACCTACTTATTGATCCACTATCAGCGTCAGTGCACCCCGCTGCCAGATCGTGCCTGTCACTCTCAACATGGATAAAAGTACAATAAGCATTCTTCAGGTGTAGGTAGATTCTCTATTCGGACATTATAGCCTATATGTGCTGTCGGTCCAATATTGTAAAAGAAAATAAATACAAATATTTTATTTTTATTCTCAAAATAATTTTCCGGGCCGAATATTATTGCTGGCGGGCCACCAATGGACCGCGGGCCACCAATGGACCGCGGGCCACCAATGGACCGCGGGCCACCAATGGACCGCGGGCCATTGGTGGACCGCGGGCCGCCTATTGCCGACCCATGGTTTAGAGTCTTTTATAGAGTCAATTTGTCCCACTTTCTGTTGAGTTGTGTTTCTTGCAATCTCAATTTATGAGTCAGTTTTTCCATCAAAAAGATTTCTTCCACAATTGTTACCCATCGGTTTTTCGTTGGCGGTACTGCCTTGCCCCAATTCCTAGTGAAAGCTTTCTTGCTGTCACTAAGAATGTCCTCAGTAGATTTATATAAATAGAGTACCAAACAACTTTTAGAAACCTCATACCCAATTATTTAACGTATTTCCTTACATATCATTTCCCAAAATACAATTATTTTCTGACATTGCCAAATAATATGAGAATGGTCAGCATGTTGTAAAATGTTTTTGCATCATGTATGAGAGTTTTCAATCTGTGGCTATAAGGATGGTTTTATTGTCTCATGCTTTTACATTTGTTTTTTTGTCCTATCGGTTTTGTCTAAATGTATTCATGCTGCTGTTTTTATTTATATATATTTAGGGATGTACAGCACTTTGGTTGTTTTTATATGTGCTATATAAATAAAGTTGGATTGGTGAAGCTGTCTTTCTGACACCTCCGACCTCACAAGGTTTTACCTCTGTTCCTCCTCTTCAGGTTCAGAGAAATATAAGAGAGTCAGCCGAGAACAATCTCAATCTTTATCTGAGTCTTAATCTATACCAGCGGTTCCCAACCTTTTTCAACTCAGCGCCCACTTAAGAATCTAAAATGTTTTCGCCGCCCACATTCAACCATAAACAATACGGAGGCTAAATGAAGTTCTCCGAGTACTTTTTATTTTAATTCGAAAAGTTGCTGGCCATCAGTAACAAACAGACATTTTTATTACACGGTTTAGTTGAATACTCAATTCTGATTGGTCAATTCAGAACATGTGACACGTTGTTAATCCAGTAGAACAGACCGCTGTCAAGGGTTGTAATGACCGTTGCTTTCCACACAAATCATCATGTTTTGCAAATTATTTGGTGGCCCAATAATCCTTATATTTATTATAGCGCTTTTTCAATGACTCTCAAAGTGCTCCTTACAAATACACATTACACATACAGACCATACATACATGTAATGGTCATGTACTGTGGACAATACCCACAGGAGCAAATTCAGATGAAGTGTCTTGCTCAAGGACACAACGGCTTTACAGGCGCAGCGGCGGCAGGTTTCGCCCCCTTGATCTGATAATCAATGCACAGCGCACTGCGCCACACCGCCCATCTTCACACCTCAAAGTCATCGAGGCGCTTTACAAGTACACATTGATATCATACATGTACTGTGGACAATACCCACAGGAGCAAATTCAGGTGAAGTGTCTTGCCCAAGGACACAACGGCCTGACGCAGTGGCGGGTTTCGAACTGGAGTTCCCCAACGCCCCCTTGATCTGATGATCAAACGCACAGCCCACTGCGCCACCCCGCCCCAATGCCTTCGCGGACCACTAGGGGGCCGCGGCCCACAGGTTGGGAACCGCTGATCTATTTATAAAGCACATTTAAACTCAGTTGACCAAAGTGCTGTACAGCGAACAAATACAATATAGAATAACAGAATAATAATAATATAATTAGTAAAATAATAAAACAATAATTCAAAACAAGTGAAAAGGACAATAACTGGAAACATATAGAAATGTGAACTAGTGTTAAAAGCCAGTGCAAAGAGGTGAGTTTTTAGCAGAGATTTAAACGGTTCAATAGACTGAGCACTTTCGGATTTGGTACTACAAAGGACGCACCAAACCGTGGAGAAAAACCTCAAGTTTCATTTTATTTTGCTGTGTACACGGCTTTTCATGAAAACAGACAAAAGGTCACATCTGTTATTTTCCCTGAGAGAAAGAAAAGGGTCTCTTATATTCCGCCTGCCACCCCCAGAATGAATCATCACAGCGAGGCCCTTCACAGCCCAGATTTACATTTAAATGAAACCAAATGGCTGTACACTCAGAAATGATATACAGTAATGATGATGGTAATAAAAGCAAAGTCCTCCCTCATATTGGACCGGCTCCTGCACTCATTTTGCAGGTACAGTTAGTGAGTTATGTCTTTGTCGTGTCGAGACTATTACCTCCACATTTCAGCGAGTGGATTCATCAGCGCTGCCTAACTTAATGTGGTCGGCCATCAGCCTGCAGCTCGTTGCATGTTGATCACATCTTTCTTTCAGCGGCTGCACGTCATCTCTTACGCTGCGAGGCTCTGACGCATCACAGGTGTGTGAGCGCCGGTTAGCATCTGTTGTGTAAGAGAGGACTCGTATGCATGCTTTTATTATTAATTAAGTATCTCATGCAAGGCGAGGCAAGTTAATTTATACAGCACCTTTCAACACAAGGCAATTCAAAGTGCTTTACAAAAAATACATTAAGAGCATTAAGAAACATATTATAAAATGGCATGCAGTGGTAGCGAAGAACTTTGAGGTATTTTACTTAAATATTCCCATTTTATACCACTTCATACGTCTACTTTACTATATTTAAGAAGCCAGTAGTTTACCTTTTACTCCACTACATTTATCTGACAGCTTTTACAGATTCAGATAATTAGCCAATACAAAATAATATACATCCATTTTCATATACATTTGGGCTATAAAGGAACTACAGCACGGTCACATGACTTCACGTCACCACCGCTAAGCTAAAGGAGGCTAATGTTGGGCTATAAAGGAACTACAGCACGGTCACATGACTTCACGTCACCACCGCTAAGCTAAAGGCGGCTAATGTTGGGCTATAAAGGAACTACAGCACGGTCACATGACTTCACGTCACCACCGCTAAGCTAAAGGTGGCTAATGTTGGGCTATAAAGGAACTACAGCACGGTCACATGACTTCACGTCACCACCGCTAAGCTAAAGGAGGCTAATGTTGGGCTATAAAGAAACTACAGCACGGTCACATGACTTCACGTCTCCACCGCTAAGCTAAAGGAGGCTAATGTTGGGCTATAAAGGAACTACAGCACGGTCACATGACTTCACGTCACCACCGCTAAGCTAAAGGCGGCTAATGTTGGGCTATAAAGTAACTTCAGCACGGTCACATGACTTCACGTCACCACCGCTAAGCTAAAGGAGGCTAATGTTGGGCTATAAAGGAACTACAGCGCGGTCACATGACTTCACGTCACCACCGCTAAGCTAAAGGTGGCTAATGTTGGGCTATAAAGGAACTACAGCACGGTCACATGACTTCACGTCACCACCGCTAAGCTAAAGGTGGCTAATGTTGGGCTATAAAGGAACTACAGCACGGTCACATGACTTCACTTCACCACGCTAAGCTAAAGGTGGCTAATGTTGGGCTATAAAGGAACTACAGCACGGTCACATGACTTCACGTCACCACCGCTAAGCTAAAGGTGGCTAATGTTGGGCTATAAAGGAACTACAGCACGGTCACATGACTTCACGTCTCCACTGCTAAGCTAAAGGTGGCTAATGTTGGGCTATAAAGGAACTACAGCACGGTCACATGACTTCACTTCACCACCGCTAAGCTAAAGGTGGCTAATGTTGGGCTATAAAGGAACTACTTCACGTCACCACCGCTAAGCTAAAGGAGGCTAATGTTGGGCTATAAAGGAACTACAGCACGGTCACATGACTTCACGTCACCACCGCTAAGCTAAAGGAGGCTAATGTTGGGCTATAAGTAGTAAATAATAATAATAATAATTCATTTATTTTATATTGTATAGGCGCCTTTCAAGGCTCTCAAGGTCGCCGTACAAACACACAAAAAACAAGATACACAATAGATACCTCCAGCATAAGAAACATAAACAAGACAATGCAGTATATAAATCAATCAAATAACCAAATAAATAAAAACAGAGGATGTGTGATGGATAATGATCAGGGTGGATATGCGAGTGTGAAGAGATATGTTAGGTTTGATTTCAAGCTGCAAAAAAAGGTAGTGAATATAACTTGTCATCTCTGAGTCCTGATTGGCCGATCTGCTCTGGATAGTTTCTGTTTTATTTAATCTGAGCGGACAGCCTCAAAGCTGCAGATTCCTTTGATCTCAGTCACAGATTCAATCAGTCTGTCCACTCCAGACAACCATGTTTCTGTGAAATATTGAAGTGTGCGTGCGTGTTTGTGTGTGTGTGTGTGTGTATATATGTGAGCCTCCAGTCATACATCTTCTTTCTGTGATTTGTTTTTGCATGTGTGAAAGAACTCCCTGAGGATAAAAAAACCCCACTTGGGATTTAAAATCTAGTGAAAGAGAGCTCAGTGTTTAATGACTACAAAGGAATGAAGGTTTTCCTAAAGTGGCAATAAAAACCATGTTCGCTTCAACCCATCATTATGAAGTAAGTGTTGATTGCACCGTGTTATGGCTGTAGAATAATGAAACCATCACATTGGTTGCATACAATTCAAAAGATCCCTTTCACAATAAAAGCCTGAGACCGATACACTGCCTCACTGCCTACAAGAGAGCATTTGTCTAAGAGGAAACTCAATAACAATAGAATAAAACTCAACAAAACAAAGGACTGATGTTAACCCATTTCAACTTTAAACGGCCAAAGAGCCCCGTTAACGGAGGAGGCAAAGAAGGCAATAAAAACATAATTTTTACTAATCTATATCCTGGGGTTTTTCTAGGAAAATATAGTATAAGGGCGCTAACTAGGGATGTCCCGATCACCTTTTTTTGCTCCCGATCCGATTCCGATCATTTGATTTTGACAATCTGCCGATACCGATTTTTCCCGATCCGATCTTTATGCAATGCATTAAGAGAAATAAAAGGTAACAGATAACGGCTGGTCATCCAACGCGATGAATTCAGCTATCTTGGCTGTTATTTTGTTGGCCTTTTCACTGTTCTGGGGCAGTTTCTCTTTCCTTTTAAAAGTCTCTGAAAGTGTCGGTTGTTTCAGTGCCGTTACCTGAGTGGCCGCTGTGTACTCGTCGTGTTGTTGTTGGTGTTTGTATTAGATTGGTCATGTTGAACGTAGCTCTGTTCTTTCCACCACGCGGAACCTCCGCCTTGCAAACATTGCATCTGGCTGTTACACTGCCTTCGCTTTCAATTTTATAATACTTCCAAACTCCTGACATTTTCTCTGTCCCGACTCCCGAGTCACCAGCTGAACGTAGCCTCTCGTTAGCTTACTGCTACTATTAGACACTGCGCCCACTCTGTTGCCAGATTTGAGAGAAATAAGCAACCAGGTCTATGAAAACAAGCCCAAAAGAAGCAACACATACATGATGTTGTGTAATTTTAAACCAAAACTAAGGCCTCAGGATGACTTTAAGATGTGAACATGGTCATTTTTGTTTTGTAAGAATTAAATAAAATTATTAAAAAAAATTATAAAAAAAAAAAAAAAATCCCGATCCCCGATTTTTTTCTCCCGATTCCGATCTTTTGAAAATCACGTGATCGGCTCCGATCCCCGATCACGTGATCGGATCGGGACATCTCTAGCGCTAACGTCACTTAGCTAAATAGAAAAATAAAAATACTTCATTAGAGCGAAGCAGGAACTAGTAGTGTCTTCATGTCTTAAAGCTGCCGAGTCATATTTTGCACCTCAAACAACAAATAAATAAATCCAAAAACAAAGCTGTCTCTGCCGTCTGACGCTCTGTTTGATACTCAGGTTTCTGGAGTAAAACTATCTGAATCTAATAAAATCTAAATCCACAATCGATTTTTATACAAAACCCTGCAGACACTTCAACCCCTTGAGACTTGGGTTAGGGTTAGGGTTAGGAGACTTGTGTTCAAACTCCGTTTCTGTCAGGGTTCACGTCACTGGTTTTGATTGTTGTTTTCTGTCAGGGTTCACGTCACTGGTTTTGATTGTTGTTTTCTGTCAGGGTTCACATCACTGGTTTTGATTGTTGTTTTCTGTCAGGGTTCACGTCACTGGTTTTGTGATCGGACTGCAGTCAGCTTCTGTAGTTTTGGACGTGTTGGGATCAGTTCATTTCCCCCTGTACTCCACTGAATGCACAGAGATTACTTTACCAAATTAATATAACACAGTACATCCCATAGTGCTCTTTAATTAACCCCCTTCTTGTTAATGAGGGTCAATCTTGGTTAAAAAGATGGGTCCAATGTTATGGAAATCATCAAAAGTCTCTTTTTATTTTTTATTATCATTATTAATGTGGATAAAACGACCAAAAAGGTCAAGTAAAATCCCAGGATAGGGCGGTTTTTCCAGAAAATGTGATCACTTCACTGGATTACAGCCCCTCAAAAACCAGGAAAAGACACTTCTGGTTTATTACAATAACCACAATCTAAAAGTGTATCTGATCTCATATGAAAATGTCCATTTAATACCAATATATTGTCCAAAAATGTACATAATGAATGAATGAACCGTCTGAATTATTAAGACCAAAGCCCCCAATGGTCCCTCCATGGTTTCAATGCTTATGGTCACATTACATTAAATAACATAGTGGTATATTGAGGCTTTAAATACGCCTTCCATGCATCTTTAATACTTTAGAAAGCTCCTCAAAGGCACCTTCCTGTCCGCCTCTCAGTTTTTACGTCTAACATCCTTCACTGCCAGCGTGCCGCTCACTTTGACGAATGATCAGAAGCACCTCGCTCTCGAACGGAGGGCAATATGAAAATACATTTAAAGGCTGTCGGCGTGCAGAGGACGGGAAAATGAGGCGCGCTCGTTTTGATTACAGCGAACAGATGCTACTTTCTGAGCTGGGAGGAGAGAAAGCACCAGTCTGGATTCTCTGTGGTGACTAAATGCGTTAGTTTAGACTCATATTAGGGCTTTTTTTAATAAAGTAATGCAAGGAATGAGGCGTAAATCCCAGAAATGACTTGAAACATGGCCTTTTGGTTCCTAAAGAGTGTGATAACCTCAATAACCCCAAAACTACTCCAATATTGTAAAAATAACCAAATAATTAACTGTTATCCATATAGGACATTATGCTAATTACTGCTAATGGTGTATTAGGGCTGTTTGAATAAAGTCATGCAGGTAACAAGGCCTGCATGACTTAGCATTTTCTCACTTCCTGTCCCCTGGTGTGGAGGTCAATGGTTCTCTGAATGTGTTTTTGGTTGGTAGTCTGAAATAAGGTCTATGGTTAACACAAGCTGAAGAAATGTTGTTCTCCGACATAAAAAAAGTCCGTAAATAACCCACTATTTAGAAATGTTGCTAACAAGCTAACTCCATAGGAGATGAAATATGGCCTTTTGGTTCCTAAAGAGTGTGATAATAACCTCCATAAACCCCACAACTACTCTAATATTCTCCATATCGGCCAGGCAGATGATAAACTGATCTCCATATAGATCATTATGCTAATTCTGCTAATGGTGTTTGAATAAAGTGATGCAGGGAACGAGGCCTAAGACCCAGAAATGACTCAGCATTTTACCACTTCCTGTCCCCTGGTCAATGGTTTTCTGAATGTGTTTTGTTCTACGACACTATTTGACACGGTTTTCATATTTCTGGAGTAATTATACAATTTTTGAGGAACAGAAATATTGTTTTCTGTCATCACTTTAACATTTTACGGGGGAAATCTGCATTTTGGTTTGAGGGCGCAGCGCTCCTGTTACCCGGTGCAGACAAAACCCTGATTATCATGTAGTATTTTCACACCAGAGCGCTTCTTTCCCCGCTGGTATCTGGTTGTACAGTTTAAATATGAACACTACAGTAGCAGCGCTTCAGCTCCCGAGCCTCAGGCCTCCCACTCCTCCCTTCATGGTTCAAACGTCTCTTTTCAGACTCATTTGAGCTTTTGATAGAATCTGCGAGGTGTTCAGGGTCCTCCCCACTGCGGATTACTCAGCGCTCTCATGTAAAACCAACACAATACCTCTCCATCTCGTGAAGCCATGAAGCATCTTGGCTGGTTTCCTCCGGCTGGTTCCCACACAGCGTCCTGGGGAAAGCTTCTCTTCTTGTTGCTGTGTTTGTGTGCCTCACCCGCAGAGCACTCAGCATTGTGGGTGACCCCTTCCACCCCTCCACCTGCCTCTTCACCCTCCACCTGCCTCTTCACCCTCCACCTGCCTCTTCGCCCTCCACCTGCCTCTTCGCCCTCCACCTGCCTCTTCACCCTCCACCTGCCTCTTCACCCTCCACCTGCCTCTTCGCCCTCCACCTGCCTCTTCGCCCTCCACCTGCCTCTTCGCCCTCCACCTGCCTCTTCGCCCTCCACCTGCCTCTTCGCCCTCCACCTGCCTCTTCGCCCTCCACCTGCCTCTTCGCCCTCCACCTGCCTCTTCGCCCTCCACCTGCCTCTTCGCCCTCCACCTGCCTCTTCGCCCTCCACCTGCCTCTTCGCCCTCCACCTGCCTCTTCGCCCTCCACCTGCCTCTTCGCCCTCCACCTGCCTCTTCGCCCTCCACCTGCCTCTTCGCCCTCCACCTGCCTCTTCGCCCTCCACCTGCCTCTTCGCCCTCCACCTGCCCTCTTCGCCCTCCACCTGCCTCTTCGCCCTCCACCTGCCTCTTCGCCCTCCACCTGCCTCTTCGCCCTCCACCTGCCTCTTCGCCCTCCACCTGCCTCTTCGCCCTCCACCTGCCTCTTCGCCCTCCACCTGCCTCTTCGTCCCTCCACCTGCCTCTTCGTCCTCCACCTGCCTCTTCACCCCTCCACCTGCCTCTTCGTCCTCCACCTGCCTCTTCACCCCTCCACCTGCCTCTTCGCCCTCCACCTGCCTCTTCGCCCTCCACCTGCCTCTTCGCCCTCCACCTGCCTCTTCGCCCTCCACCTGCCTCTTCGCCCTCCACCTGCCTCTTCGCCCTCCACCTGCCTCTTCGCCCTCCACCTGCCTCTTCGCCCTCCACCTGCCTCTTCGCCCTCCACCTGCCTCTTCGCCCTCCACCTGCCTCTTCGCCCTCCACCTGCCTCTTCGCCCTCCACCTGCCTCTTCGCCCTCCACCTGCCTCTTCGCCCTCCACCTGCCTCTTCACCCCTCCACCTGCCTCTTCGCCCACCTGCCTCTTCGTTCCTCCACCTGCCCTTCGCCCTCCACCTGCCTCTTCGCCCTCCACCTGCCTCTTCGCCCTCCACCTGCCTCTTCGCCCTCCACCTGCCTCTTCGCCCTCCACCTGCCTCTTCGCCCTCCACCTGCCATCTTCGCCCTCACCGGCTCTTCCTCCCCTCCACCTGCCTCTTCGCCCTCCACCTGCCTCTTCGCCCTCCACCTGCCTCTTCGCCCTCCACCTGCCTCTTCGCCCTCCACCTGCCTCTTCGCCCTCCACCTGCCTCTTCGCCCTCCACCTGCCTCTTCACCCTCCATCTGCCTCTTCACCCTCCATCTGCCTCTTCACCCTCCTGCCTTCAGGGAGAAGGTTCCGCAGCCTGAGGTCGAGCACAACCAGACTGAACTCTCTCCCCCCCTCTCCCTTCTCTCTCCTCTCCCCTCTCCCTTCTCTCCCCTCTACCTCACCTCTCCACCCTGCACCCACTGGACCAGGACTTTAACACCCCCCCCACACACACAGACACCAACACTGCAGCACCAGTCACTGCTATGGAAATGTTTGCACTCCCATTTGCTCTATGCACATCATCTTTTAATATATATCCTGCTTACTTGAAGTAAACGGTTATTTCATGTTTTTTTGTAATTATTGACAGTTCTTGTATTTTAATGTGTGTTTTTTATACCTCGGGACTGTGGGAAACAGTATTTCGATCTTTCTGTGTGTACAAACATATTTTGAGATTGACAATAAAGTTGACTTTGACTTGACTTAGATATTAGCCGTTATATCAGAGCGGGGCCCCGAGCGGCTTCCTGTTTTGGGAACATGTCGGCTGCCGGCGTCCGTGTGATTCAGACGGCCTTACAGTTTGTGACAGGAAACGCCGTCCAGATGAAATGTGTCTGAAGAGATTTCCTGCTGAAGGGATGATCAGCAGAGATTCCTGTTTCTTTCTGAAAGAGAATACCGAAATAAAACGTAATTTGGCACGGGTCAGATTTGAGATTTTTGGGGTATTTTGCTTTCAAACCGTATCCTTTCAGACTAGTGGAAAGAAAACCATTAAACTCCACATCCAGGAGTTTATTTGACTATCTTTGTGACTGTAGATTTCTCCTAAATTAACCAACATGTTAAAAAAGGGAAACCAAAGTAAACAGAAATGTATAATGCTATTAACCCTTCGGTGATATTTAAACGTTTAAAATGAAAAGTGAAATGTGAAATGTTAAAGTGAAAACAATATTTCTGGAGTAATTCTACAGTTTTTGAGAAACAGAAATGTTGTTTTCTGGCACTAACATTTTACGGGGAAAATCTGCACTTTGGTTTGAGGGCGCGGCGCTCCTGTTACCCGGTGCAGACAAAAACCCCTGGAAAAGTATAATTATGTGCAGAAGTGACTCTAACAAGGTTTCTAGTGGAGAATCATTTGGAAATACAGTTATTATCATGAACGTCACCATGGTTCCTGCACTGTGAATAAATCAGAGCCCGTCCATCACTACTTTAAGCCTGTGAGTAATGAGCAGCCTGCACTTTGGAGAGAGAAACGGTGATTGCAGACAAAATGCTTTCATAACAAAAAATACGTTGTCGCTCTTCAGTGGCGTGAGGAATATTCCACATTTAGTTTCATCCTCTCTGCGCCGCAGGGGAGAACAGACACAGAAACACATGGAAGAGGAGTGAAGAGGCACAAAATAATGAGGCAAATATCCAATCTACACTTCGGAGGCGTAATGTGTTACATACAAAGTGTTCCTCCAATCCTCATGAGCTGTTTCAGGAGTGCTTCAAAACACGGTGACAGTAAACGCAGCGCTGATGATTTAAAACCGTGTTTTACGGCTCCTGTAGCGATGATAAAGACGGGAGCTCTGCTTTTTGGTTAAACTTACTGTAACTGTGAATAAGGGAGAAAACTGCCTAATAGGTCTCAGAGGATGGAAGATGAATGCTAGTTCATAAAGAGCGGCAGGAATAAGTCCTAAAACCCAGACATGAATCAGCATTTTATCACTTTCTGTTCCTCCTTTAATGTGTTTTGGGTTGTTATCCTGAAATAAGGTCTGCGGTTAACACAAGCTGCAGAGATTTGAGTTCTACAACATAAAATACGTCAGTAAATACCCCACTGGCGGATTTAAATCAGCGGTTGTTAACAAGTGTCTAAAGGAGACTACTAAAAGTCATCACGCCCAACATTAGCCACTTTTAGCTTAGCGGTGGTGACGTGAAGTCATGTGACCGTGCTGTAGTTCCTTTATAGCCCAACATTAGCCACCTTTAGCTTAGCGGTGGTGACGTGAAGTCATGTGACCGTGCTGTAGTTCCTTTGTAGCCCAACATTAGCCAGGGTTGCCAACTCTCACGCATCTGGCGTGTGACACACGCTTTCACTCTCAATCTCACGCTCTCACGCTGCCCAAACTATTCTCACGCCAAAAACAAGAATACGAAGACTAGAAACGGTTTTGAAAACTTTTGTCACGTAGTGATCGTCTTCTCAATAGAACATCTTTGATAATGTCTTCTGGCCAATCAGAATCACGATAACGACGTGGTGTTGTTGCAGGAAGTCCCGACGGAGAATACTTTTGCTGTAGTACATCTGGCTACATCGATACAACATTACGTGTTGATAGAAATCTACACGTAATAAAATAAGACCCCACGGTTTGATGATTGATAGGTGTGTGGGCTGTCTTTCATTTTGACACACAGAACAATGGGGGCTATCCACCCTTATCCACAATGTAAAGTAATTCACACAGCCTCTTCCCTCTTCTCTCTGTGAGGAGCAGCAGGTTCAGCTTTCAGAACAAAGTAACACAAAACAAAAATGGCATTCATTTTTTTAAATGTGTAGTAATAGATTTATTTATTTTTCTTCTCAAGAGAGTACCAGAATGTGTATTTTATGTTAGTATTTTAAAAAATCTCCTGTGGGAGAATCCCCCCAGACCCCCCTGCAGGGGTTGGGTTTTCAGCATGTCAACTCTTTCACTTGTGGGGAAATTGCAGGATTGGCTCCAGGTCGCCCTTTTTATTTACTACAAGACAAAATATGCCTTTTTACAATTTCATACAGTTCAATTTGGATTGAGACAGGGAAATAATCTAAACCTCACGCGTGGCGTTTCACTGTCAAGGGGGGCGATATAGCGTGTATGTAATTACATTGTGAATACTGACTTGAGCCCCACCACTGTATGGGTTAGCCCTACCATAGATTACGCAACAAAAATACTCTGGAGCCGCAACTGCCGACCTGTATTGCGCATGCGCAGATCTAAGATCCAGTAGAAATGATAAAAAGTAAAAGTCTGCTGCTTATTGTTCTACTAGGCCAAAATAGAGTCAAAGAGTATATGAGAGTGTGTTAATTAATATATTTGGCAGTTTGGAGTAAGTCTGTAGATTTGTGTGTGTGTGTGTTTCATGTATAGGCCTCTCACGATAATTAATTTTGTTGGATACATTTTCCCGGAAATTATTGCGATAAACGATAATATTGTCGGCACCGTTGTATGACCATTTTAGACCACTGACATAATGATAATATATAATAATAATTCAAGTACATCCTTTCAAACTGCTAGTCACATCCTCATGTAAATGGCAATTTATCGAGGTCAGAAAAGTTATCGAGTTCATTTTTATTTATCGTACGATAAGTCAATTAATTGCTTATCGCGACAAGCACACAATAAAACAGTGGAAACAAACATGTTTGACTTTCATTAGTGAATGAAACTGTGTGCCCTTTATAGTCTGTGTCCATTATTGTGTATTTGTATATATTGTATATATATCCTATATATCTGCTAAGGTCCAGCTGCTGACACGATAGCAGTCATTTCGTGCGCATATGTGTAATTAAACCCATGATATCAAAATCTCACTCCAGCCAGGTACCCAAAGTTGGCAACCCTGCATTAGCCACCTTTAGCTTAGCGGTGGTGACGTGAAGTCATGTGACCGTGCTGTAGTTCCTTTATAGCCCAACATTAGCCGCCTTTAGCTTAGCGGTGGTGACGTGAAGTCATGTGACCGTGCTGTAGTTCCGTTATAGCCCAACATTAGCCACCTTTAGGTTAGCGGTGGTGACGTGAAGTCATGTGACCGTGCTGTAGTTCCTTTATAGCCCAACATTAGCCTCCTTTAGCTTAGCGGTGGTGACGTGAAGTCATGTGACCGTGCTGTAGTTCCTTTATAGCCCAACATTAGCCACCTTTAGCTTAGCGGTGGTGACGTGAAGTCATGTGACCGTGCTGTAGTTCCTTTATAGCCCAACATTAGCCACCTTTAGCTTAGCGGTGGTGACGTGAAGTCATGTGACCGTGCTGTAGTTCCTTTATAGCCCAACATTAGCCACCTTTAGCTTAGCGGTGGTGACGTGAAGTCATGTGACCGTGCTGTAGTTCCTTTATAGCCCAACATTAGCCACCTTTAGCTTAGCGGTGGTGAGGTGAAGTCATGTGACCGTGCTGTAGTTCCTTTATAGCCCAACATTAGCCACCTTTAGCTTAGCGGTGGTGACGTGAAGTCATGTGACTGTGCTGTAGTTCCTTTATCCGTGCTCACTTGGAAAAGCAATGGTTCTGCTTTAGAGTTTACATTTAATGCTTTAAATAGAATAAAATGATGTTTCAGTCTCCTTTCTTTGTTGAGTTTCATCACCAGCAGCAGCTGTTGCAAAGTGTTGCATCAGGATGTTTTCTTTTATGGTGTTCTTTGGTGTAAATGGACATAATAAAATGATGAAATAAGCAGCGGAAAACACAAGGACACAAATTAATTGGTTCTTAATTTCATTATTTTAAATCTGACACTAGTTTAAACTGTTGTTCCTGTTGTGGATTTACTCCAGGTGGAACTAAAGTCTGATTTAACACTTGATTATATTTCACATCATTCATCCACATCTGTGAAGTAACTAAAGGTATTAAATACATGTAGTGGAGGAGAAGTACACCATTTACCTCTGAATTGTAGTGGAGTAGAAGTACACAGTATTATAACATGGATATACTCAAGTAAAGTACAAGTACCTCTAAATTGTACTTCAGTTAATGTACTTGGTTACTTTACACCTCTGTACAAATGCTAAAGAGTGCCTTGTGTGTCTGTATTAAGACATTAAAGTCCTCCATAGTGAGACAGAGTTGAGTTTATTTCAGGAAGTAGAAACCAGAAAGCTGAAATATGACGAGCAGCCGTCCCACTGGCAGATTTGATAACGGGGTCATTTGCAGTAATAGTCCCACATCCGTCCTCTACAGGCGTGCATTTAGACATTTCAAACCAGAATTGTAATTTCTGAGCATAAAAAAATCTCTTTCCGCCCAAATGAATCCAGTCCAAGAAGTCTCGGCGGACGGCGGTGTGTTTCTGACACGTCATGAATAAAAAGGCTGCAGAAACAGAAAGCTCAGCGCTCGTTTCCCCCCCAGTGCTCCAGTAATAGGCCAGTGGAAATAAATGTAATCACTGCACTTTGTTCTCCTCAGTGATATCATTTCTTCTTATTACTTTTCACCTCCTCCGCCTCTCAGGCCACCGTCAGAATCTAATTTGATAGTATTTACATTCGCTCCGATCCGCAGCCGCGTTAAAAAGCAATTACTACAGTACTTCAAGTTGCAGTCTGCCACACACAAGTACACATCCTTTACTCAAGTAGTGTTTAAAAATACTCTGGTGAAAGTAGAAGTACTGACTAAACTTCTTTACTCAAGTAAAAGTAAAGAGGGCTTTGAAATGTACTTCAGTAAAAAGTACCCATAACTAGCAGCTGTTTTAAAGAGTACCTGACCTCCCTTTATATTAATAGAACAATAATGTCATTGTTAGCTAATGAATGTTTCCATGCTGAACAACGGCAACATGACAACGTTTCCATTGGTCCCTCTTCTTTAGAGAAGACCAGGAAATGATGGATACATGGATCGTGTTCAAATCAATAGGCACGCAATGACTCTAAATAATAATGATCACGCCACCAAACACACATTCAAACTAAAGGAACCAGCCTGTTTGGGAAATGTGAGAAGTAGAAAGTACAGGTATTTGAGTTCAACATGTAAGAAGTAGAAAGTACAGGTATTTGTGTTCAACATGTGAGAAGTAGAAAGTACAGGTATTTGTGTTCAACATGTAAGAAGTAGAAAGTACAGGTATTTGTGTTCAACATGTGAGAAGTAGAAAGTACAGGTATTTGTGTTCAACATGTGAGAAGTAGAAAGTACAGGTATTTGTGTTCAACATGTAAGAAGTAGAAAGTACAGGTATTTGTGTTCAAAATGTAAGACGTAGAAAGTACAGGTATTTGTGTTCAACATGTAAGAAGTAGAAAGTACAGGTATTTGGGTTAAACATGTAAGAAGTAGAAAGTACAGGTATTTGTGTTCAAAATGTGAGAAGAGAAAGTAAAAAGTCGTCAGAAAAATAAGTAGTGGAGTAAAGTACTGATACCAAGTACAGTAAAGAAGTATTTGTACTCCACTACTTCCCACCTCTAGCCACACAGGAAGTCTTTGCCAAAAACCCCTCCGACCGGCTGACATTTCGCGCTCCGTCTCCTCCAGTAAGCACAGATCAACATTTCTTTCACTTTCACCAGCTGACGACAGATTGTGACAAACATGGCCTTTAGGAGAGTCTTCTGATCGGGCCATCCTAACAGCGGGACATTTATCAGAGTTTAACACCAACAGAGGGAAACATCGTTTATCAAATTAGTTCAGGCATCATGAAATACATTTCAGAGACAAGCAGGAAACCGTGATCAACGAACAGATCTGAAGCATAGGTACTGAAGTAAAGGAGCATTTAAATTGTACTCATCAAGTTCAGATTACACAGAGTACACGTCTCTTTTGGTTCTCATGGAATGTTTCTAAGGTCTGTACATTTGACATAAAGAACCCTGAGGGTGAGTAAGGATGTTTTAAATTGAGCTTGGAAACTACAATTCTTTTTTTAATGGACATATGCATTCACAAGTCCTCTCCTGCTGATGTTCAGGTGTATATCAGTATGTAGTGTCTCTACTTTAAAGAGTCCTCTCCTGCTGATGTTCAGGTGTATATCAGTATGTAGTGTCTCTACTTTAAAGAGTCCTCTCCTGCTGATGTTCAGGTGTATATCAGTATGTAGTGTCTCTACTTTAAAGAGTTCTCTCCTGCTGATGTTCAGGTGTATATCAGTATGTAGTGTCTCTACTTTAAAGAGTCCTCTCCTGCTGATGTTCAGGTGTATATCAGTATGTAGTGTCTCTACTTTAAAGAGTCCTCTCCTGCTGATGTTCAGGTGTATATCAGTATGTAGTGTCTCTACTTTAAAGAGTCCTCTCCTGCTGATGTTCAGGTGTATGTCAGTATGTAGTGTCTCTACTTTAAAGAGTCCTCTCCTGCTGATGTTCAGGTGTATATCAGTATGTAGTGTCTCTACTTTAAAGAGTCCTCTCCTGCTGATGTTCAGGTGTATATCAGTATGTAGTGTCTCTACTTTAAAGAGTTCTCTCCTGCTGATGTTCAGGTGTATATCAGTATGTAGTGTCTCTACTTTAAAGAGTCCTCTCCTGCTGATGTTCAGGTGTATATCAGTGTGTAGTGTCTCTACTTTAAAGAGTCCTCTCCTGCTGATGTTCAGGTGTATATCAGTATGTAGTGTCTCTACTTTAAAGAGTCCTCTCCTGCTGATGTTCAGGTGTATATCAGTATGTAGTGTCTCTACTTTAAAGAGTCCTCTCCTGCTGATGTTCAGGTGTATATCAGTATGTAGTGTCAATACTTTAAAGAGTCCTCTCCTGCTGATGTTCAGGTGTATATCAGTATGTAGTGTCTCTACTTTAAAGAGTCCTCTCCTGCTGATGTTCAGGTGTATATCAGTATGTAGTGTCTCTACTTTAAAGAGTCCTCTCCTGCTGATGTTCAGGTGTATATCAGTATGTAGTGTCTCTACTTTAAAGAGTCCTCTCCTGCTGATGTTCAGGTGTATATCAGTATGTAGTGTCTCTACTTTAAAGAGTCCTCTCCTGCTGATGTTCAGATATGTGTGAGAGCGAAACTCCCTCTGGACTGAACACAGGGATTTTAGCCTTTGCAGACCATTTACATGCACTAAAACCTATGGAACTCACTACAGGAGAGGGAACACCGAATAAAGTAGAATAGGGACTTTTTTTTAAGGGCTTTTCTTGTCTGTAGCAGCTGTTGTTGGGTTAAACCATAAAGGGTAAAGTTCACGATAATCTTCGGCACAGATCATAAAGATTAATGTAATGTTTGTTCATCCTAATTGGCGTACATTTATCATGCGATCAGCGCCAGGTGTTCGCAGTTGGTCCTGATGATCTGACTGGCAGGTGCCCACACTTTTTCACTTTTTTAAAATGTTTTAAATGCCATGCGATCTACCCACACTACCTTTGCGATCGACGTATTGGGCACCCCTGCTCTGGATCCTCTGTCTCTCTCCAGTGAACTACCGGGCCTTCTAGAGCACCTGGAACCCAGGGAAACTCTGAGAGAACACGCCCATTGGCTACAAATCAATATCTGATTGGTTGATCAAACTGTCAATCCAAACGCTCTCATTCAGTGTGAGGGCCGGGGCCTTCTATCAAGGATATAGAATACCTGGTTAAAGGATATTCTACCCAGAGACCCAGAAAAACATCTGATTGGTCGCATTTAGTTTCTAACACAAAACCACTGAAATGCGTCGTGCATGGACCGAGAAGGAGAAACAAATCAACGTAACACTGTGATATTACAGATCATCAAATACAAATGAAATGAAATGAAATACCTTGAAGGCCCTGACGGTTCACCACTGGTATATTGTAATTGTTTTATCTGTATTATTATATATTATATAATGCATGCTTCTTAGTTAACATTAAGCTGGCTCTTTTCTGCTGTAACTAATGTACATGTCCCGTCTGTGGGACGAGTAAAGGTATTCTGATTCTCTATCATCGGGCCACTTGCCACTCGTCCTGCGGGACTCCAGCCAGCGAGACATGTATTAATGGACTGCAGATAATATCCTAATAAAACAGCAGAAGAGCCGAGGCTGAAAGGCTCAGATGTGGAGTGATGCATTATAGTGCCTCATATCCGGGGAAGGACTGCTAGCCTGGTGCTTTCTGAGGGGAACACACATCTCTGCGTTGTGATTGGACAGCTGCTTGGTTCAGAGATGGTCAGATGAGAGGCTGCTTATCTCTCACACGTCAGACACTTCAAACAGTTCGGCCTTTCTTCAGATTTTGTGCAGCGACAGCGATCTCTCGTGCACAGCATAGTGTTTTTTTTAAATGTACAATATTCTTAAATATGGCTAAACTGGCTCATTGCTAAAACTCCATATGAGTTTCTTTGTGCTAATACGTGAAGGGTTTCTACGGCTGTTATTGCAAATAAACCCCAGCTTCTTAGATATTCACAACATCTAGTTTTTCTCATCAGATGTTCCCGCACGTCTCCTAATATAGAGGTGCAGGAATGAGTCCTAAACCTAGACATTAGTTTCTTATCTGGAGTGGCTTTGGAGGTCAATGGTTATCTGAATGTGTTTTTTGTTGTTAGTCTGAAATAAGGTCTGTGGTTAACACAAGCTGAAGACATGTTAACGTTTTGTTCTACGTCAGTAAATACCGCACTGGTGAATTTATAGTAAATACATTTAGTGAGATCTTTTTCTTCAAGTACTCAGGTCTTGTACTTGACTAAAAGTAGAAGTACTCAGATCTTGTACATGAGTAAAAGTAGAAGTACTCAGATCTTGTACATGAGTAGAAGTACTCAGATCTTGTACTGGACTAAACCATCTTTATATGTGATATAAATCCCCTTTACATTCCCTCCCCGGTGCTTCGAGCGTCACTTTTAGCCTCAGCTTCAGATCAGCAGGGGTTTGCTTTTTGCTCCAAACTGATTCTCTACCACAGTCCACCTTTCCCGGCATCACGATGTTCACCTGCTGCTCGTCATGTCGTTGTGAAGAGTGGAAAGGCTGCAGTAACACAAAGCCTCTCGTCTCTTTGTCAGACAGGATGAAGCACCTCTCTGAGAGACTGCTACTTAACCACACATATACAATTCTACACTTCGCTTTGAGTCATCATTGTTTGCCACTGCTGTTTTTTTTATTTTCTGTGGAGCTAAGAGTGCATGACTCACAATCAAGGGAAAGAGAGGGGGGGTGGCGCTTTATTGTTTTGCCAACAGAATCCCATTTCACAGCATGGAGCCGTGAGGCGGTCGACGAGATGGGCCGGCAGCCAAACCAGGAAGAGCTTTTCATTAGTCTAATATTCCTCCTGTGCATCGAGTCTCTTAATGTGGCGCTGATTCCCTTAACAGGAGACAGAGAGAGGCTGAAAGGGAGGGAGGTAGAAACCCTCCTGACCTGAGATAGAAAGGAGTTTAAATATTCACCACCGCTAAGCTAAAGGTGGCTAATGTTGGGCTATGAAGGAATTACAGCACGGTCACATGACTTCACGTCACCACCGCTAAGCTAAAGGAGGCTAATGTTGGGCTATAAAGGAACTACAGCACGGTCACATGACTTCACGTCAACACCGCTAAGCTAAAGGCGGCAAATGTTGGGCTATAAAGGAACTACAGCACGGTCACATGACTTCACGTCACCACCGCTAAGCTAAAGGAGGCTAATGTTGGGCTATAAAGGAACTACAGCACGGTCACATGACTTCACGTCACCACCGCTAAGCTAAAGGTGGCTAATGTTGGGCTATAAAGGAACTACAGCACGGTCACATGACTTCACGTCAACACCGCTAAGCTAAAGGCGGCAAATGTTGGGCTATAAAGGAACTACAGCACGGTCACATGACTTCACGTCACCACCGCTAAGCTAAAGGAGGCTAATGTTGGGCTATAAAGGAACTACAGCACGGTCACATGACTTCACGTCACCACTGCTAAGCTAAAGGAGGCTAATGTTGGGCTATAAAGGAACTACAACAACGGTCACATGACTTCCATCACCACCGCTAAGCTAAAGGTGGCTAATGTTGGGCTATAAAGGAACTACAAGCACGGTCACATGACTTCACGTCACCACCGCTAAGCTAAAGGAGGCTAATGTTGGGCTATAAAGGAACTACAGCACGGGTCACATGACTTCACGTCACCACCGCTAAGCTAAAGGAGGCTAATGTTGGGCCTCTAAAGGAACTACAGCACGGTCACATGACTTCACGTCACCACCGCTAAGCTAAAGGAGGCTAATGTTGGGCTCTAAAGGAACTACAGCACGGTCACATGACTTCACGTCACCACTGCTAAGCTAAAGGAGGCTAATGTTGGGCTATAAAGGAACTACAGCACGGTCACATGACTTCACGTCACCACCGCTAAGCTAAAGGTGGCTAATGTTGGGCTATAAGGAACTACAAGCACGGTCACAGGACTTCACGTCACCACCGGCTAAGCTAAAGTGGCTAATGTTGGGCTATAAAAGGGAACTACAGCATGGTCACATGTGTTGGGCTATAAAGGAACTACAGCACGGTCACATGCCTTCACGTCACCACCGCTAAGCTAAAGGTGGCTAATGTTGGGCTATAAAGGAACTACAGCATGGTCACATGACTTCACGTCACCACCGCTAAGCTAAAGGTGGCTAATGTTGGGCTATAAAGGAACTACAGCATGGTCACATGACTTCACGTCACCACCGCTAAGCTAAAGGAGGCTAATGTTGGGCTATAAAGGAACTACAGCATGGTCACATGACTTCACGTCACCACCGCTAAGCTAAAGGAGGCTAATGTTGGGAGTGATGACATTTATTCGTCTCATTTAGACAGTTGTTAGCATCGGCTGTTTTTAAATTCACCCGTGGGGTGTTTTGTGACGTATTTCATTTCCAGTTAACCATCAAAAACACATTCAGAGACCCATTGACCTCCAGACACGGGGACAGGAAGTGATGAAACGCTGACTCATGTTCAGGTTTTATGACTCGTTCCTGAGTTAGGAGAACTTGATGAGATGTTATTGCAGAAGTTTGCTCTAAGCTGCTTTTTTTGGTACCGTTTTAATGAGATTTGTTTAAGATGAAAGGAGCGGTTGCCGTCCGGTTGACTCTAATCCCTCGGTTGTGCAGAAGCTGCTGTATGTGAATGATGATAGCTGTGTTGTGTTAATGGTGTTTGTGGTGAGTAAAGTTGGCTGTGGCTGCTCTCTGCAGACTGCTGCTGACACCGAGAGAAATGAGGCTCAGATTTTTCCAGCAGTGCAAATTCAGCTCCCACTGCTCTCTGCCAGAGCTGGGAAGTAGTGGAGTACAAATACTTTGTTAATGTACTTAAGTACATTTTTCTGGTATCAGTACTTTACTCCAATACTTATTTTTCTGAAGACTTTTGACTTTGACTTCTTACATTTTGAACACAAATACCTGTACTTTCTACTTCTTACATGTTGAACCCAAATACCTGTACTTTCTACTTCTTACATTTTGAACACAAATACCTGTACTTTCTACTTCTTACATTTTGAACACAAATACCTGTACTTTCTACTTCTTACACTTTGAACACAAATACCTGTACTTTCTACTTCTTACATGTTGAACACAAATACCTGTACTTTCTACTTCTCACATGTTGAACCCAAATACCTGTACTTTCTACTTCTTACATGTTGAACCCAAATACCTGTACTTTCTACTTCTTACATGTTGAACACAAATACCTGTACTTTCTACTTCTTACATGTTGAACCCAAATACCTGTACTTTCTACTTCTTACATGTTGAACCCAAATACCTGTACTTTCTACTTCTCACATTTCCCAAACAGGCTGGTTCCTTTAGTTTGAATGTGTGTTTGGTGGCGTGATCATTATTATTTAGAGTCATTGCGTGCCTATTGATTTGAACACGATCCGTGTATCCATCATTTCCTGGTCTTCTCTAAAGAAGAGGGACCAATGAAAACGTTGTCATGTTGCCGTTGTTCAGCATGGAAACATTCATTAGCTAGCAATGACATTATTGTTCTATTAATATAAAGGGAGGTCAGGTACTCTTTAAAACAGCTGCTAGTTATGGGTACTTTTTACTGAAGTACATTTCAAAGCCTCTTTACTTTTACTTGAGTAAAGAAGTTTAGTCAGTACTTCTACTTTTACCAGAGTATTTTTAAACACGAGTATCTGTACTTCTACTTGAGTAAAGGATGCGTGTACTTTTCCCCTCTCAGCTCGCTGCTGACACCCAGAGAAACCATTGAGTAACACCAATGCATACAGTGTTTAGTTTGCCCCAATGGGATTAACAAGCCCCGGGGTTACATCTATCAGAGTTAGACACATGCTTTCAGCCCTTCAGAGTTAATTCCTAAAGTGTTTGGCCGAGCTGTTTGCAGTTATAATGCTTCGGTTAAGCCTCAGTGGGCATCAAAGCGAATTAAAAAAACATATTTTTGGTCGCTAAGTAAGGCGAAACCCAACGGAAAACCCAGATTAGAAAACTCTGAGCCTCGTGCTGATGTTGCTTAGATGAAGAGTCGAGTTGTTCAGGTTGTGGATCAATGGTGGCCTTGATTAAATATAAATAACGAGCCAATGCTAACTCCTTAATTTAAGCTATATGGACTATATGTCACTTCACTTCCTCAATTAGCAATCATGTCCGTGTTGGATATACATTAGTTTACTTAAGCTCAGTCAAGAGTAAAGGAGATTGGATTGGTTTCCAGAAAAGAAGAAGTTAACTTTAAGGAGTCATGTGACCACATTATTAAAATCAGACCATAAAACATTTTAGGTGAGTTTCCAACAACAGAGACAGTTGTCCAGCTTTATAATCCTGAACGTCTCCAGCTGTGTGCGTCACTCTTTAGTGTCCCCTGGTCTCCCAGCTGTGTGCGTCACTCTTTAGTGTCCCCTGGTCTCCCAGCTGTGTGCGTCACTCTTTAGTGTCCCCTGGTCTCCCAGCTGTGTGCGTCACTCTTTAGTGTCCCCTGGTCTCCAGCTGTGTGCGTCACTCTTTAGTGTCCCCTGGGTTGCATTCGAATAGTCCATTTAGCTTAGGAACCTTCCTAACGGAGTGAAATGACCCGGAAGTCCCTCAGTGGCAGCCATGATAAGTGCCGTTCGAATTCTCTAAATTAAAAGGAAAGGAGGTTTCAAACTTCCTTTATAACCTCCTTTAGCTTAGGAACCACTGGACCTCCCTAACCGAAAGGAGAGGAGAAGATGCTGCCCCACAATGCCTTGCAGCCGCAGCATTTGCCGTCACACAACAGTCGGCCGTTCACGGAAACAACCGATTATGAACGAGAAATGATATCATGAAAGTTACGGTGCTTATTAAGCATTTTAAAACGTATGTGGTAAGTTGCCAAAGTGCTTTGTTTTGAACGTTCATCAGTATTATAATCAAAAAGAGAAATATGAACGTTAGTTTTTACTGAAATGATCAAATAAAGTCAACATTTCACAGTCTTTACTGAGCTGTGTGGGGTTTGTTCAACTTTTAAAAGATGTTTGAATGGTGATATACACAGTGATAGATGTTAAGGACTAACGTTTATAATAAATACAGTATTTATTTTAAGATCTTTTCATACAATCATACGTATTGGGATCATTTGTATTAATGAGGACCGGAGGGAGAGGGTGACGAGCATAAGTTTCACTTTCCTTTTTTATTTCAATTTCAACTTTGATCATGAAGAATATGTTTCTCTGTTGTCCCCGTTCATAAAGCATAACAGCATCAGAGCACGGTGCAGAGTCTCTAGATGAGTTTACAGTAGTCCCTCGTTCTTATTAAACATCCATGTTGTAGTCCGCTGTATAGAAAACTGTAGTTTCCATAGTTTCCCCACAGCAGCAGACGCACATTTATGACCTCCGCTGGCGCATCATAAACACGTCGGATAGTGAAAGTGCAGTCGGATTCTCTAAAGTGCCGCAGTCTCTTCTCCTAAATCCTTTTGAATTCTCCTATCCACTATCCCTTAACCCCATGACGTTTCACTCAGAGGTCAAGGAATAGACGATAGGGTTAGAACTTAGGAGCTGTTTTTTTGGAGTATTCGAACGCAACCCTGGTCTCCCAGCTGTGTGCGTCACTATTTAGTGTCCCCTGGTCTCCCAGCTGTGTGCGTCACTCTTTAGTGTCCCCTGGTCTCCCAGCTGTGTGTGTCACTCTTTAGTGTCCCCTGGTCTCCAGCTGTGTGCGTCACTCTTTAGTGTCCCCTGATCTCCAGATGTGTGCGTCACTCTTTAGTGTCCCCTGGTCTCCCAGCTGTGTGCGTCACTCTTTAGTGTCCCCTGATCTCCAGATGTGTGCGTCACTCTTTAGTGTCCCCTGGTCTCCCAGCTGTGTGCGTCACTCTTTAGTGGTGTCCCCTGGTCTCCCAGCTGTGTGCGTCACTCTTTAGTGTCCCCTGGTCTCCCAGCTGTGTGCGTCACTCTTTAGTGTCCCCTGGTCTCCAGCTGTGTGCGTCACTCTTTAGTGTCCCCTGGTCTCCCAGCTGTGTGCGTCACTCTTTAGTGTCCCCTGGTCTCCCAGCTGTGTGCGTCACTCTTTAGTGTCCCCTGGTCTCCCAGCTGTGTGCGTCACTCTTTAGTGTCCCCTGGTCTCCCAGCTGTGTGCGTCACTCTTTAGTGTCCCCTGGTCTCCAGCTGTGTGCGTCACTCTTTAGTGTCCCCTGGTCTCCAGCTGTGAGCGTCACTCTTTAGTGTCCCCTTGTCTCCTAGCTGTGTGCGTCACTCTTTAGTGTCCCCTGGTCTCCCAGCTGTGTGCGTCACTATTTAGTGTCCCCTGGTCTCCCAGCTGTGTGCGTCACTCTTTAGTGTCCCCTGGTCTCCAGCTGTGTGCGTCACTCTTTAGTGTCCCCTGATCTCCAGATGTGTGCGTCACTCTTTAGTGTCCCCTGGTCTCCCAGCTGTGTGCGTCACTCTTTAGTGTCCCCTGATCTCCAGATGTGTGCGTCACTCTTTAGTGTCCCCTGGTCTCCCAGCTGTGTGCGTCACTCTTTAGTGGTGTCCCCTGGTCTCCCAGCTGTGTGCGTCACCTTTAGGTGGTGTCCCCTGGTCTCCCAGCTGTGTGCGTCACTCTTTAGTGTCCCCTGGTCTCCCAGCTGTGTGCGTCACTCTTTAGTGGTGTCCCCTGGTCTCCCAGCTGTGTGCGTCACTCTTTAGTGTCCCCTGGTCTCCCAGCTGTGTGCGTCACTCTTTAGTGTCCCCTGCTCCCAGCTGTGTGCGTCACTCTTTAGTGTCCCCCTGGTCTCCAGCTGTGTGCGTCACTCTTAGTGTCCCCTGGTCTCCAGCTGTGAGCGTCACTCTTTAGTGTCCCCATTGTCTCCCACTGGTGTGCGTCACTCTTTAGTGTCCTCTGGTCTCCCAGCTGTGTGCGTCACTCTTTAGTGTCCCCTGGTCCTCCAGCTGTGAGCGTCACTCTTTAGTGTCCCCTGGTCTCCTAGCTGTGTGCGGTCACGCTTTAGTGTCCCCTGGTCTCCAGCTGTGTGCGTCACTCTTTAGTGTCCCCTGTTCTCCCAGCTTGGTGCGTCACTCTTTAGTGTCCCCTGGTCTCCCAGCTGTGTGCGTCACTCTTTAGTGTCCCCTGGTCTCCCAGCTGTGTGCGTCACTCTCTAGTGTCCCCTGGTCTCAAGCTGTGTGCGTCACTCTTAGTGTCCCCTGGTCTCAAGCTGTTGTGCGTCACTCTATAGTGTCCCCTGGTCTCAAGCTGTGGGCGTCACTCTTATAGTGGTCCCCTGGTCCCCAGCTGTGTGCGTCACTCTTTAGTGTCCCCTGTCCTCCAGCTGTGTGCGTCACTCTTTAGTGTCCCCTGGTCTCCACTGTGTGTGCGTCACTCTTTAGTGTCCCCTGGTCTCCAGCTGTGTGCGTCACTCTATAGTGTCCCCTGGTCTCCCACAAGCTGTGTGCGTCACTCTTTAGTGTCCCCTGATCTCCAGCTGTGTGTGCATCACTCTTTAGTGTCCCCTGGTCTCCAGCTGTGTGCGTCACTCTTTAGTGTCCCCTGGTCTCCCAGCTGTGTGCGTCACTCTTTAGTGTCCCCTGGTCTCCCAGCTGTGTGCGTCACTCTTTAGTGTCCCCTGGTCTCCCAGCTGTGTGCGTCACTCTTTAGTGTCCCCTGGTCTCAAGCTGTGTGCGTCACTCTTTAGTGTCCCCTGATCTCCAGCTGTGTGTGCATCACTCTTTAGTGTCCCCTGGTCTCCAGCTGTGTGCGTCACTCTTTAGTGTCCCCTGGTCTCCCAGCTGTGTGCGTCACTCTTTAGTGTCCCCTTGTCTCCTAGCTGTGTGCGTCACTCTTTAGTGTCCCCTGGTCTCCCAGCTGTGTGCGTCACTCTTTAGTGTCCCCTGGTCTCCAGCTGTGAGCGTCACTCTTTAGTGTCCCCTTGTCTCCTAGCTGTGTGCGTCACTCTTTAGTGTCCCCTGGTCTCCCAGCTTTGTGCGTCACTCTTTAGTGTCCCCTGTTCTCCAGCTGTGTGCGTCACTCTTTAGTGTCCCCTGGTCTCCAGCTGTGTGCGTCACTCTTTAGTGTCCCCTGGTCTCCCAGCTGTGTGCGTCACTCTTTAGTGTCCCCTCGTCTCCCAGCTGTGTGCGTCACTCTCTAGTGTCCCCTGGTCTCAAGCTGTGTGCGTCACTCTTTAGTGTCCCCTGGTCTCCAGCTGTGTGCGTCACTCTTTAGTGTCCCCTGGTCTCCAGCTATGTGCGTCACTCTTTAGTGTCCCCTGGTCTCCAGCTGTGTGCGTCACTCTTTAGTGTCCCCTGGTCTCAAGCTGTGTGCGTCACTCTTTAGTGTCCCCTGGTCTCCAGCTGTGTGTGCGTCACTCTTTAGTGTCCCCTGGTCTCCAGCTGTGTGCGTCACTCTATAGTGTCCCCTGGTCTCAAGCTGTGTGCGTCACTCTTTAGTGTCCCCTGGTCTCCAGCTGTGTGTGCATCACTCTTTAGTGTCCCCTGGTCTCCAGCTGTGTGCGTCACTCTTTAGTGTCCCCTGGGTTGCATTCGAATAGTCCATTTAGCTTAGGAACCTTCCTAACGGAGTGAAATGACCCGGAAGTCCCTCAGTGGCAGCCATGATAAGTGCCGTTCGAATTCTCTAAATTAAAAGGAAAGGAGGTTTCAAACTTCCTTTATAACCTCCTTTAGCCTAGGAACCACTGGACCTCCCTAACCGAAAGGAGAGGAGAAAATGCTGCCCCACAATGCCTTGCGGCCGCAGCATTTGCCGTCACACAACAGTCGGCCGTTCACGGAAACAACCGATTATGAACGAGAAATGATATCATGAAAGTTACGGTGCTTATTAAGCATTTTAAAACGTATGTGGTAAGTTGCCAAAGTGCTTTGTTTTGAACGTTCATCAGTATTATAATCAAAAAGAGAAATATGAACGTTAGTTTTTACTGAAATGATCAAATAAAGTCAACATTTCACAGTCTTTACTGAGCTGTGTGGGGTTTGTTCAACTTTTAAAAGATGTTTGAATGGTGATATACACAGTGATAGATGTTAAGGACTAACGTTTATAATAAATACATTTGTATTGATTTTAAGATCTTTTCATACAATCATACGTATTGGGATCATTTGTATTAATGTGGACCGGAGGGAGAGGGTGACGAGCACAAGTTTCACTTTCCTTTTTTATTTCAATTCCAGCTTTGGTCATGAAGAATATGTTTCTCTGTTGTCCCCGTTCATAAAGCATAACAGCATCAGAGCACGGTGCAGAGTCTCTAGATGAGTTTACAGTAGTCCCTCGTTCTTATTAAACATCCATGTTGTAGTCCGCTGTATAGAAAACTGTAGTTTCCATAGTTTCCCCACAGCAGCAGACGCACATTTATGACCTCTGCTGGCGCATCATAAACACGTCGGATAGTGAAAGTGCAGTCGGATTCTCTAAAGTGCCGCAGTCTCTTCTCCTAAATCCTTTTGAATTCTCCTATCCACTATCCCTTAACCCCGTGACGTTTCACTCAGAGGTCAAGGAATAGACGATAGGGTTAGAACTTAGGAGCTGTTTTTTTTGGAGTATTCGAACGCAACCCTCGTCTCCAGCTGTGTGCGTCACTCTTTAGTGTCCCCTGGTCTCCAGCTGTGTGCGTCACTCTTTAGTGTCCCCTGGTCTCCAGCTGTGTGCGTCACTCAGACCATAAGTATTGATCATTTTGTAACAAACCAACTTGGAACCAATTATCACTGCTACCTACATACTGATAAGTGCTAGTTCATCTAGATGCACTTAGTGCTCAGTTGATGCCTGTTAATTATACTTTTCCAACTGTAAAAGCGCAGATGCTCTTAACATGAGTCCTCTTCAATATAATAAAGACATATGGGATATTTTAAACCGTGCTCTCTGATTCTGTCATCTACTTTGCGAGTCTCTCTATGACTCCAATTTTCCTTCATATCCTTCCATACCTACTTGCCAGTATGGATGTGAAATGGGTCTTAAATTGCGTTCACTAGGGATTCAAAAAAGTTCTTAGAAATCTAACATTTCCCTTGTTGAGTCATGCAGAACATCTAGAAGGAAATCATTGATGAAAGGGTCGAATATCAGTTACTGTTTGTCTTTAAATATGGATTTCAAACTCAGTTGTTCTTCCAGAGATATTCATTAAGAAACTGTAATGAGTTACAGAAGCTAGCCATACGCCTCTTTCATATTGAACAAAGAATGCCCCTATATACTTCTAAGGTGTTCCTCCTCCTCCCCTCTGTAACGGTCCAAGACACATTTCCATTTCCAGATTCTGCATTTGTTTAAAACCTGTGTCCCTGAGACTGCTTGCACTAAAACAAAGAGAGAGTCCTAATTGTGGAGCAGCAGAAATATGAGGATATCTTCAACTCCAATCTGTTAGAACAAAAACTGTGATTCTAGCATTAATTAGGTTAATTATAACAAAGCGTGTGGAAATGGATAAACATAAAACTAACAGGGGATGTTATCCTGTGGGCAGACAACTTATCCAGTTCTTAAGACGGCATACGGAGTTTAATAGCGGAGATAAACTCGACATGAGCAAATACTCCACTGCATTACAACGCCTCGTTAATGGGTCCTTCTCTGCACATTGGCTTATGCATTTTGCCTACATGCTTCCTTAGCTTTTATCACTAATCCAGGAACAGTTACTCCTAATTAACTTCATCAGCAGCCGGAACTGTTCCTGGCTCTGCTTTAAAGAATTGGAGAAAATCAATTAGGGGATAGGGATCTGTGTGCCTCAAAAGCACAAAGGCTCGGGTCCAATCCCTGAGGCCGGGGTTGGCAATGCTAACACAGCTTCTTTGTACACAAGTTGGGTCGATTCCCTGTGCCTGCGAGTGTGGAAATGAACATTATCTCCTCAGAAATGATGGCTAAATGCTTGCTCTTCTTGGATCTGAGCTCAAGTTCTAGAAAAGGTGGCCAAGTGAAGCAATTAGGCTCCAAAGTGCCGAATGAGGTGGCGTTAAAAAGTTTTCAGGGCTCGTTTTCCCTTCTTCTTAAATTGGATGTGAAAACGCAACTCCATCGCTCTTTAGAAACTGACAGGAAGAGACAGGTGCAAATTATATCCGCTTTAACCACATTACAGGCAGCGCTGTTAGACTCTCATCATTTTAATGGTTGAAAGCACACACCATGTCTGGATTTAGAAGCAGGAGAGGTGACTCTAGGTGGCTCCCGCTCTCTATACGTCTCACTTTTCCCTTTGTTTCTTCTCTGCTTCGTTAATAGCTAGATGTATTACCGTTTCTCCGAATGTGCTGCTGGGAAATTTGTTTTCATATGCAGTGTGGAATAATCCGGTCTGATAGCGCCGTTGACCTTCTCTTTTATGGCTGCACATATCTGTCTTTTGAATCCAGGTCTACTTCTTTATATCGGCTTCAGTCTTTCAAATATGAAAAGGTATCAACAAACTCAGTCGATAGGAGCGAATGAGCTGATGTCTCGGAACAAGGGCAGCGCCAACAAACATACTGTTTAGAAATAGTTGGTAAACAAACAAATTCGAGATAAACAACATAACCATGGATTAATCTAGTGGTTTATCAGGGTGTTCAATAAGATGCTGGAGGAGTAGCACACTATAGTTACACAGTTCTTCATCAAGTAACAGAATCCGTTAGCACGTTAGCATGTTAGCACGTGAAGGCTACCAACAACCTTATATTCACTTCACCTGTTCTGTTAAACATATCTTAGAAATGTAGATAACAGATTTCCTCATAAAATCACACAATCTGTTAGCACGTTAGCAAATTAGCACGTGAAGGCTACCGACAACCTTATATTCACTTCACCTGTTCTGTTAAACGTATCTTAGAAATGTAGATAACAGATTTCATCATAAAATCACATAATCTGTTAGCACGTTAGCATGTTAGCACGTGAAGGCTACCGATAACCTTATATTCACTTCACCTGTTCTGCTAAACGTATCTTAGAAATTTAGATAACAGATGTCATCATAAAATCACAGAGTCCGTTAGCACGTTAGCATGTAGCGCATTACCCAGCCTGTTTATAACCTGTAGTCTACTGACAACCTTTTCTTACCTTGATCTGTTAATGTGATCTCAGCAGTTTAGATAACATACATATGCATACAACATACAACATATTACCTCAGACTGTATGGTTATTACTTAGTTTAACAAACCCTAACCCAAACCACAGACACTTGTCTCATTCACAGATTGCTCTGCCACAGATAAATATAGAGTAGGGAAAACACTGAAATGGATATTCGGCTTTAATTTGGCATTTAGATATATATATATATATATATATATATATATTGTTGATGGGCTTCCTGTTGGCCTGGCTGGTGTTCAATTACTGGAGAAACTCTGCTTTAGTCAGTGTTGTTGAGTCAAGTTGGTAACAGACATGCTAGCTAGCTAACGGTGTCAGAAACCTGTCCAGTAATTAATGCACTTAAATCATGTTTACATTAGTAAAACCCAAAACTAAAATCTTCCTAAGAGTGGGTCGATTGCCTTTTTATGTGATTAGTTCATTTGAATGGATCTGTGGGGTGTTATAGCTAGGGATGGGTACCGAAACCTGGTATTAAACAGTTCAAGTACTGGATCAATAAGAGTAGTAGTACTGATTAAACCTTAACGATACCCATCCCTAATTATAGCTCTCTGGGCTTCTGCCCACCAGTGCTCTGCGGGGGAAAGTTTCTTAACAAGCACTCTTTACTCCTACAGACGTATGGGATGTACGCTGAGGTAATTACCTAGTTCTATAAGAGTAGAAAAGCCTTCTTACCATGAATAAGAATACAGATCTTTGCAGTAAAGCTACAGCAGCAGAACCGAAAAATAGCTATAAACCAAATATCTTGAATCGTTATTAAATCCTAATTCTGCCTTTTGTACACGCCATTTACCCCAGCTTGGGGAAATGAATGAATGTGAACCTTGAAACAGTCACACTCCAAACCCCCTTTAATTTTACGTTTGCACCACCCTTGAGATGAATTCCTCCAACACAATTCACCCTCTGCACGTACCTAAAGCTCCCCTGCAGAATCCATCTCCCCCGCCTTAACGCCTATCATTTCAATGTGTCACATATAGAAAGGGGGGCCGTTCATAACCGTTACCTGCCATGTCCGGACACTGTTCATCACTCAGTGTGAGTAGTGAGGGCTGCTCATTCTTTTCGGCATCTAAAAAAAAAAAAGGACCCGACGTTCCTCCCTAACCCTACAGGGACGTTTACACTGATGAAACGGCAGAGAGGAACTGGAGGTGTGGTGGAAATGCAGGTGGATGGAAAAGCCTGTAGGGGACGATATGCTCTATCGGACGTTGGTTTTATTCAAACGAGCTGGTAGACAAATTCATCGGCACCCTGGTTCCAATTGGATTTTTTGGTCCAAAAATACACTTTCGCTGCAACAAACAGAAGCAAATCGATAGTTGAATAAAGTCCGATTTTCTTTCTCACTCTGCTTCTGATGGTTAGTATTTGTTGCTTTTTTCGGTTGGTTTGGTTGAGTTTAGGCATTGGTTACGACTTCTGGGCTATGCTCCAAAAAAAGTACAATTGGGACGGTTTAATTACTTCACTCTCCATAATTGATTAGCTATGTGCATATGGAAAGTTTGTATTTTTGAAGTAATGACATTTAGTAGTTTATATCGTGACTTGTTGGCAATCGCCGTTTTTAAATCCACCAGTGGGGTATTTATTGACTTATTTTATGTCGTAGAACAAAATGTTAAAATGACATTACGTCATTAGGTGGCTAATGTTGGGCTTACAAGGAACTACAGTACGGTCACATGACTTCACGTCACCACCGCTAAGCTAAAGGTGGCTAATGTTGGGCTTACAAGGAACTACAGTACGGTCACATGACTTCACGTCACCACCGCTAAGCTAAAGGTGGCTAATGTTGGGCTATTAAGGAAGTACAGCACGGTCACATGACTTCACGTCACCACCGCTAAGCTAAAGGTGGCTAATGTTGGGCTATTAAGGAAGTACAGCACGTTCACATGACTTCATGGCTCCACCGCTAAGTGCTTTAATGTCTCTCCATTATCCTTACAACTAATGAAATGGCATTGAGGGAGACACTGGCTGTGTGGTAATGTGCAGATGATTAAAAAGTCCTTTAAAATCCTTTGGAGGGTGATATGCTTTGTGTTACAGCCCTCTTTGGTTTCATTCAAACAAGCTAAAATTCTAATTTCACATGGTCCCCGTTGACTTTCCTGTTACATGCTTGTTTGTCGCTGATAGTGTATTGAGAAGAGATTCCTTCATTATTTTTCTGTGTATTGAGAAAATATGCAAGATAGGAAAAGCACCCTTTGGTATTAAAGTAATTATCATCCATTAAGCGCCGCATCTCAACGGAGAAATCAATGAATGAAATGTAATTACGTTTCCATAATAGATATCAGGTTTCCGCTGTGTGTTTGTGTGCACTGATAATACTTGACCTTTTATTTTCCTTAATCTGGGGATTAGTAGCACAAAAGAGCGTTATCCAGGAAGACATGCTGCACACAGGCCGGCATGTTGATGTGATGAATTAAAGAAGATTATGTTGTTTTGTGGGCTTGATGAGAGAGCTCCTTGGCGTTGGGATTGATCCAATTAGATTTCAAAAGAAGGAGGATTTTAAAAAGTTAAAATGAAGGTGGAAGTAATGTTTCCAAATGTGCAGCTGTGATTTATTTCTAAGCATTCTGCAGCCTCATAACTGGATGAGATTAAAGTAAAGAGTATGAAGAAACTGAAATTAACCCTTTGGGCTTAATTAACATTTTCCCAGATTAGCATGATACTCTCCGCCGGGATGTCGCTTCTTCTCTTGGTCTATTTTAAATTAAACATCAAAGCTCAATTGGCTCGGAGACATCCCAAGACTCCCAATTTAGCGAGAAGGACCCCGAGGACCGCCACCAGAGAAAATCAGTGATGGGATAATGAGGAAGAGGAGGAGGTGAGGAAGGCCCCAGAAGGTCCAGCGGTGGCAGATTATGGCTCTAATGGCATCGCTTCACTGCAGATCCACTTCAGTCACTTTGTGCTCAGACCGGCGCTCCTTTGAGGAGCACCATTGACTCTGGTGTTGCTGTGAAGAGCTGTTTTCTGTTTGTAGAAACTCTGCCCACTGAGGCCGGTGTTGATGAGATTTGTGTCGATATGTCGGGCCCACGGCAGCTGGTCTTCCCGTTCTGATACGATGAATATGCTGCAGATTGATTAAATCATCAATAAGGTCAAATAAGATGGAACTTTATTTATCCCCGTGGGGAGATGCAGGCGTTTGTAGCAGCAACAGGGTCAGAGTTAAAAACAGGAACTATGAACATGTTAAATATCATGACAGAAGTGTGCAATACCACACCGGTGTACGGCAAACCCTTTTTAAAATCTATAAATCAAAATACATACATGTTTGCAGGAAGATGGGGGTCCAGCTTCTTCTCCTTTCACCCTTTTCTTAACGTCCCTTCATTGTTTCAAGGACTGTTATCAGACTCAATCACATTGACGCCAAAACACATTTAGATTCTTAGCTTTCCTAGAGTTTCTTAGAGCTTTTAGCCATAGTTACTTCCAAAGAAGGGGATCCAGGAGTCATATTTTGGGGCGCATAGTACCCTTAGGACCACCACTGAGTTAGCTGTGATTCTGAAGTCATTGTTAGCCTCACATCACACAGCTTGTTAGCAGGCTGAACCTCTCGTAGTGCTCAACAGTCAGCAGATTGATGACGGAGATCCATCATGCTGTACATGTTTGCAAGAAGATAAACCTGCATGGGGGTCCAGCTTTTTCCCCGTTACTCTTTTTTTTTAACCTCCCTTCAGTGTTTCAAGGATTTGTTTTTAGCATCACATCGACCCTGAGACACATTTAGCTTCTTAGCTTTCAAATGATATCCTTAATGTGTTTGTTCTCCAAATGTGTGTGTGTGTGTGTGTGTGTGTGTGTGTGTGTGTGTGTGTGTGTGTGTGTGTGTGTGTGTGTGTGTGTGTTGTGTGTGTGTGTGTGTGTGTGTGTGTGTGTGTGTGTGTGTGTGTGTGTGTGTGTGTGTGTGTGTGTGTGTGTGTGTGTGTGTGTGTGTGTGTGTGTGTGTGTGTGTGTGTGTGTGTGTGTGTGTGTGTGTGTGTGTGTGTGTGTGTGTGTGTGTGTGTGTGTGTGTGTGTGTGTGTGTGTGTGTGTGTGTGTGTGTGTGTGTGTGTGTGTGTGTGTGTGTGTGTGTTCAAAACTCCCACAAATGTCTAATTAACGGTGATCTGGCATCCGACGGATTCCTACAGAGCGCCTCATATTTGATTACAGACATTTAGGATTATGCAACATGTGGTAGCAGCTGTAATAAGGACATGTATATTCTTACAGTTAATAAAACATGACGTTCCCTGCAGAGCGAAACAACCTGCTTTTCACGCTTTTAATTAAAAATAAATACAGCTTAAAGGGCACTTAGGAAGACATTAGCTACGATTATTCCATTAGACTACTGGCAATTAATTTGTACATTGTCCTTTATGTAAATACATACCATTGAGCATGTTTTAGTACTGTATACATTGCATTAAAGTGCATATTTGTAGGAAATCTATGCAAAAGTATGTGGCAGCTGAGATGTGACTGCAGTATCTCCAGATTGAGGTTTGCTGTGTTTTTAGCACCAACAAATACATATGTGAAGTTCCCTCTCTGCCCTTTGATCTGAAAGCATCTGCTGCACACTCTGTCCTTGATACATGCTGAGTCTTTCCTTACCTCTTCAACCTTTTTTAGAAATCAATATCAAGGATTCGAGTTGTGAGTTGGCAAAAATAAAATTCATATTTTGCCAATTATAATGGTCCTTGGATTGAAATGGATGAGTTTGAATGCTTCGTGGGGTTTCCTAAATTAATAAATGTTTGTGTGAAAGCAGTCGAGCTGAAAGGTTTTGTACAGAACTGGGTATTCAACCACTCTCACCTGCTTTATACCGAAACATCCTCTTTAATATAAATCTGTTTAAACATTTAAAGTATTTAAAAGTTAATTACTTTCACTTCAGTGTGTCTTGCAGCAAAGAATAAACCAAAACCACCGTAGACTAATATAAAGACGACGGCATCTCCTTCCTTCTCTCCTGTAATTGCTTTCATGGCTTACTTTTATTCAGTTAGCAATAACGCTTTGGGAAGTTCAGTGTCGCTCTGGATCCACTGAGCTAGCTGGGGGCGCTGTGGGTTAGGTATGTTTGTTTACATTTTGGACAATTAAAGAACACGCATCCTGCTAATTTCCAATTTTGTAGCTTCTCTACTGGGACGTGTCTCAATGCTATGATGTTCAAAAAGCTCTTTATCTAATATTACAAGTAACCTGTGGCACATTAATGACATTAAAGTCACCAGATATGTTAGTTATGGGAGAAACCTCCGTGTTTGCAGACCGTTTACTAAAACCTACAGAACACCACAGGAATCAGAACAAGGACTCTTTAAAGCAGTGACGTGCGGTGAGGCTCATGGCCGCTGAGGCACTGACTCACTGAGTCAGATTTACAAATATTATATTTTGACCTTAATCGAAATATTCTGTTATTTTCAAAAGCTTTTTTAGTCTGATGCTTCGATTCATTTTAAACAGACCGTTCAACAAAAGGATACCCAAAATCTAAATATTGGATTGTTCTTTCTTAGTAAGATCCCATTTTCATTAGAAATGTGGTCTTACCTTGACTTGAAGATGAAGTCCATGCTCTCCTTCTGGACAACAATCTCTATTACTGTTTTGTAAAAGTCCTCCTTATCTTCCTGTAGTTTCAAAAGTCTAGTTTGTTGTTTGCGTCTAACGTCTCTGCGTAGAATTACAGTAGCAACAAGAACCTGTGGGCTCACGTGCGCCCCCTGCAGTGAGTACTGCTGCCTCACCTTGTGTCTTTTTACTGTGCTTTTATGTCACATCAGCAAGACTAAATATGTCGCACAGTGACACGCATACATTAGCTAGACTATGGAGAGTCAGGACGCATAGTAAAGTCTCTGTAAACATTATATTGGCGAGATACAGAGTGATAGCAAGAGGCACGCGGCACATGCATGCGCTCAACCTAGATTGCGAGGGATTGCGCAATCCGAGGTGAGGCTCAGCTCGGCGCTGCCTCAGCGTCTCTCACCGTATAGGAACAGGAAATACATTTATAGCACAGACCAGTGGAGAAATATTCATATTTATTTGTATTTTTACTTTTCATGAAGACATGACAGCATGTCCCTGCTTTAAAAGTATGCATAGTTATTCATCAGCCAATGTTTGAAGGGTATGTGATAAATCTCAGGCAAGTTCTGCAGCTTTAAGGAGGGTCTTTCTTCTAAGCTGATTTATGGACATGTATTCTTGTTGCACATCATAGACAATGACATCCTTGGAGAAAGAACGAACCAACAAATATGTTTATCGTGTTTTAACAGCCATCGCTGCAAAGGTTGGCCCAGGTGGTAAAAACACCTCACTTATCGTTGTTGTTTTTTAAACGCCAGTCTCCACCTCACAGAATATCTTTACCTCAGTTTTAACATCACATCTCCAGCCTCTCTGTGTGTTTCTCCTGATGTTAGCAGTGTTGTGTTCATCTGTCCTATATAGCCACTCATCCATAAAGTGTTCACATGAAAAACAACCTTAAGCTGATCTGGGTTCAGTCAGACGGGACCGTTGAGTTCAATTAAATCAGAGTCCAGGCAGAATGCCACTGAGAGTATTCAGTAAAAACCAAACTTTAAAGAGTCCTCTCCTGCTGATGTTCAGGTGTATATCAGTATGTAGTGTCTCTACTTTAAAGAGTCCTCTCCTGCTGATGTTCAGGTGTATATCAGTATGTAGTGTCTCTACTTTAAAGAGTCCTCTCCTGCTGATGTTCAGGTGTATATCAGTATGTAGTGTCTCTACTTTAAAGAGTCCTCTCCTGCTGATGTTCAGGTGTATATCAGTATGTAGTGTCTCTACTTTAAAGAGTCCTCACCTGCTGATGTTCAGGTGTATATCAGTATGTAGTGTCTCTACTTTAAAGAGTCCTCTCCTGCTGATGTTCAGGTGTATATCAGTATGTAGTGTCTCTACTTTAAAGAGTCCTCTCCTGCTGATGTTCAGGTGTATATCAGTATGTAGTGTCTCTACTTTAAAGAGTCCTCTCCTGCTGATGTTCAGGTGTATATCAGTATGTAGTGTCTCTACTTTAAAGAGTGCTCTCCTGCTGATGTTCAGGTGTATATCAGTATGTAGTGTCTCTACTTTAAAGAGTCCTCTCCTGCTGATGTTCAGGTGTACATCAGTATGTAGTGTCTCTACTTTAAAGAGTCCTCTCCTGCTGATGTTCAGGTGTATATCAGTATGTAGTGTCTCTACTTTAAAGAGTCCTCTCCTGCTGATGTTCAGGTGTATATCAGTATGTAGTGTCTCTACTTTAAAGAGTCCTCTCCTGCTGATGTTCAGGTGTGTATCAGTATGTAGTGTCTCTACTTTAAAGAGTCCTCTCCTGCTGATGATCAGGTGTGTATCAGTATGTAGTGTCTCTACTTTAAAGAGTCCTCTCCTGCTGATGATCAGGTGTATATCAGTATGTAGTGTCTCTACTTTAAAGAGTCCTCTCCTGCTGATGTTCAGGTGTATATCAGTATGTAGTGTGTCTACTTTAAAGAGTCCTCTCCTGCTGATGTTCAGGTGTATATCAGTATGTAGTGTCTCTACTTTAAAGAGTCCTCTCCTGCTGATGTTCAGGTGTATATCAGTATGTAGTGTCTCTACTTTAAAGAGTCCTCTCCTGCTGATGTTCAGGTGTATATCAGTATGTAGTGTCTCTACTTTAAAGAGTCCTCTCCTGCTGATGTTCAGGTGTATATCAGTATGTAGTGTCTCTACTTTAAAGAGTGCTCTCCTGCTGATGTTCAGGTGTATATCAGTATGTAGTGTCTCTACTTTAAAGAGTCCTCTCCTGCTGATGTTCAGGTGTATATCAGTATGTAGTGTCTCTACTTTAAAGAGTCCTCTCCTGCTGATGTTCAGGTGTATATCAGTATGTAGTGTCTCTACTTTAAAGAGTGCTCTCCTGCTGATGTTCAGGTGTATATCAGTATGTAGTGTCTCTACTTTAAAGAGTCCTCTCCTGCTGATGTTCAGGTGTATATCAGTATGTAGTGTCTCTACTTTAAAGAGTCCTCTCCTGCTGATGTTCAGGTGTACATCAGTATGTAGTGTCTCTACTTTAAAGAGTCCTCTCCTGCTGATGTTCAGGTGTATATCAGTATGTAGTGTCTCTACTTTAAAGAGTCCTCTCCTGCTGATGTTCAGGTGTATATCAGTATGTAGTGTCTCTACTTTAAAGAGTCCTCTCCTGCTGATGTTCAGGTGTATATCAGTATGTAGTGTCTCTACTTTAAAGAGTCCTCTCCTGCTGATGTTCAGGTGTATATCAGTATGTAGTGTGTCTACTTTAAGAGTCCTCTCCTGCTGATGTTCAGGTGTATATCAGTATGTAGTGTCTCTACTTTAAAGAGTCCTCTCCTGCTGATGTTCAGGTGTATATCAGTATGTAGTGTCTCTACTTTAAAGAGTCCTCTCCTGCTGATGTTCAGGTGTATATCAGTATGTAGTGTCTCTACTTTAAAGAGTCCTCTCCTGCTGATGTTCAGGTGTATATCAGTATGTAGTGTCTCTACTTTAAAGAGTGCTCTCCTGCTGATGTTCAGGTGTATATCAGTATGTAGTGTCTCTACTTTAAAGAGTCCTCTCCTGCAAACTACTTTATGGAGAAGGATCCCATCACAGCGCCCTTAATGTGTTCTCTCTCGGCTTTGTGTGCATTGATTAAAAGTCCAGATGGAGGTTTGTTTGCAGCAGCAGAATCCGTCTCATATTAATGTTCGGCAGCGTAGATTCATCCTCCAGCAGACCGTTGACTCAGGGGTTAGTGAACGAGGCATTATGAAGGTGTTTCTGATTGCTGTGAGGCTGCACCAACTCCAGAGGATCCACTGACTCCTGGCAATATTAATAATCTCAGCACCTCCACTTATTTATTTAGCTCATCTCTTATTTATTCCTCCAGCTGAGACCTTATTGCTCACCTTTCGCCCAAACCAGTGCACTGCAGAACAGATAAGACACTTTATAAGTCCTGATGCTGATAAAGAAGGGCTCGCCTATACGGTGGACGACAGGAGAAACGCGCTGCCATCGCCCAAAACTCTTCCATCAGGAGAAACGCGCTGCCATCGCCCAAAACTCTTCCATCAGGAGAAACGCGCTGCCATCGCCCACAACTCTTCCATCAGGAGAAACGTGCTACCGTCGCCTAAAACTCTTCCATCAGGAGAAACACGCTGCCATCGCCCAAAACTCTTCCATCAGGAGAAACGTGCTGCCATCGCCCAAAACTCTTCCACCAGGAGAAACGCGCTGCCATCGCCTAAAACTCTTCCACCAGGAGAAACGTGCTGCCATCGCCCAAAACTCTTCCACCAGGAGAAACACGCTGCCATCGCCCCAAAACTCTTCCATCAGGAGAAACACGCTGCCATCGCCCAAAACTCTTCCACCAGGAGAAACGCGCTGCCATCGCCCAAAACTCTTCCACCAGGAGAAACGCGCTGCCATCGCCCAAAACTCTTCCACCAGGAGAAACGCGCTGCCATCGCCCAAAACTCTTCCACCAGGAGAAACGCGCTGCCATCGCCCAAAACTCTTCCATCAGGAGAAACGCGCTGCCAAGTCAAGGGAGACCTGAAATGTCCTCTGGCGCCTGATATTTCCTCCGATTGCAGGAAATAAGACCCCCAGATCCCCTGCGTAATATCTCAACCTGCCCTTGATCAGGATCTTGTGACGACTCGTTGATAAACGTTTTCTCCTCCCCGAGATAAACGGTGTGGTGTTGAAACATAATTTGCTGTTAGATTTGTATTTATTTTCTTACGGAGGAGACAGAAACACGGTGAAACGGAGCCGAGCTCATGATGGATTTGTCACACGGTTTATTTGACGACTTAATTGAAAGCGTTGTATGTCCTCGGCTAGATTAAGTGCTCCAAATGACGGGTTTCTGTCAGAGAACAAATGCACCAGCCACTCATCTTTGGGAAACGGGTGCCTCTGAAGAACAGCCGCTCACATAATGCTGTCATGTGCTCCATTTGCTTAATTTGATTCACATGTAAGTAATTAATTATAATGCAAAACAGCCCGCAGTTATCTGCTGTTGACTCGGTAAGCATTCGCTATTAAATTGGGGGAGTGAATAATTAAATACGGTCATGTTCTGCAGAGAACACTGGCTGCAAAATACTGAGCCTGTGCATGCATGGAGGAGAGGAATAAACCATGGAAAAAGCTGTTTCTGAGAAATGTAAGATTTCAGACAAGAGAAGGATTTTCATAAAAATGTAGGATTTTTTTTGATGAGGAAAACGTTCGATTTTTTAGATTTTCAGAAAAACGTAATCTGAGATTTTCAGAAAAAATATTTTTCAGATTTTCAGAAAATTCAGAATAAATCAGAATTTGAGATTTTTGGAAAACAAATTGAATTTGAAGAATAAGTACGATTTTGAGCAAACGTACGATTTTTTTTTGTTGAGATTTGGAGTAAAAGTAGGATTTTTGAGATTTGGAGAAAAATCAGAATTTCGGGGGGAAATGTGAGAATTTTCGAGATTTTCCAAAAAAAAGTCAAATTTGGAGATTTTCTGAAATTAATATAATTCTTTAGATTTCTGAGAACACTGGCTGCAAAACACTGAGCCTGTGCAGGGAGGAGAGGAATAATAAAACAAAATGTCAAGATGTAGTTTTCTCTGCCTGCAGGTTTGCTGATGTTTCTCTCCTGTTGCTTCAGAAGTCAATTTAATACACGTTTCCCCCCAAGAGAAGGTATAAGGAGCCACTGGCAAATATATGGAGCGTTTCATAGAAGCATTGAAAACAGCTGTTTCTGAAATGTGGAGAAAAAGTCTGAATTTTGAGAGAAACGTACGATTTTTGATATTTTCTTGAAAAAAGTCAGAATTTGAGATATTTGGAAAAAAGTAAGGATTTTTAGAGAAACGTAAGATTTTTGAGATGTAAAAAAAAAGTCCACATTTTGGGGAAAAATGTCAACAATTTTGAGAACGAGCCGGCGTAGAATCCCATTACAGTCAGTCTGCTCTGGCCAAATCCATTATATGATCAATCCAGAGCTGTTTCTGATTTCTGCATTTGAAGCACGGTGACGGATGATTACATGACATGACACTTGTTAGACACTTTTATCCAAAGCGACTTACATACTCAATACTGTGGCCAATCCCCACAGGAGCAATTTGAGGTGATGTGTCTTGCTCAGGGACACAATGACATGCTGATTGCAGTGGGGTTTGAACCTGTGACCACCTGATCTGAAAACCAACACACAACCCACTGCACCACACGCCTCCGTGATGATTTTAGCCTTCGGTTTTCAGGAAGCCGTTTGAAATCCTCAGATCAGCCAGTCGATATGTTCTCAGAGGTGGAGGTACAGTACTACTGGGTGGAAAAGAAAAACAGCTGTTTCTGAGAAAGCCCCCCACTGTGTTCCTCTAAAAGCACCACACTGTTCCTCATTGAACAACTCCAGTAGCACTCCCAACATAAACAGGTGTTCTTATGGGGAAAGTATTGACAGCACATGATGGATGATCAATGAAAAGCAGCCATCCATCATTCAAGCCTGAGCCGCTGTGGGGGAAAAGCACTCAGACAATATTTCTCTGGGTTTAAACGAGCGCGCTCATTGAAGGCAGCACGGGTCGTTAGTTTCCCCAAACAGCCAGGTTCCCCTGTTTCTATTATTAGCATTTCACTGCAGTATCGACCTCATGTGACCTCGCATAATGTCCCACTTCCTGTTCAAATGCTCAGGTGTGAGTTCTTCAGGTTTAGCACTAGCAGCATGTAAGCAGTGATGATTCCCAGCTGAGGTGATGGGATGGTTTCACAGCATCCTCTGTTAGTGACTGCAGGAGGACATTAAAATCTGATATGAGGACATTTTTAATAACTCTCACTGACAGAAGACAAAGGTTGATTTTCCAAAAAAGTCAGAATTCTGAGATTTTGAGTAAGAAGTAAGAAGTTTGAGAAAAAAGTCAAGGTTTTCTGAAAAATTCAAAAATTAATAACACATTTGTGATTTTCAGACAAAGCAGGATTTTGAGAACAAAAATCCAAATATCAACGTAAACTCTCAATTAGCATTATTTATATAAACCAATCACATACTGGTAACCTACATTGTTAGTTTCTTGCCTGAAAAACTGTTCAAACTTAAGAACAGTTCATTTAAACAGTTTTTTTGGCAGGTAAAGGTTGATAAAGATGTCAACACTTTTCAAAGAAATAGCAATAAACTGGAAATACCAACACACATGCTTGAGTTGGTGCACTCAGTGGAGATACACTTCTTGATGCTTGATATCAAACACGGCCATTAGCTCAAACTCTGACTTTATCCATGACTTCACATCGTTCAACAACCTGCGGGGAATCGCTCTCTGGAGATGACTAAGAACTCTCTAATGGCTTTTCACAAGCATTGCACTGCACCATAATCGTTAACATTGAAATATCCCTATTTGCTGAGCGTGGGAAGGGGTCGCCGTGTGGCTCACTGTGTAATGACCCCATGTAAATGAGCTAATGGGGGTACAGCACGATGAAGGCTCCATCATCCAGAGCTAATAGAGGCTAATGACCAGCTAAACGAGGAAAATAGAATCTGGACATGAGAGTTCGCTCGGATTGGAGCAGAGGGGATGGCTTTTAACACGAGAGCACATGGACCGTAGACCAATGGCTGCATGTGATACAACTGGTCTGCGAGCTCGGCCTCGACCATTGTTTTTATTCATTTCCACATTGAAAATACACACAAAAGACCCAAAAGACAAGAGCTACAAATAATAGTTTGATACAAAAGCGGTAGACTAACAAGACAGCTGCTTGTTGGTGTGGCATGGCAGCTGCTCTGTAGTCAACATTTTAAGATTTTGAGATTTTCATAAAAAGTCAACATTTTGAAAATGAGTCAGATCTTTTGAGATTTTTTGGAAAAAGTCAGAATTTCGAGAAAGAAGTCAGAATTTGGAGATTTGGAGAAAAAGACAGAATTTTTTAAGAAAAGTCAGAATTGAGAAACACCTTTATCTTGATTTTCCATTGAATGCATTGTATTGTTTTGGGATGATGGACATAATTGAATAAATTCCAAATGAAAACTATAAATCCCAGTTTGATTATTCCTGTTGCCATGACCATGCCAACATGAGATAAGATAAAAAGTACTTTATTGATCCCAATTTGGGAAATGTTTGCGTTGCAGCAGCATCAAAAGACAAGGCAATGTACTTTAAAAATCAAAAGGATATTATATATACATTAAGTTTGTAAGGAATGGAATATTAAATATTAAAGTGAACCTAAATGTACAGTGTGAACATGCCATTCTCCATGTTTCTTCCCACTGCCTGGCAGCTGGGCTGTCCGGCCGTCCCCTGTTGTTTCTGCGGAGCTTATTTGTGTTTGTTTGTAGCCGATGTCCCATTTTCTGGCACACTGAAGCAGAACTGAAGCAGAACTGAGCCGATACGCTCCTCCTCTCCTTCAGCTTCACTCGACTCGCTGCCGTTCATCAGAGTTCATTCGTTCTCAGACCAGAGCGCTTCATCTTCTCTTCATTTCATACTCTGTGGACTCGCTGTGGCAAATGAGGAAAATGTGCAACACCGTGAGAAGAAGTCGATGCACCTGGATCATCAGGAGCGAGACAACGCCGTAGAAATGATGATCACAGGTCTGACTGCACAACATCAGAGTAGAAGTACTCAGGTCTGGTTCTTCAGTAAAAGTAGAAGTACTCAGATCTGGTTCTTGAGTAAAAGTAGAAGTACTCAGATCTTGTTCTTGAGTACAAGTAGAAGTACTCAGATCTGGTTCTTCAGTAAAAGTAGAAGTACTCAGATCTGGTTCTTGAGTAAAAGTAGAAGTACTCAGATCTTGTTCTTGAGTAAAAGTAGAAGTACTCAGATCTTGTTCTTGAGTAAAAGTAGAAGTACTCAGATCTTGTTCTTGAGTAAAAGTAGAAGTACCAGATCTTGTTCTTGAGTAAAAGTATAAGTACCAGATCTTGTTCTTGAGTAAAAGTAGAAGTACTCAGATCTTTTTCTTGAGTAAAAGTAGAAGTACCAGATCTTGTTCTTCAGTAAAAGTAGAAGTACTCAGATCTTGTTCTTGAGTACAAGTAGAAGTACTCAGATCTTGTTCTTCAGTAAAAGTAGAAGTACTCAGATCTTGTTCTTCAGTAAAAGTAGAAGTACTCAGATCTTGTTCTTCAGTAAAAGTAGAAGTACTCAGATCTTGTTCTTGAGTACAAGTAGAAGTACTCAGATCTTGTTCTTCAGTAAAAGTAGAAGTACTCAGATCTTGTTCTTGAGTAAAAGTAGAAGTACTCAGATCTTGTTCTTGAGTAAAAGTAGAAGTACTCAGATCTTGTGCTTGAGTAGAAGTAGAAGTACTCAGATCTTGTGCTTGAGTAAGAGTAGAAGTACTCAGATATTGTTCTTGAGTAGAAGTAGAAGTACCAGATCTTGTTCTTGAGTAAAAGTAGAAGTACTCAGATCTTGTACTTGAGTAGAAGTAGAAGTACTCAGATCTTGTGCTTGAGTAAGAGTAGAAGTACTCAGATATTGTTCTTGAGTAGAAGTAGAAGTACCAGATCTTGTTCTTGAGTAAAAGTAGAAGTACTCAGATCTTGTACTTGAGTAGAAGTAGAAGTACTCAGATCTTGTGCTTGAGTAAGAGTAGAAGTACTCAGATCTTGTACTTGAGTAAGAGTAGAAGTACTCAGATCTTGTACTTGAGTAAAAGTAGAAGTACACAGATCTTGTGCTTGAGTAAAAGTAGAAGTACTCAGATCTTGTTCTTCAGTAAAAGTAGAAGTACTCAGATCTTGTTCTTGAGTAAAAGTAGAAGTACTCAGATCTTGTTCTTGAGTACAAGTAGAAGTACTCAGATCTTGTACTTGAGTAAAAGTAGTAGTACTCAGATCTTGTTCTTGAGTAAAAGTATAAGTACCAGATCTTGTTCTTGAGTAGAAGTAGAAGTACTCAGATCTTGTGCTTGAGTAAGAGTAGAAGTACTCAGATATTGTACTTGAGTACGAGTAGAAGTACTCAGATATTGTACTTGAGTAAAAGTAGAAGTACTCAGATCTTGTTCTTGAGTAAGAGTAGAAGTACTCAGATCTTGTGCTTGAGTAAGAGTAGAAGTACTCAGATATTGTACTTGAGTAAGAGTAGAAGTACTCAGATATTGTACTTGAGTAAGAGTAGAAGTACTCAGATATTGTACTTGAGTAAGAGTAGAAGTACTCAGATCTTGTACTTGAGTAAGAGTAGAAGTACTCAGATCTTGTTCTTGAGTAAGAGTAGAAGTACTCAGATCTTGTACTTGAGTAAGAGTAGAAGTACTCAGATCTTGTACTTGAGTAAAAGTAGAAGTACTCAGATCTTGTACTTGAGTAAGAGTAGAAGTACTCAGATCTTGTACTTGAGTAAGAGTAGAAGTACTCAGATCTTGTACTTGAGTAAGAGTAGAAGTACTCAGATCTTGTACTTGAGTAAAAGTAGTAGTACTCAGATCTTGTTCTTGAGTAAAAGTATAAGTACCAGATCTTGTTCTTGAGTAGAAGTAGAAGTACTCAGATCTTGTGCTTGAGTAAGAGTAGAAGTACTCAGATATTGTACTTGAGTACGAGTAGAAGTACTCAGATATTGTACTTGAGTAAAAGTAGAAGTACTCAGATCTTGTTCTTGAGTAAGAGTAGAAGTACTCAGATCTTGTGCTTGAGTAAGAGTAGAAGTACTCAGATATTGTACTTGAGTAAGAGTAGAAGTACTCAGATATTGTACTTGAGTAAGAGTAGAAGTACTCAGATATTGTACTTGAGTAAGAGTAGAAGTACTCAGATCTTGTACTTGAGTAAGAGTAGAAGTACTCAGATCTTGTTCTTGAGTAAGAGTAGAAGTACTCAGATCTTGTACTTGAGTAAGAGTAGAAGTACTCAGATCTTGTACTTGAGTAAAAGTAGAAGTACTCAGATCTTGTACTTGAGTAAGAGTAGAAGTACTCAGATCTTGTACTTGAGTAAGAGTAGAAGTACTCAGATCTTGTACTTGAGTAAGAGTAGAAGTACTCAGATCTTGTACTTGAGTAAAAGTAGAAGTACTCAGATCTTGTACTTGAGTAAGAGTAGAAGTACTCAGATCTTGTACTTGAGTAAGAGTAGAAGTACTCAGATCTTGTACTTGAGTAAAAGTAGAAGTACTCAGATCTTGTACTTGAGTAAGAGTAGAAGTACTCAGATCTTGTACTTGAGTAAGAGTAGAAGTACTCAGATCTTGTTCTTGAGTAAGAGTAGAAGTACTCAGATCTTGTACTTGAGTAAGAGTAGAAGTTTAGACCCCAAGATCCCAGGATGTAAAGCTGGATATTAACATGTTGTACATTTCTACATTTCTTTAAGGCGGTGTATTTACTCATATTAAAAAAGTTGTTTTTAATTACACTCATTAAACACTTTTCATACACGGCACGCACACAGAGGTAAGAAGTTAGAGGTGCACACAAACAAAATCAGTCTTCTTTCTGCACTTAGTGAGCCAATTAGCATATGGTAATTAGTCATGGACAATTGGCCTCCTGGATGTCTTCATTAAAAAGCTCCACACTGGGACCTCATTAGCGCTAATATAAGAGGAACTGCTGGACCTGCTGGGATCAGATCTGTAAACTAGAGGCAGTTTGATCAAGGACGTCTGAAGTGTCAAGTTGTGCATTTCATTTGTCTTAACTTGTTTCCTGAGGTTTTCAGATGTGGTGCGTAAATGAAAGAGATGAAACATTTACACCATAGGTAGTCCAGATGCTTAAATACATTATGAGGTCTTTAATATTGGATATTGTTAAACCATAAGTGTTTTTCCTCGTTTAAAGGCTGCGTAACAGCAAAGAGATGTCATTTCTTGAACCTACCGGACTTATAAAGGTCATTACACACCAAGCCGATTTTCGGCGTCGATAGATGTCGATAGATGTCGGGCCGTCGATGAGCGTCGTGTCGCCCTACTCAGATTGGTGTGTACTGCACCGTCGTGTCTTTTCGGCCGTGCCGACACCTTCCGCCGCCGATTCGACATGTTGAATCGGGAGGCTGTCGGCCAAAGCGAAACGGAAGTGAGGGACCCAAACAAACGATTAAGAAGGCACATCTGAGATTTCATTTAACTCCAGCTCTCGACACAGGTTGGGGAAAGCCCCGTGAGCTTCTGGCTGTAGAGTGAACATGGAACGCACACGCTATTTGTTGTTTGTTTATATCACGCAGTCTGTTCTTCTTCTCTCGGTGTATCACGCAGTCTGTCTTCCGGTTGTTGCGTCTTTTGAATGACGAATACACACTACCGCCGCCTGCTGGTAAGGAGAGTTATTGCCACTCACGCATGCGCAGTTCGTACGTGCTACTTGGCCGTCGGCTGAAGTCTTTGCGGTGTGTTCCAGTGCGACACATGGCCAAGACGCAGGAGACGTGAGGAGACGCGAGGAGACGCGAGGCGACGTGATGTGACGTTCCGTCGGGACGTGTTCTTTGGTGTCAGTTTGGTGTGTAAGGACCTTAAGACTACCAGACAAGCTGAAAACCTCCTGTTTCGCTTCTACTTCGTCCATTAAATTAAAATGATTAGCTCCAAAATGTTGAAACGAGCTCCCCATCTGATTTATGGCGATCAGAAGGTCTACATTTATTTTGTCTGACTAAAACCCCTCCTGTTTCCCTTGTATATTGGCCATTCAATTCCACACACACACAAAATAGGTACCGGTGGTCTTCCTATCAACTTCCGGTGTGACTACTTTTAAAGCATACATTATAAATAATCACCCAAATCTGAGTTACACCTTTTAAGGCAACGTTAACCCACCTGTTTCCCTTGTACCATGGCTTGTCTTTGTCTTAACTTGCAAGATAATGAATATACTAAATAAATACAAAATGCCTGAGACCCATACTGCGCTTTATTTAGAAATGTTGTCAGAATTTCCATCGAATTTGGTTCATACATACTGACCACCTGTTCCCCTTGTACCATGGCTTGTCTTTGTCTTAACTTGTTTCCTGAGGTTCTGATACCTGAGCGTTTTGCAAAGTGTTTACAGGAGGCTGTAATTACTCAGAATTGACTGATTGCGGCCACCTTGATGAGCGGAGACAACAAAATGGTGCTAATTTGAAGGAAGTCGAGCATGATCCCCCTGCTGCTTTTAGCAACTGTCATTGAAGGGAAAGGTTAGCGCCGCCAGCTGTGGGGGAGAGAGAGGGGGAGAGAGAGGGGGTGGAAAGAGTCTCCATGGATCTCATCAGAGGGACTAGGAGGGTGTTTGTGGCGAAATGTTTACTTACTAAATGAGGATAAAGAATCAAACCTTTCAGCTGTTGTATTTGATTTCCTGCAAGACGGTTCAGTCGGTCGTACAGAAAAGTACACACATCCTTTACTCAAGTAGAAGTACAGATACTCGTGGTAAAAGTAGAAGTACTGACTACACTTCTTTACTCAAGTCAAAGTAAAGAGGCTTTGAAATGTACTTCAGTAAAAAGTACCCATAACTAGCAGCTGTTTTAAAGAGTACCTGACCTCCCTTTATATTAATAGAACAATAATGTCATTGTTAGCTAATGAATGTTTCCATGCTGAACAACGGCAACATGACAACGTTTTCATTGGTCCCTCTTCTTTAGAGAAGACCAGGAAATGATGGATACACGGATCGTGTTCAAATCAATAGGCACGCAATGACTCTAAATAATAATGATCACGCCACCAAACACACATTCAAACTAAAGGAACCAGCCTGTTTGGGAAATGTGAGAAGTAGAAAGTACAGGTATTTGTGTTCAACATGTAAGAAGTAGAAAGTACAGGTATTTGGGTTCAACATGTAAGAAGTAGAAAGTACAGGTATTTGAGTTCAACATGTGAGAAGTAGAAAGTACAGGTATTTGTGTTCAACATGTAAGAAGTAGAAAGTACAGGTATTTGTGTTCAACATGTAAGAAGTAGAAAGTACAGGTATTTGGGTTCAACATGTAAGAAGTAGAAAGTACAGGTATTTGTGTTCAACATGTAAGAAGTAGAAAGTACAGGTATTTGTGTTCAACATGTAAGAAGTAGAAAGTACAGGTATTTGTGTTCAACATGTGAGAAGTAGAAAGTAAAAAGTCGTCAGAAAAACAAGTAGTGGAGTAAAGTACTGATACCAGAAACATGTACTTAAGTACAGTAACAAAGTATTTGTACTCAATACTTCCCAGCTCTGTTGACAGCACTCATTATGATGAGGCGAGGCAGAAGCTAACCCTTTCTACCTGTTCTCCTCCAGGAATAACTCTTCAGAGTTGTTGGGTGGCAGATGGTGAAACCACCGTGTGACAACAGGTGTCAAAAGCTAAAGCTGCTAGAAAACACTGAAGCCTGTAGTGCAAATTGCTCGACTAAATCTGAACCTGAATGTATTACCGCACTTTGAGGGAGATTTCCTCTGAGACTCTTCGAGGGTTCGTCTCCACAAAGAAGCAGGAGACAGAACAGAGGGAAAAACAAGTCTCATATCCCATAATCTTTCATTGCATTTCACCTGAGCAGTAGAAGACATGAAGGTGTTTTGCTCACAGTCTGGTTGAGGTTAGCTTCGAGCCGCTGCCTTTCAGATACAACATCAACCCTGGCTCTTCTGATCAGTGCAATTTCCACCAGGAGAAATGTGCTGCGGCTTCAGAAAGGATGCAGATATAAAAACACTAATGTACCAAAACACATTCAAATACAAATATTTTACAGTATTACATAGTTTGCATATGCTGTCTGCCGTTTGTTGTGACCCTTGTCCTTTATAGAACTGGCTATATCAAAAAGCTAATTGGCTAAACTGAATAAATATTTGATCAAATATGAAGATTTATTCATCACTAAAACAATACACGTTGTCTCTTTTCAACTTTTCCTCGGCTAACATTTGTTGTCCAAACAATGGGGACGTTGATAACATCAGTTACGGAGGCCAACAGGTGCAACTGCGCTACATCGACCCAAACCTCCTCCATCAGGAGAAACGTTCTGCAGCTTCAGAGAGGATGCAGATATAAAAACACAAATGTTCCACATGAAGAAACATCTCCAGCAACTTGAGGAGACATGCAGCGTTTACTAGAAGCTGCAGAAACTCAAAACTGTGTGCGTCACTTTTTAGTGTCCCCTGGTCTCCCAGCTGTGTGCGTCACTCTTTAGTGTCCCCTGGTCTCCAGCTGTGTGCGTCACTCTTTAGTGTCCCCTGGTCTCCCGGCTGTGTGCGTCACTATTTAGTGTCCCCTGGTCTCCCGGCTGTGTGCGTCACTCTTTAGTGTCCCCTGGTCTCCCGGCTGTGTGCGTCACTCTTTAGTGTCCCCTGGTCTCACGGCTTTGTGCGTCACTCTTTAGTGTCCCCTGGTCTCCAGCTGTGTGCGTCACTCTTTAGTGTCCCCTGGTCTCCCAGCTGTGTGCGTCACTCTTTAGTGTCCCCCTGGTCTCCCAGCTGTGTGCGTCACTCTTTAGTGTCCCCCTGGTCTCCCAGCTGTGTGCGTCACTCTTTAGCGTCCCCTGGTCTCCCAGCTGTGTGCGTCACTCTTTAGCGTCCCCTGGTCTCCCAGCTGTGTGCGTCACTCTTTAGTGTCCCCCTGGTCTCCCAGCTGTGTGCGTCACTCTTTAGTGTCCCCTGGTCTCCCAGCTGTGTGCGTCACTCTTTAGTGTCCCCTGGTCTCCCAGCTGTGTGCGTCACTCTTTAGTGTCCCCTGGTCTCCCAGCTGTGTGCGTCACTCTTTAGTGTCCCCTGGTCTCCCAGCTGTGTGCGTCACTCTTTAGTGTCCCCTGGTCTCCCAGCTGTGTGCGTCACCCTTTAGTGTCCCCTGGTCTCCCAGCTGTGTGCGTCACTCTTTAGTGTCCCCTGGTCTCCAGCTGTGTGCGTCACTCTTTAGTGTCCCCTGGTCTCCCGGCTGTGTGCGTCACTATTTAGTGTCCCCTGGTCTCCCGGCTGTGTGCGTCACTCTTTAGTGTCCCCTGGTCTCCCGGCTGTGTGCGTCACTCTTTAGTGTCCCCTGGTCTCACGGCTTTGTGCGTCACTCTTTAGTGTCCCCTGGTCTCCAGCTGTGTGCGTCACTCTTTAGTGTCCCCTGGTCTCCCAGCTGTGTGCGTCACTCTTTAGTGTCCCCCTGGTCTCCCAGCTGTGTGCGTCACTCTTTAGTGTCCCCCTGGTCTCCCAGCTGTGTGCGTCACTCTCTAGCGTCCCCTGGTCTCCCAGCTGTGTGCGTCACTCTTTAGCGTCCCCTGGTCTCCCAGCTGTGTGCGTCACTCTTTAGTGTCCCCTGGTCTCCCAGCTGTGTGCGTCACTCTTTAGTGTCCCCCTGGTCTCCCAGCTGTGTGCGTCACTCTTTAGTGTCCCCTGGTCTCCCAGCTGTGTGCGTCACCCTTTAGTGTCCCCTGGTCTCCCAGCTGTGTGCGTCACTCTTTAGTGTCCCCTGGTCTCCCAGCTGTGTGCGTCACTCTTTAGTGTCCCCCGGTCTCCCAGCTGTGTGCGTCACTCTTTAGTGTCCCCTGGTCTCCCAGCTGTGTGCGTCACTCTTTAGTGTCCCCTGGTCTCCCAGCTGTGTGCGTCACTCTTTAGTGTCCCCTGGTCTCCCAGCTGTGTGCGTCACTCTTTAGTGTCCCCTGGTCTCCCAGCTGTGTGCGTCACTCTTTAGTGTCCCCTGGTCTCCCAGCTGTGTGCGTCACTCTTTAGTGTCCCCTGGTCTCCCAGCTGTGTGCGTCACTCTTTAGTGTCCCCCGGTCTCCCAGCTGTGTGCGTCACTCTTTAGTGTCCCCCGGTCTCCCAGCTGTGTGCGTCACTCTTTAGTGTCCCCCGGTCTCCCAGCTGTGTGCGTCACTCTTTAGTGTCCCCTGGTCTCCCAGCTGTGTGCGTCACTCTTTAGTGTCCCCTGGTCTCCAGCTGTGTGCATCACTCTTTAGTGTCCCCCGTTCTCCCAGCTGTGTGCGTCACTCTTTCTCCTCAAGTTGCTGGAGATGTTTCTTCACGTGGAACATTTGTGTTTTTATATCTGCATCCTTTCTGAAACTTCAGCGTGTTTCTCCAGATGGAAGCAGCCACGGTACAGACCAGCTCTGAGTAATAATCACATTGTGATGAAACGGCCACATTACTCAAACTAATACACTGCATGCAGACTCAGTAATAACAACCTGAAGATGTGACAGAGCAGAACCGCAGGAAACAACGGCATCTATCATATTCATTTCAGATAATTGTCTTTACTTATTTAGTCACCAGGAGCGGCCGAATCTAATTGTCCGACCTTAATAACCTTTGGAGGTGCTTTGTGCAGAGACATGATAAAGCTCTGGGTGCATAATGAAAGCCATGAATACAAAGCAAGCTGTGTGGGATGTAAAGTGGAACATATGGAAACACAGAAGTATTTATGCATGGTTTTGTATCAGAATCCCCAGGGAGCTGATATATACACAGCTAGCTTCATGTTTACACAGTTATATTTATTAGTGAAGGCTTTTATTAACATTTTATATTAAGAAGCAGTTCTCTTTGTGTCTGTGTTTCTGGCAAATAACACTCTCTTGACGTCACTAGGGTTAGGGTTGCTTCATATAATGTCGTTTTAACGTCATTCCTTCGTGAAATATGTATTTCAAACAGGGTATCAGTCAGGGCTGTGCGATTATGGCAAAAATCCTAATCACGATTATTTTGGTCCATAATTGATATCACGATTATTAAAAACGATTATCCATTTACTTTGAAAACATCCATTTATTGAAACAAAAATGTGAACAGTATGTTTTTAACAGTTGATTACCCTGAACTTTAAGTATAATTCAACTGAAAAACCAATAAAAAATTAAATTAAAAAAAATAATAATTCAAATTATTATTTTTTTTAATAAAAATAATAATCGTTTTATTTTGATTACGTTGTTTTCGTAATCGTTGCAAGCCAAAATCGTAATCGAGATTAAAATACGATTAATTGCACAGCCCTAGTATCAGTTATAAAATGCACTTTAAGAAAGGTGGAAATGAGGATACTTTCATATTCGTTGATTTATAGTATTGTTTACACTATAAATCACATCTCACCAGTTGGTGAACAGCTTTGTGTCTTTGCTCAGGAATCTTTGAAATGCTCAGATATGATCCGTGTAGCTCTTTAAAAACTCCCCTCATAGACTACCAGAGCTTTGGTTCCTGTGTGTGTTAGATTTAAAATGTATTTATTCCGTGGAGTGCTTTCCACAGCAGGTTGCCGCGCCATCTGTACATTACCAGGACTGTATCATGTAGATTAAATCGCCAAAACAATCTGACACTTTGCAGCCGCTGAACCGGACCGATGCACCACATCCCACATGAGGCTGAATTATCATACAGATTGAAGTGATTTCCGGCGTGTGATTCGTCTGATTTCCACCACGTAAGCTGCAGGCAGGAGGGCTGGTCGGCCTGAATAGCTGGTGATTGTGGAGGAAACTCTTAAGAGAAACTGATACATGGTTCATGGACAAAGTTTGTCTTTTATTATAGTAATAATAAAGAAAGTCTATACACAAATTAAATCGATCTCAAATGCCCCTCAGAGGACAAAGAAGTTCTGCTAACAGTCACATTATATAGTAGAGAGAAAATATACAACCGGTCCCACCCTTACATTTAGGCATTATCTAAACTCCCCAGTCCTTTAACCATTTGCAAATCCACCTTTTACACTTCCTGAAACGTCAATCCTAATCATACAGTATGTCTCTGTTAAACACATATAGGACGACAACTACAATTTCACCGATTTAAAAGGCCATCAGAGTATATAAAACATAATCTATGATGATTTCTCATTGTCTTTCCCACACATTTACCTCTGAACGGTAGTGGAGTAGAGGTAATAAGTAGCATACAATGCACAATACCTCAAGATTGTACTTGAGTAAATGTACTTAGTTACTTCCCACCTCTGATTATTCTGATTAGAAGTTCTTCCACCAAACTTCTACTAACTATTCTAACTTCTGAAAACACATGTTGACACAGTTCAGTTTCTCATTGTCTGATGTGCTTTCAGACGCTCTCACTTCCCTCCCTGATAATTGGTCAAACTGCTCCTATTGTCTGTGAAATGACCTGTTTTCTGGCTGCTGTATTAAAGTAAGGACTGTGATATTTCTCTCTGGAGGGATCCAGACTTATTGTTCTCAACGCCAGCCTTCAGTGTGTAAACAGAAAGTAGCACAGCAGAAACAATAACTCCAAATTATACATTGAAACGACAGCTAGAGAAATATCAGCTGATGTGTGCTGCACTGCGTCATTTCAGTACAAGACAGACAGGGTATACACCGTGTTTGTGTTGGCTAACGCCGGCTAACTAGTTTGACAGCTTGATGTTTTTGTCGTGGCTGAAATAATAAAATATCTCCGGAAACGCGTACACACCTGGTAAAAGAACCAAGAGTGCAGAGCAAAGGAAAACTGAGGGTGTGTACATGTCTGGATATACAAATAGCAGCTGTTTACACTTCAAAACAACTCACAATATCGTGTTTCAGAGCTGGAGAGAACATGTTAGCTTCTGCTAGCCACATCCAGCGGCTAAGGGCTTTAGCACGAAGTCTAAGGTATTAGCAACGTTTTCTCTCCATCTAGTGCGACTGTGTGTGTGAGGGAGTGCGGTTGAAGGTTGTTCAGGCCGTGCAGTCAACATGTCGATGTGTCCTTTGAGGGGTCAAGAAGTCCTGATAAACCAGAAACATGTAAACAGATGAATGTTCTGGATGTTCTTTACGCGTTCAGGTGTTTAATAGTCTTATGGCCTGTGGGATGAAACTCATCATGTACAGAGAACTCACTTCAGCTAACCTTCACATGGGAACCATTGCTCTGGATTTGGCCCAGTGGAATACTCCTTTTGTCCCCTGCAGTGAAAATACAATGAAGAACGAGACAGTGACAATATTTTGACATTCATCTGTGAGGCTGTGATCAATATCTCATCTGTTTTCATTTCATTTCCCACGGAGAGTCGGCCTCCGATCTCACAAGAGCCTTTCATCAGAGATATCATATATATAAATGTACACATACAATGTATTAATATAAAGGCAGAATCACGCCTCAGAGCAGAGGAAGTAGAAGTACTCAGATCTTGTGCTTGAGTAACAGTAGAAGTACTCAGATCTTGTACTTGAGTAACGGGCCGTCTCCACGGCAGCGTTAAAAAATCTTGAAACGCTTCTGCCCATTCACTTTGAATGGGGTGACGTCACTTTTTTTCGCTTTCGCCGAAATGCATTGTGGGCAGGCGAGCGGAGATTCTCAGGATTTTCAAGATCCAAAGTTGAACAATGTTCAACTTTTGAGGCTGAGGTGGAAGCGTCAGCCAATCAAATCCCGTGTACGCAAATCTGACAGTTCAAGCTCTAGCCAATCAAACGGCGTGTATGCTGGGAGAGACATACCGCAGGTCATTTCCTCATATTCCAAAACATGGAGAAATGAGCGGTAGGGAATCACCCGGTGCTTTATGACCAGTCCCTATTTACCTACCGGGATACAAACCGGAGGAGCCAGGCATGGAGGGAGGTGGCAGAGACAGTGGTAGGTTTTCGCCTGTTTGGGGAGTTTATATCCAGTTTACTTCGGGCTTTTTGGCTTCGTATGTCGCGGGCGGGAGATTCATGTGATTGGTTGATCGCAAAAAAATCCCCAAGCTTCAGATACGCCCACCTCCAAGATTTTTTTAACGCTGCCGTGGAGACGGCCCGTAAGAGTAGAAGTACTCAGATCTTGTACTTGAGTAAAAGTAGAAGTACTCAGATCTTGTACTTGAGTAAAAGTAGACGTACTCAGATCTTGTACTTGAGTAAAAGTAGAAGTACTCAGATCTTGTACTTGAGTAAAAGTAGAAGTACTCAGATCTTGCACTTGATTAAAAGTAGACGTACTCAGGTCTTGTACTTGAGTTAAAGTAGAAGTACTCAGATCTTGTACTTGAGTAAGAGTAGAAGTACTCAGATCTTGTACTTGAGTTAAAGTAGAAGTACTCAGATCTTGTACTTGAGTTAAAGTAGAAGTACTCAGATCTTGTACTTGAGTAAAAGTAGACGTACTCAGGTCTTGTACTTGAGTTAAAGTAGAAGTACTCAGATCTTGTACTTGAGTTAAAGTAGAAGTACTCAGATCTTGTACTTGAGTTAAAGTAGAAGTACTCAGATCTTGTACTTGAGTAAAAGTATACGTACTCAGGTCTTGTACTTGAGTTAAAGTAGAAGTACTCAGATCTTGTACTTGAGTTAAAGTAGAAGTACTCAGATCTTGTACTTGAGTTAAAGTAGAAGTACTCAGGTCTTGCACTTGATTAAAAGTAGACGTACTCAGGTCTTGTACTTGAGTTAAAGTAGAAGTACTCAGATCTTGTACTTGAGTAAAAGTAGACGTACTCAGGTCTTGTACTTGAGTTAAAGTAGAAGTACTCAGATCTTGTACTTGAGTAAAAGTAGAAGTACTCAGGTCTTGTACTTGAGTTAAAGTAGAAGTACTCAGATCTTGTACTTGAGTTAAAGTAGAAGTACTCAGATCTTGTACTTGAGTTAAAGTAGAAGTACTGAGATCTTGTACTTGAGTTAAAGTAGAAGTACTCAGATCTTGTACTTGAGTTAAAGTAGAAGTACTCAGATCTTGTATAAAATGTGTGTAAAATATAATTTATTTGCTGGAAATGACGGTCGTATCAGAAAATGGTCGCCCTTTCTTTGCTTAACGACCCCATAGGAATGGACAGGGAAACGTCGGTGCTTGCATGCAGTTCAATTTAGTAAGAATAGCATAATCTACATGTTTTGAATCTACTTTTGTATTGTTCCAGAATATATGAATAAAAACAACTGTGTTTAAGTTAGATCAGGAGGTTAATAGACACTTTTATAATTGATTTCAAAGTTCTAGCACACTATTTTACAAGAAACTGTGGTCCAATCCAGGAAGGACCCATCATCCAATCAGATACATGACAGCAGTGTTCATTACAGTCTCTTTTCCACCGACACTCGCCACTAAATCCAGCTTCAAACGTCTCAAAGTGCTGACTCAGCCTGAAGTAGTCATTCATAACTCCAAAAGGTCACGTTGATCCCCGATCAGCGCCGAATAAAAATAAAAATATGCTCATAAATCCATCTAAGAGGGAGATTAACAGTATTAGCAATGGACCCCTAAAATAGAGCCACGGCGACGGGGTGTCTGTTTTGAAGAATATTCGAGAGAGAAAAAGGCTGTCACGGGTTTCGGGAAATGAAACATTTGGGTTTGAGAGGATTAAAAAAGATCCGTTACCTCGGGCGAAAGGTCCAAGCATTCAGAGAGGAGGATTAATTATGTGCATATGTGAAAAGACATAATATAAAGACATGAATGGGCTGACAGACGAAGAGTGGTGCATACGCATTTATATATAGCATCATAGCATCTATGTAATGTGCTTTCATAAGGAAAGGAACATGTCTTTGTGTGCAGTGTGTTGTTTCTTTCATCATGCCCTCGTAATATGTAGGAATGAACTACGGGTAAATAACATGAAGAAGAACATGTTGCTAGTAGTTTAGCTTTCGGCTAACGTCACAGCTGCTGGTTCAACTATTAGAGAGATGGAGGGAAAACGTTGCTAATAGACTTCGTGCTAAAGCCCTTAGCCGCTGGATGTGGCTAGCAGAAGCTAACATGTTCTCTCCAGCCGTGAAACACGATAATGTGATTCTTTGTGTAACTTTTTTGGGTTGTTTTGAAGCGTAAACAGCTGCTAGTTGTATATCCAGACGCCCTCAGTTTTCTTTCCTCTTGGTTCCTTTATCAGGTGTGTTACAACACAGTCTCACAGCATTTCGTGTTATAGTCACGAAATTAATCTATTGATTCGTGTTCACCAACACGATTTCGCCATTTTTTTCGTGTCACACAGAACAATTTTAAAAGCAATGTAAATAATAACAAATTAGAAGGAAAAAGACATTTAAAAAAATACAGATTTCAGTATTCTGACACAGAACGATTTTAGAAGCAATGTATTTATATTGGTAGTATGTTTCGTGCCTGCACCAAATAATAACAAATTAGAAGGAAAAAAAGATGACATAAAATACAGATGTCAGTATTCTGAGGCTCTGAGACATTTCTTTTCCTCACTGACGGCAACAAAACTCAGACATTATACAATTTAAAATAAAAGGGATAGGGTTAGGCTTAGGGTAAGATATTGAGTAAGAACATGTTTTTATGAACCACACAGCTTCTGGTCTTCCAAGACCCAACCGGACAAAAAGACGTGTTGCAGGCACGAAACATACTACCAATAGAAATACATTGCATTTAAAATCGTTCTGTGTGACACGAAGAAAATGTGAAAATCGTGTTGGTGAACACGAATCAATAGATTAAATTAATTTCGTGACTAATAACACGAAATGCCGTGAGACTGGGTTGTGTGTTAATGTCCCGGAGATATTCAGAGAACCTCGTATTATTTCAGCCAGGATTAATTATGTGCATATGGGAAAATACATAATTTAAAGACATGAATGGGCAGACAGGAGAAGTGTGGTGCATACGCATTTATATATAGCATCATAGCCTCTATGTAATGTGCTTTTATAAGGGAAAGGTCTTTGTATGCAGTGTATTGTTGTTTCTTTCATCATGCCCTCGTGGTGTCCCGGAGAAGATGCTGGCGTTGAGACATTTTCACAGAAGTAGGAATTAACTATGAGTAAATAATTCCAGCCAAGAGCTCCAAGAAGCCTCTCTGCGTTCAACAAAACACGACAAGAGGGAATGAAGATGGCACAGAAACGGAGAGCACTTAATCTCCGAAGTGTTTCTGAGTGAAGTCGCAGCTTTTTGTCATTGGCTTGTTGGCACGACGTTACGTAAATCATGTCCAACAGCTCCCGTGTCTTGGAGAATAATAAGTAGATGCCGCTGGAAGACTGGTCCCGGTTTTAAAGATGGTTTGGGGAAACATAAAGAGTTTGAGGGGGATATTTTAGACGCATCATCTAAATTAATGTCAGGGGAGTCGGTGAGGAGGACAGAGAAAAGACGGAGCTCTGCAGGAAATAAATAAAACAAGTCGTTTAATGACTGCCTCAAGGACAGTTTCAGATACACTGCAACAATGTAAGATCTTGCCAAGTATATTTGTCTAATTTCTATCAGAATATGTCGTTACACTTGATATAAGACTTAATAACTTACGTCTTGTTTTTAGACAAGGCATCTTAAGCATCTTTTTAAGTCAAAGTCTCTTAAAAACATATTATTTTAGAGGAACATCTCCAGCTAACATCAGGAAACAGAATCTAAGCATTTCTGGCTTTCTTTGTTACAGATTCCCTGATTCTGGTCAAATATAGTTCAAAATAAGTTTCCCCAGCTAAACACAAGATGTCATTTATCTAATCATCCCATCTTTACTTCAAGAAATCTCACCAAGCCATTTTGTACTTGTTCTATTGGCAGGTTTGTTCACTTATTAAAAGAGAAAACACCTTTGTTTTTATTATATATTTACTTGTATGTTTTTGGAGCTGCATTTTTTCCAGTGTAACTGAGTGATTCATAGGCAGAGGAGCGATGCTGGAAACGCTGTAGTACATATGCCGGGCCTGTAAGTGGCGCTGTACTTCCGCCACAAAATACACCAAAAGCAGCGAAGAAGACCCCCCGAGCATGGGCATAAGGCACAAACATGTCCACTTGTTGCTGATGGTTGTGGTAGAGGAGCTGTAGATGTGGCACTAACATCTGTAGCATGGTCAGTAGCGCCTGGAGCACGAACGCAACCCTGTGATCCACCATTGTTGTTGTTGTTGGCGCAGGTGACACGGGGGTGAGCAGCAGAGGTGGGGAGAGGCGGGGCTATGGCGTCATCGTTTCAGGAAATGATCGTATAGGGCGTACACACGGAGCCGCAAGCGTTTCTTCTCCAGACTTACCCACTTTGGGAGCCGGTTTCAAAGTGTATCGGATTCGGGCTCCGAATCCGCGGCTCCGTTTCGGCCTCCTGTGGACGAACCGTCTGTAGTACGATAGAGAACGTTAGCGGATACAACTGATATCGTCTCCGTGTGGACGGGGCCTAATACTAGTCTTCTTTGTTAGGATTAGTTAGCAGTCACTAAACATCATGATATCACCAGAACTACCTCTACTAATACACTCCTACACCCCAGCATTCCTCCATCATGCTTATTAGCCTCCCCAGTTCACCATTTGCAGATTATTTTAATAGTATGGCTCAGATATGGTAAAAAATAAATATAAGGTATTCCTGACGTCTGAATTTGGTTTCTACTCGGTCAGAAATGTATAATTTGACACCAAGATCATTTATATGGGATTTAATGGCAAACAATTATATTTCCAATCCATTATTGGCGGCCATCTTGAGTTATTGTTATTGTTATTTGGGGGTTTTTGATTGGCTAAGAGGTTGTTTTTTTTATGATTAACCTCAAAGGAGTTTACCCTGGTTTGTTAAATTATTTGCTGCACTACAAGGAAAAGTATATTTATCACAACAATCAAGTGTATTGCCATGTTTGTTTACACATACAAGGAATTGTATGCTTTGGTGGTGCGAACATAAACATTCTTTTAGCCTTTTGGGCATTGATTATCTATGCTTCACACAGCCAGATATCTCATATGCTAACTTTACAGCTATCCTAGCCACCTGCTAAGCCTGTATTGCTTTGAGAATGAGCTACGTGTTCTGGAAGTAATATGGTCTGTGTTTACATTAGCATGCTAACACTCAGAGCTAACCTGTACTGGAGAGAGTATGTGTGAAGAAGCAGGAAATCAAAAGGAACTCACCTTGTGGTAAACCTGAGAGAGAGAAAGAGTTTGAGCTCCATACTGTTTCAGAGAGAATCCTTCATGTGGTTTGGAACATGATATGGAGTTTCATCACGGCAGCATTTAGCTGAGTTTCTGCTGGGAGAATTCTCCTGATGAGATCTACTCTCTCTCTCAAGCTACAGACCCAGAGTCAGCTCTTTAGCAACAGATGAAATAGAGAGGGGGGGGGCTACAAGGATCTGTTTGGTATTTTGAGCAAAACACTTCATAGACAAGTTTTTAATATATTTGTATATATCTGAGACCCATAATATATGCCTAAAAATAGTATAATAGGAGACCTTTAATGCTTCACACAGCCAGATATCTCACATGCTAACTTTACAGCTAACCTAGCCACCTGCTAAGCCTGTATTTCTAGGTGTTGATGTTGGAAGTGGCATTAAACGGCCCATTGCCTCTCTTTATGTTGATGGTGAGAGTGATCATGATAACAGCTCCAATATTTGAAATGGCGCCCGACACAAGTGGCTTTGCTAATTAGACAAAGCTCCTTCTCAGAGCCTCGTACCTTTGACAGAGTCAGATAGCAGCATGTGAAGTGTAAATGAAATGGAGAATCGCTCATTAAAAGTGAACCCAGTCAAAGGGAACTACAACACAACTAATTCACTTCAGGGACTTAATGGAGGACTTAATCATGCAGAGGCTACGACAAGTGGATAAAACACTTCTGGTGCAACAGGTTTCTGCAACAACATTGACATTAACACGTCTCGTGCAGATTTAAAGGTCTCCTATCATGCAAAATGCACTTTCTGATGTCTTTACTACATCACCATGTGTCCCCGGTGTGTCCCCGGTGTGTCAGGAGACTCACAAAGTGATGTCTTCTCTACATCACCATGTGTCCCCGGTGTGTCAGGAGACTCACAAAGTGATGTCTTCTCTACATCACCGTGTGTCCCCGGTGTGTCCCCGGTGTGTCCCCCGTGTGTCCCCGGTGTGTCAGGAGACTCACAAAGTGATGTCTTCTCTACATCACCGTGTGTCCCCCGTGTGTCCCCCGTGTGTCCCCGGTGTGTCCCCGGTGTGTCAGGAGACTCACAAAGTGATGTCTTCTCTACATCACCATGTGTCCCCGGTGTGTCCCCGGTGTGTCCCCGGTGTGTCCCTGTGTGTCCCCGGTGTGTCCCCCGTGTGTCCCCCCGTGTGTCCCCGGTGTGTCCCCGGTGTGTCAGGAGACTCTCAAAGTGTCAGGAAATAAACCCCTCTCTCTTTTCCTCCGTACCCACATCTCTAAAAACGGGGGAACAACGGAGCTGATCCAGATTTGCTGCGTCATGACCACATTACTAAAATGTGGGCGGGCTTTACACCCACGGGCCAATCAGAAACGTTGCTGTCAGAAACAATGAGACGTGTTCTGGAAGTAATATGGTCTGTGTTTACATTAGCATGCTAACACTCAGAGCTAACCTGTACTGGAGAGAGCATGTGTGAAGAAGCAGGAAATCAAAAGGAACTCACCTTGTGGTAAACCTGAGAGAGAGAAAGAGTTTGAGCTCCATACTGTTTCAGAAATAATATTTTGTTATTTTGAGCAAAACACTTCATAGACATGTTTTTTTAATATATTTGAGACCTATAATATATGCCCAAAAATAGTATAATAGGAGACCTTTAAATAAAAATGCCTATGAAAGCTTCAACACTGACGACCATCAGACATGCCATTTGCAAGGTTTGGTCTAATTGAGGCAACTAAAACGACTTAATGACGATAACAATTCGAATTATCTTTAAATACTGCATAGTTCACTTCAAGTGTGAACAAACACCAACGCTGCCATTTTCCTGGTGATGATCGTCTCCTTTTGTTATGTATTGACATATTTTTTTATATATCTGAGACCTATAATATATGCCTAAACATAGTATAAGGCACCGTCCACACGGAGGCGAGACGAAAACGAACCGAAGTCGATTTTAAAAAAGTCTTCCGTCCACACGAAAACGCTGGAGACGCTGTAGTACATATGCCGGGCCTGTAAGTGGCGCTGTACTTCCGCCACAAAATACACCAAAAGCAGCGAATAAGACTTATTATTATATTATATTATATTATTATTGTTGCTGATGGTTGTGGTAGAGGAGCTGTAGATTTTTACACTAAAATCTGTAGCATGGTCAGTAGCGTCTGGAGCACGAACGCAATCCTGTGATCCACCATTGTTGTTATGGCGTCATCGATTCAGGAAATGATCGTATAGGGCGTACACACGGAGCCGCAAGCGTGTCGTCTCCAGACCTACCCACTTTGGGAGCCGGCTTCAAAGTGTATCGGATTCGGGCTCCGAAGCCGCGGCTCCGTTTCGGCTTCGTGTGGACGAACCTTCTATACGATAGAGAACGTTAGCACAACTGATATCGTCTCCGTGTGGACGGGGCCTAATAGGTGTCCTTTAAGGCTGGGTGTGTGGAGATAATTACCGTGAGCATGTGGGGTAATGGCCGCCTGCTGTTCAAACAACGAGCAGATCCTCTCCACCCGGACACAATGAAAAGCTGCTGACTCTGCAGATCCATCCCATCATCTCTGCTCTCCATCTCTCTTGATCAGGAGCTTCACAGGAAACTTATGCAATTTTTTTGAAGAGCCTCCAGCAGGAGATGGCCAGAGCAAATCTCTCAGTAAAGAATCTGGCATGAAGTTTGCTTTTTGATCTGGAACTGGATTTATATCAAAACCCAGTGATTTAATCAAGCTAATTGGACGAATGCTGGTCTGTCCTCTAATTATGATAGGATATGCCATGTCTCTATGTGAGACAACTAAGAAAATGTGCATTTTTCAACATAGAAGACAAACAGAACAGCCCAAAAGAAATAATAAAGAAAAAACATAGCATGAAAGGAACACCATACTTAATGACATTCGTAGTCATAGTGGGAAAGAACATCACAAATAATAATTAACCTGTTAAGCCCTGAGCCTGTTTTTCAGGTCTCAGGCTCGAAAATGACATTCCCAGAACAAATGATCATATCTTCCCTTCTAAAAGGGTTACATTAATAATCTTTATTCTCAAAGTAATGATAAACCTGTGAGTTGGATTTAGAAAAGTCAGAATCAATATAGATGTTTTTTATTTTAAAGAAAATTCAGATTTTACATAGTAAAAAACTGTAAATGATAGTGTCCGTCCAAAAATAATTTTTTACTTATAGTGAAAACTACCCTTGGATGATGGGTTAGTAGACTAAAAGCTTTAGGAATCCAAAGTACAACATATACTAAGTACCCTGTATCAAGATTGATGCAAAACAAGTGAAATTTGACCTTTTTAGAGAGATTTAGCCAAAAACCACCACTTCTGGGGTCATTTGGGTGGATTTGACCTATCTCTGGCCCCCCTTGCTCGATCACTCGATGAATGAAATCTCTTTATAACCGCTAGAGCCAATGGAATCGAGGGAAAGTTATATACACACCAACACGTTAACAAATAAGGAGTGAGAGTGACGCGTTACCAAAACCGGAAGCTGCATACACTCTGGTGGCTACCATTAGCAGCTAACTTTTCCGCTCCGATTTTTACATGAAAAATGGAATTATGGATTATAAATAATTTCTTCAAAGGCACAGGTACATTATTAACCTATGGATCAACAGTTGTAGACATTTTTTTTTCGTTTTAATGCCATTGAACACGTCTTTTGACCTAATTGACAGCTACGGTGAGACGATCTGCCTCCGTAAAGGTACGTGTTGTGATGTCTGTGTTTGCTTCCCCTGTCGCAAGTTCGGATCGCTCAGTGATAATACTATACCTAAATAATCAGTGGAGTCTCAGCTTTAATAGGCTATATTGTATGTGCAGCTACGATAAGTAATAAGGGTATCTTTATCTTGAATTGTGTGCCGCAGTGCGTTAGAATTTTTTCGCTCAGGGGTCATTTAGACCCTTCTTATGAGACTTGTGTTTTGTTTTGGTAAAAATAGTTCATATCTTCAGTTAGCTGAGATTCTTCCCGTTAATCTGGTGCTACACATTAAGAGTTTCATAAATGTTAAGAAGCCCTGAGACATTCTCTCGAAAACAAAACGGTGGGAGGGGTCCAATGGGGGGACCGCCGTGCTTAAGAGGTTAAAAGGATCTCTTTGTTGGCTTTGTCCATCCCTCTGTTGTCGTTCGTCTCATTTTAATCGTTGTACGTCTCATTTTAGTCGTTGTACGTCTCATTTGTAAAGTATATGATTACAAATAAATAAATAAACTCATCCTTTTAAATTCCCCATGTCTCTCTGTTAGGATATATCGAGTTCTTTCCAAATGCAGAGTATCAGTCAGTGTTTGTTATCCAAGCTTTAAAACTGGGCACATGCTTTGATTTCCGAGAAGAATCATTGTCTTTGCTCACAGGAGAAATCAAGCTAATTGGACGAATGCTGGTTTGTCCTCTATTTAATTATGATAGTATTTAATTATGATAGTATTTAATTATGATAGTATTTAATTATGATAGTATTTAATTATGATAGTATTTACCATGTCTTTATGTGAGACAGCAAAGAAAATGCAGCAGCGACGGGATGTACATTTACTCAATCAGGGTTTTTTTCTAGAAAGATATAGTATGAGTACTGCAATCAGGAGTTCTTTGAAGGAAACTGGGCTTTTATTTCCCCAAAAATACCCCAAAAAAATATCAAGGCCGATTCAACGTTGTTGCATCTGGTGAGAGTTTAAGTGCGATTACTTTGCATAGCGTCAAATCACCCTTTACTTCACAAAGAAACCGCTTCTAACCCTTCGGAGGAACTGTATTTAAGTAATAACACTTATCCAGAAGAGGATATATCACTACTTGCATGTGCTGTGACTGACGCTCTGTTTGATACTCAGATCTCTGGTGGAATTATACCGTTTTTGAGGAACAGAAATATTGTTTTCTGGCATTACTTTAACATTTTACCCGGTGCAGAGAAAACCCTGCTTTCTATAATCGAAATCACTCATTTCTAAAAAAGGGGTTAGAGTATTGTTCACTAGAAAGAAAAGAGAAATACGGTATAATTAAATAAAACAACAGATGTAAGGCACTGATGTGATGTTGTGAATTGTCTTGTTATGTCCTTTTAAGCGCTCCTGTTACCCGGTGTAGTGTACATAAGTAGTATTTTGACATACTTTTGACGTATTCCACATACTTCTATTGTCTAAAATAACAACAATTGGCTCCTCAAAAACGTTCCAAATATAATACAGTAGGGTTTCTATTTCTTTAGTATATGTATTGTATCTAATATTATAACAATAAAGATGCATTTCAAGTAGTTATATTAAGATATATGTAATAATAAGAGGCCCTATTATGCTTTTTGAGGTGTCCTCTCTCCTGTAGTGTGTTTAGGTTTTAGTACATGTAAATGGTCTGCAGAGGCTAAAAGCCCTGAGTTTTCTGAGTTTCTCACACACACACACACACACACACACACACACACACACACACACACACACACACACACACACACACACACACACACACACACACACACACACACACACAGTTTGTGTGTACAGACAGAGAGATCGAAATACCGTTTCCCATAATCCCGAATATAAAAATACAAATATATATAAAAATATGTATACAAATATGTGTATACCTATATATATATATATATATATATATATATATATATATATATATATATATATATATATATATACATGTATGGTGATGTAATTCAATGTAAAGCAGTTCTTCCTCTCAGTCTAACAGACAACTAAGACAGCTGCATTGAAGAAGTTTCGACCTTGAAAGGACTTTGGCTCGTTTCGTGGTCAAGAGCGTTCAAGGAGCCTTTTCAAAGTCAATTGAGTTTCCAGCCAAGAGTTAGCCGAGTCCTTTTTCCCCAGCTCAATCTCCAAGGCTATTTTTATCCATCCGACTGACAGATCAAGTGGCTCTGATCAGCACACCTGCCTCTCTGTGCTGAGGCGAGAGGGGCCAAAAACTGGAGCTCATAAATCAAAGTGTCACCGAGCAGAACTGTCCGGAGGCACAATTCCCATCGCTGGGTCGCGACCGGACACCAGAACAAACTGTAGTAGATTTAGACTCTTTTGTAGTCGTTGTTTGTCTCATTTTAGTCATTGTACATCCCTTTGTAGTATTTTTCCATCTCTTTGTAGTTCCTTTATAGCCCAACATTAGCCTCCTTTAGCTTAGCGATGGTGACGTGAAGTCATGTGACCGTGCTGTAGTTCCTTTATAGCCCAACATTAGCCTCCTTTAGCTTAGCGGTGGTGACGTGAAGTCATGTGACCATGCTGTAGTTCCTTTATAGCCCAACATTAGCCTCCTTTAGCTTAGCGGTGGTGACGTGAAGTCATGTGACCGTGCAGTAGTTCCTTTATAGCCCAACATTAGCCACCTTTAGCTTAGCGGTGGTGACGTGAAGTCATGTGACCGTGCTGTAGTTCCTTTATAGTCCAACATTAGCCTCCTTTAGCTTAGCGGTGGTGACGTGAAGTCATGTGACCGTGCTGTAGTTCCTTTATAGCCCAACATTAGCCACCTTTAGCTTAGCGGTGGTTACGTGAAGTCATGTGACCGTGCTGTAGTTCCTTTATAGCTCAACATTAGCCACCTTTAGCTTAGCGGTGGTGACGTGAAGTCATGTGACCGTGCTGTAGTTCCTTTATAGCCCAACATTAGCCTCCTTTAGCTTAGCGGTGGTGATGTGAAGTCATGTGACCGTGCTGTAGTTCCTTTATAGCCCAACATTAGCCTCCTTTAGCTTAGCGGTGGTGACGTGAAGTCATGTGACCGTACTGTAGTTCCTTTATAGCCCAACATTAGCCTCCTTTAGCTTAGCGGTGGTGACGTGAAGTCATGTGACCGTGCTGTAGTTACTTTGTAGCCCAACATTAGCCTCCTTTAGCTTAGCGGTGGTGAAGTCATGTGACCGTGCTGTAGTTCCTTTATAGCCCAACATTAGCCTCCTTTAGCTTAGCGGTGGTGACGTGCCTAAATGTAGCTCTGCAGGGCCTGAGCCTCACTGAAATCATACAACGTGTTTCTATAAGAAGTAATTTGTGATTATTCAAGGTGCTGATGCTTTACTAATGTCTTCTTTTTCTTCTTCTTCTCTTCCTGCTATCGTTTGGCACTGTGTCATCATCCTACGACCTCTCCATCAGGTGAGTTCCCTTCTCTAGATATTGCTTTTAATCGACTATTTTACCGGCTTGTTTTGTCAAAAAACTGCTCGTCCAAGAAGATAACATTTGGGTGATTGTACGGCTAAGACTGGGTTGTATCTTGATGTTGTGTTGTGAAACTTGATATGGTTTGTTGGATATCGTCACATGGCTATACAAATGTTGTCTCAACCTGGTGTTTAATAAATTACAATACATATGGGTGGAAGAGAATTGTAGAAACTGATCTCTAGGACACTATTAATAGGAATGAATCTGTTCCAAATGAATTGAAATCGCTCCTTTTTCTCAAGCTTCCGGTACATTTGTGTTGGTTTATTGTGTAGTTTATCAGTTTTTCTGCCGTGTTATTGATTTAGCTTTGAATATGTTATATAATATGCATATAATATGTCACTTAATAAGGGTGTATAAGTTCCTCCATGATAGAAAAGGGCTCCCTTAAGGAAAATAGGTTGAAAATAAGTTCATAGTAAAATATTCATAACTTGCAAAATGGCATCACTTTACAGTAATGCAGCCTTTCAAATCGCAATGCAAAATTACAATTTTTAATTTAGTATTCCTCCCCAAAGTGACTAAAACCCAGACATGTAGCCCAGGTGTTTTTAAACCCCTTGAAATCAAAAAGGCATTTTGACCTAACATCCCACTTTTGGAACCACTGATCAAATTGAAACCATTGTAATGACCCATTATCTATCCAACCGATCAGCCTCATCTCTATGCTGTGCTCAAACACGTATATAAAGTTGGTAGTTTTGCATCAGAGATATATTTTCTCTTATTTTTGGGACTTGTAATAATAGGGACAAATAGGCTTCTTTTATGACCCATTATATGCTTTCTTCTCCTTGTTCTGTCACCTCGTTGATTGCTTGCACTGCCTACAGTTTGCAAAATAACTATTTCATTTAGTTCTCTTCAGTTAAATTAATAAAATGCAGAGATGTAGTCCAGGTTATCTTTCCTCACAACCTTAGATCCCATGTTGGGAACCAGTGATCCAATTAAAGAGGTCCTATTCTGCTTTGTTGGTGTTTTCCATTTCCTGTGGTGTGTTCTCCTGTATTGGTTTGTATGCATGTAAATGGTCTGCAAAGGCTATAATCCTGAGCTGAAAATGAGCGAAATAGGGCCCCTTCAAAACTGTTGAAATGTGCCTTTATCGGTCCAACAGATGAACCTCATGTTTATAATGTCGCTCTAATCAAATCTCTGTCATTTTGCAACTCCTTTTAGTCGTCCTTTAGTCCTTAGTCTCTTTGCAGTCTTTTCCCATCTCTCTGTAGTCGTTTGTCTCATTGTAGTAGTACTGTAGTACTGATACCAGACAAATATACTCAAGTACAGTAACAAAGTATTTGTACTCCACTACTTCCCACCATCCTCCACCTTCTCCCTCCATCACCTTATTTGATCAGAGGTGAAGCATAGATCACTTCATTACAGTTTCCTGTGTGCGTTCCCCCGTGGTTTGAGAGGTCAAATGATGTGGTCGCCTCTCCTCTCCTCTTCCTCGGATAAAACTCAGGTCTAAAGACTCCCCACGGCCTCTTCCTGTTGTTGTGTCCGTGATGTATCGCCCTAATAACGATGAGTTTCCATCAGCCAGAGGTGGGAAGTAGTGGAGTACAAATACTTTGTTACTGTACTTAAGTACATTTGTCTGGTATCAGTACTTTACTCCACTACTTATTTTTCTGAAGACTTTTACTTCTTACATTTTGAACACAAATACCTGTACTTTCTACTTCTTACATTTTGAACACAAATACCTGTACTTTCTACTTCTTACACTTTGAACACAAATACCTGAACTTTCTACTTCTTACATGTTGAACACAAATACCTGTACTTTCTACTTCTCACATGTTGAACACAAATACCTGTACTTTCTACTTCTTACATGTTGAACACAAATACCTGTACTTTCTACTTCTTACATTGTAGTAGTTATGGGTACTTTTTACTGAAGTACATTTCAAAGCCCTCTTTACTTTTACTTGAGTAAAGAAGTTTAGTCAGTACTTCTACTTTCACCAGAGTATTTTTAAACACGAGTATCTGTACTTCTACTTGAGTAAAGGATGTGAGTTCTTTTTCCATCTCTGGATAAAACTCAGGTCTAAAGACTCCCCACGGCCTCTTCCTGTTGTTGTTGTGTCCGTGATGTATCGCCCTAATAATCAGAGATATACTGCGAGACAGCCTTAGGAGAACCTGCTTTATAGTGTGAGTACATTACATATTATTGAAAGAGAATACAACATGCACCTTGAGGCTTGAGAGGGGGAGGGGAAGTGGACATCTACTGCAATATTCTTCAGTGGCAGGATTGTTGGTGAGCATCAAGTTGAGCCACGCTGTTACCGCTAAGCTAAATGAAGCTACTCTAAAGGTAGCATCTCCCTGGTTGCTTCACAAAAAGTCGATGGGATTTCTCCATTTGATTTTGGATTATTGTCAAAAAATAATCTCAACGTTTATGATTCTTACACGTTTAGTTCAGCAAGATAATCTCCACATACTAACACCACTTTATGATTTCTGAAGTAAGAAGCTAATGTTGGGCTATAAAGGAACTACAGCACGGTCACATGACTTCACATCACCACCGCTAAGCTAAAGGTGGCTAATGTTGGGCTATAAAGGAACTACAGCATGGTCACATGACTTCACGTCACCACCGCTAAGCTAAAGGTGGCTAATGTTGGGCTATAAAGGAACTACAGCACGGTCACATGACTTCACGTCACCACCGCTAAGCTAAAGGTGGCTAATGTTGGGCTATAAAGGAACTACAGCACGGTCACATGACAACACGTCACCACCGCTAAGCTAAAGGTTGCTAATGTTGGGCTATAAAGGAACTACAGCACGGTCACATGACTTCACGTCACCACCGCTAAGCTAAAGGCGGCTAATGTTGGGCTATAAAGGAAGTACAGCACGGTCACATTACTTCACGTCTCCACCGCTAAGCTAAAGGCGGCTAATGTTGGGCTATAAAGGAACTACAGCACGGTCACATTACTTCACGTCACCACCGCTAAGCTAAAGGTGGCTAATGTTGGGCTATAAAGGAACTACAGCACGGTCACATTACTTCACGTCACCACCGCTAAGCTAAAGGTGGCTAATGTTGGGCTATAAAGGAACTACAGTACGGTCACATGACTTCACGTCACCACCGCTAAGCTAAAGGCGGCTAATGTTGGGCTATAAAGGAACTACAGCACGGTCACATGACTTCACGTCACCACCGCTAAGCTAAAGGTGGCTAATGTTGGGCTATAAAGGAACTACAGTACGGTCACATGACTTCACGTCACCACCGCTAAGCTAAAGGTGGCTAATGTTGGGCTATAAAGGAACTACAGCACGGTCACATGACTTCACGTCACCACCGCTAAGCTAAAGGTGGCTAATGTTGGGCTATAAAGGAACTACAGTACGGTCACATGACTTCACGTCACCACCGCTAAGCTAAAGGTGGCTAATGTTGGGCTATAAAAGAACTACAGCACAGTCACATAACTTTTAACAGATCTTATTTCATGTTGACCAAAAACACATTAAAAAAACCATTGAAATTACAGAATAGGGTCCAATTTATCCAATACGAAGCAGCTGCTGAGCCAACAGGAAAGCTGTCAATCATTCTTCTCTCTCTGTAAAGAGTTGAAATTACCTATTCAACCTCTCCAGACCACAATAAGCAGAGTGAAATGTGAAATGGTTGGCCGGTGTTGCCTGGCGACAGTAATTTTTTGCCTTTCTGGTGAGTTCCCATTTCTGTGTATTCAGTGGTTTCCAGTGTGGAGAAAGTAAGAGAAATACCTCACCTTTCACACACCGTGTGTGTGTGTGTGTGTGTGTGTGTGTGTGTGTGTGTGTGTGTGTGTGTGTGTGTGTGTGGTGTGTGTGTGTGTTGTGTGTGTGTGTGTGTGTGTGTGATGTGTGTGTGTGTGTGTGTGTGTGTGTGTGATGTGTGTGTGTGTGTGTGTGTGTGTGTGTGTGTGTGTGTGTGTGTGTGTGTGTGTGTGTGTGTGTGTGTGTGTGTGTGTGTGTGGTGTGTGTGTGTGTGTGTGTGTGTGTGTGTGTGTGTGTGTGTGTGTGTGTGTGTGTTCTGATGGTGTCACTCAAATTACCCCAGTCTGCCCGGAAACAGGGTTATTGGCGAGGCAGCTGGAGTTTTTGTCACTCAACGTCCCTTTTGGGTCCGATTTTTAAGTGTATTTGATATGATGAAGGTGTCGAGACAACGCTGACACATTTTACTACTGAAAACATCTAACGTGATGTTAAAAGAGTGAATATTATGGGATTTATAGCAGGTTTAAGATCTTTTTTTCAGGAGACTTTAAGCCCCTCTACACTCCACGTGATGATGTCATCGACTCTGAACATTCCGTCACATACACACCCATTATAAACTCTGAAAGGCTCGGAAAACTTCACTAAACTTAAACTGTGATTTTAGGAAAAATGTTCCATCAATCCAAAAACTATTTAAAGGGGACCTATCATGCAAAATGCACTTGTGTACGTCTTTTCTACATGAATATGTGTCCCCGGTGTTCCAGGGAACTCACCAAGTGTCAGAAAACACAACCCTCTCTATTTTCCTCCATACCCAAATCTCTAAAAAAGGGGCTGCAACGGATCTGATAAAAACTGATCCAGATTTGAACACTGTCCTGACGTCAGGACGGTGGCGCTACGGCTATTGGGCCAACTCTCCACCAATCAGGGGAATGTGGGGTTGGGCCACGGCCGGCCATTGCCGCTCGAAAGCGCTGGAGACGCTGTAGTACATATGCCAGGCCTGTAAGTGGCGCTGTAGTCTGCCACAAAAGCAGCGAAGAAGACTTCCCGCCCATAGTTACCATGGTTACCCTTCTGTTTATTCTCCGCTGTGGCTTTCTTTCTCCCTCCCCGAGGCAAGCGTTTGCTCCCGCTGCTTTAATTCAATGCAATCCCTCCCCGTCGAGGCAAGCACTGTAATTCTCTCCGGTTAGTCCACCAGCAGATGACAAACACCCACCTCTCCGCCTCTTCCAAGGAACGAGGGGACCGTGCAGCAGAGTTTCAGTTTCAGTTTCTTTCGCCGGTCAAGATGTCCGTTAAAGTTGAAATCTTCCGGACAAAATTAGAAAAGTGCCGGTCAAAGGTCTTCTTTGTTATTTATTGAGCTTTAAAACAAATGAATAACGACTCTATATAATAAAACACGGAGGACGGAGATCTCTTTTTCTCCCCCTCTTCTGACAGCCCAGCAGCTGATCAGAGCACGTCTCCCCTCTCCTGCAGGGGGGCGTGGTCAGCTGCAGCTCACAGAATCAGCCCCCTGCAAAAACAGTGCTGGAGAACAGCAAATAGAGCGAAATGAGGCATGGCTAAAATGCATGATCTGTTTGGTATTTTGAAAACAGAAACGTATAAATATACCTTTATATAGGTATACCTTATATACCTGTATGGCCCTACAATATATAATTTAAATATAGCATGATAGGTCCACTTTAAGGCGCCGTTTACACGAGGAGAAAACTGCTTGTATCTGCATAGTTTCTCGTGCGTATAGCCCTATTATTTACACGAGGCCGATAGAAACTGACCCCACAAACGATAACGGGTCCCAAGGTGGATAGATTTGCAAACGAAACGCTCTGGGGGGTCAACCGAGTCCGTGTAATCACATCTATACGAATATTTCCTGAAAAAATAGCGATAGCCCCGCCTCTCCCCACCTCTCCTGCTCACTGCTGTAGCAACTATCAAAAATAGCTGTGTTAATTAAACGCACAAGGGGTTCTTGAATGAAATAATATTATAAAAGGCAAACCAGAATTGTTAACGCCCAATATACTCCTTAAACAAAATAAACAGAGTCAGATTTCATGCATTGATCCATTATATTGACAAAGGAGGATCTCACCCGGTGTTTGTAGAGAATATCTCTCTTTCTGAGCCGTCCTCTCGATGCAATATCCACGGAGACGTGCTTCTTGGTTTCTTTCAGTTAACTTCCCCGTTGCATTTATCCATATGCTGAGGAAATTACTATATCCCGCTGAATACCAGCAATCGCCACACACACTGACTTCCTCCTGTCAGTAGCTACTGCTAGTGCTACTGCTACTGACCATGCTACAGATGTTAGTGCAACATCTCCAGCTCCTCTACCACAACCATCAGCAACAAGTGGACATGGAGAATTACATGAACTACATGTTGCTAATACACCGCGGGGCATAAACAGAAGGGTAGCCATGGCAACATTGCTGCGGGGCTGCTCGGGCTGCTCTTCTTCGCTGCTTTTGGTGTATTTTGTGGCGGAAGTTACAGCGCCACTTACAGTCCCGGCATATGTACTACAGGGTTTCCAGCGGTCTCGTTTGAACAGACACGTTAAATGAAACAAATGCATGTGAACGGAAGACTTTTTTGAATACGCATACTGTGCATAAACGCAAACGGTCCCGTGTGAGCGGGGCCTAAGTCCAATAAAGTTGAGAGTCTGGAGAGTTGTTTAAAGTTTGAATCTTTGTTCTACGTTAAAGTATGGCGAGTCAGTGTGACCTCAAAGTTGGACGACTTTGATCTCTGATCACGTCGATTTCCCATTCATTCCTATGGAGGAAAAGTTATTTCACATTTTTTAAATATATTTTAGATTAAATTAATTCAGTATATAGTTAAATAATATATAAAAATGAAGCCCCGCCCCCCCTTTGATTCTAAATGCAAAGAAGATCACATGTTCCAACAAATCCCATGAGACCCAATACAAGGTTATTCACAGACTGCATGTAACCCCTGCTATTCAAAGTAAATACGATCCATGCGTAAAATGTAAAATAAGCAGTGGCAATCACAGTCATCTCATGTGGTCGTGCCCTAAAGTTGTATCTTTTTGGGAGTCAGTGCAAAGTGAGATCAGAAAAGGGTCGCATCAGATTTAAATTACGAACGTAAACATAGGCACATTATTGGTATTGCTGCACAATCCTCCAGAAATGGTTGGATGAAGACCCGCCTAATCTTTTATTATGGTTTCAAAAACGGATGTCATCCTGCCTTTGGAGCGGCTGTCACACAGCGAGGAACTCTGGATGAAGTTGTGAGGGACTGGTGTCCAATTGCACCGTACATGAAGGAAGAATGGTCAAGGGCTATAACTGTGGGCGTAAATATAACATGATAAACTCACACATGAGTACTAGGTTGCTACTGTCGCTGTTTTTCTGTCTTTGTCTAACCTGAAAATAAAATAAGAAATATGGAAAAATCTATTCCAACAATGCTCAAAGGCACAAAGGGAGTCATGGGAGATAACATCTTCCCTCCGCCTCAGAGTCATCCCGCTCATAATGGATTCTAATGAAGACAGAATAACCCTCATTTTAATTTGAAAGGAAACGGAGCACGGCATATACATTACAGGATCCTCCATACCGCATTATAGAATATCATTAACATGTTCCTGGAGGAACTGCGTGTTATATCTTCACTCTCCATACATCATGCTGTTAGATACTGCAGTACAGAGGTGGAAAGTAGCTAAGTACATGAACTGTACTGAAGCGCAATGTTGAGGTACTTGCAGATATAAAAACACGAATGTTCCTGTTCACATGAAGAAAACATCTTCAGCAACTTGAGGAGACATGCGTGCGTCACTCTTTAGTGTCCACTGGTCTCCCAGCTGTGTGCGTCACTCTTTAGTGTCCCCTGGTCTCCCAGCTGTGTGCGTCACTCTTTAGTGTCCCCTGGTCTCCCAGCTTTGTGCGTCACTCTTTAGTGTCCCCTGGTCTCCCAGCTGTGTGCGTCACTCTTTAGTGTCCCCTGCTGTGTGCGTCACTCTTTAGTGTCCCCTGGTCTCCCAGCTGTGTGCGTCACTCTTTAGTGTCCCCTGGTCTCCCAGCTGTGTGCGTCACTCTTTAGTGTCCCCTGGTCTCCAGCTGTGTGCGTCACTCTTTAGTGTCCCCTGGTCTCCCAGCTGTGTGCGTCACTCTTGCGTCAAGCGGCAGCGTGTTTCTCCTGATGGAAACGTGTTGAACGTTTGCACCTGTCGGCCACCGTAGATCACTGCTTTGGCTGAAGGAACATTTCCAATTTCCGAGTATTTTTACCGTGTCGTGTCAGTACTTCTACTTCAGTCAAGGATTGAATACTTCCTCCTCTATGAGTACATAGTAGGGATGGGAACGATTAATCGAATATTCGAAATTATTCAGGTATTCGAATATGAGTTATGAATATTTTTATTAATTTTTTTTTTTTTTTTGGGAGAGATTCCTAAATTGATTACATATTATCAAATTGAATAATTCAATGTATACGACAGTGCCATAGCGAAATGTGTTAGGTGACGTCTAAAGGTGTGTTTTGCTCCGCTCACCGGTCCCTCACAGCGGGCAGAGCTGCAGGTGCTGATCTCTCTCTCTCGCGTCCGGTACTTCACTCGCGTTTATGTCCAAATCCATCAGATCTAGTTCTAGCTAATGATATGGCTGCTGCCCCTGCCTACACGCAAATCACGCAGACTCAAACCTCATCTTATGCCCAAATGCGGCGCAAATGCGCTCCGCAGCTGTTGGGAGGTTCCGGCGCTAACAGTTCATGAGCGTGCTCCCCCGCCCCCTGTCAACACTCGCGACACATGAGTGGCCAGCCTAAACAACAATAAGCGCTGCTTGGCAACCGTGTGTGGCGGCAAAGTACATAGACATTTTGACAGGAGAGATTTAGTTTTGCCGGTATTCAACATATTTTACCAGTCATAGTCCGGTAATTATTTACACTCTAGGAAGAGTCCTACACAACAGACATGGCGTCAAAAAGGAGTAATGTGTGGAAATATTTCGGCCAGGTTAGTGAATGCGGTGTAGAGTGCAAACTATGCCAAATTAAACTTATGTATATACATACTATACCTTGCTATACCCGCAACCTCCGTTCCAGCTGAGAGGGTCTTCTCTACAGCTGGCCTGATTGTGAATCGCCTCCGCACATGAAAGCTGTAGGCCTATAGCTGTCAAACTGTGATCACCAGTTCAATACATTTGACAAATTCGACTTGGTTTCTATCCTTGTTTGAACATGTATTTATTTATTTCCAAAAGTTATTGAAATTTTTTTTTAGAAAAAAAATGTTAGAAATTTTTTTTTGACCCAATTTTTTTTTTATAGGATATGTACATTTCGGTTAACCGGTTAACCGTTTTTTGGGGGGTCGAATATTCGAATATACATTTGCTTTCAAATTCCAATCCCTAATACATAGCACTCCTTTGTATACCCGTTGTTCATAAAGGAAATTGGATCCATCTGTATGCAAAACTCTACCAGCCAATTGGATGGTAATGATGCAGCAGGAGATATTCTCTAACCCGCGGTGATGAAGCGTGGACACTGAGGTTTCCCACACCAAGCGGAGGGTTGGGGGTTTGAATCCCTTTGAGGACCCGCCGCTCATTACGTTTCACCTCCAGCAGCTCCTGTTGCATTTTTAATGAACGGAGAGGAGAGCAACAGCCTTCACTCTCGCTCTCCTCTGTCAGAGAGGATAAACTCCAATGTGGTGAGAGGTCAAGTGAAATATTAACCAGGGCCTGCAGCGAACCAGCCAATCAATTACTGACTGATATATTCATACATCGATTTGTTACGGGGAGATTGGCAGATCGGCTTTTTGGAGGGAATGAAGATTTTCCTTCATATCTTTATGTGAGTTAGCTGTTTCCTCTGATTCACAGATGGAGCAAATACTTTCAGGCTTTCCCTTTCTCAACAGGTCTGTAGCTCCACGTCTCAACCCAGTTTAGATTTAGACTTAGTTCTGACTCTGGGGACAGGAAGCAGACCAGAAGACCTGAGAGATCTGGATGGTTCATCATTTAGCAGCAGATCAGAATAAACCATTCGATGCTTTATAAACCAGCAGCAGTATTTTGAAATCAGTTCTTTGACAGACAGGAAGCCAGTGGAAAGACTTCAGAACTGGACTGATCCACTTTCTAAGTGTTAGTGAGGACTTGAGGTGTCTGCTGATGTTATACATGCAGAGCGAGGCCACTGAGTGACCCACCTTCTGCATGAAAGACCTGCTCAGAGTTTAACGGAGGGCAAAAGTGCACAACTGTCTGATCTGAGGGGAGGTCCTCCGGTCAGTGTGAGTGAGTGGGTGAGTGAGCGAGCGAGTGGGTGAGTGAGCGAGCGAGTGGGTGAGTGAGCGAGTGGGTGAGTGAGCGAGCGAGTGGGTGAGTGAGCGAGCGAGTGGGTGAGTGAGCGAGTGGGTGAGTGAGCGTGTGAGTGAGCGAGTGGGCGAGCGAGTGAGCGTGTGAGCGAGTGAGCGAGTGAGTGAGCGTGTGAGTGAGCGAGTGAGCGTGTGAGTGAGCGAGTGAGTGGGTGAGCGGGTGAGTGAGTGAGCGTGTGTGTGAGTGAGCGTGTGAGTGAGCGTGTGAGTGAGCGTGTGAGTGAGCGTGTGAGCTTGTGAGTGAGCTTGTGAGCGAGTGAGCGAGTGAGTGAGCGTGTGAGCTTGTGAGTGAGCGAGTGAGCTTGTGAGTGAGCGTGTGAGCTTGTGAGTGAGCGAGTGAGTGAGCTTGTGAGCGAGTGGGCGAGCGAGTGAGCGTGTGAGCTTGTGAGCGAGTGAGCGAGTGGGCGAGTGAGTGAGCTTGTGAGCGAGTGGGCGAGCGAGTGAGCGTGTGAGCGAGTGAGTGAGCGAGCGAGCGAGTGGGTGAGTGGGTGAGTGAGCGAGCGTGTGAGTGAGTGAGTGAGTGAGCGTGTGAGTGAGTGAGTGTGCGAGTGGGTGAGTGTGAGCGAGTGAGTGAGTGAGTGTGCGAGTGGGTGAGTGAGCGTGTGAGTGAGCGAGTGGGCGAGCGAGTGAGCGTGTGAGCGAGTGAGTGAGCGAGCGAGTGGGTGAGCGTGTGAGCTTGTGAGCGAGTGAGTGTGTGAGCTTGTGAGCGAGTGGGCGAGCGAGTGAGCGTGTGAGCGAGTGAGCGAGTGGGTGAGTGAGTGAGTGTGCGAGTGAGTGAGTGAGTGTGCGAGTGAGTGAGTGTGAGTGAGTGAGTGAGTGAGTGAGTGAGTGAGCGAGCGAGCGAGCGAGCGAGCGAGTGAACGCTAAATAAGTACAATTCACCATTTACGGTCCATTATATTTAAAAGAGAGAGCCTTGCTCAAATCTGTCCTGAACCCGACAGACACCAGAAATCCAGGAATATGTGACTTTAAGAATAAACAAGAAGCCCAAAGATTCATTGCAGAAATGACTCAGCACATCCAGAAAAGGCCTTGTTTCAGAGCTGCTTGAAACAGCTGGGGAAATGAAATGTGTGCACCACATTGCATTGAGTTGAACATCAGAGTGCATGGGAACAGGGAGGATGTTTCTGATCAGGTTCTCTCTGCTAGGACAAACTTATCGACTCGAATGCTGGGATGTGATATTTAGCTGCAGCTTTAACAACTGCAGGTCGGAAAATAAAGTGTATTCAGAGTAAGGTGCAGCACTGAGATATTAAACATCAGGATACAACCTGGAGACGTTCATCCTCTGAAACATGAATACAAAAATCGATGTTAGAATATTTTTTTTAAAGTCACATATTATGCAAATTCCACTGCTTCTTCTTCATGTCTTTTCTACATCAACACGTGTCTGTGTTCAGAGACTCTTCCAGGGACAAAGACCCTCTCTTTTGTCCTGATCCATCTTTATAAAAACCTGTCCTCAATACTTACATTTTTGTCTTTTGGAGTAAATACATGTTTTCTTATCCACCTCCTTAAATCTGAGAACCATAAAACAATGTTACTTTCTCACAGAACATTTGATACCGTTACAGCCCATTTGTTAAAGTATATATTAAATAGGGAAGCGTTTTATCGTTCTATTTCAGGATCAGCTTTTCCCACATTTGTATGAAGTACCTTTACATCGATGTAAAAAACTGATAACGGTGAAATTATTCCTATAAAGTGTAATTTCTCACTAACCTGTTATATTATATGAAGGTGGCTTACTATGAAATAGCTTAGTAAGAGGTGCAGTATTGTGAACTCAGCTAAATGCAAAGAGCTTTTGTCAGCAAGTGGAGCAGAGGGAAATTAGAAAGGATTTAATGATATTCAGTTAGCCTTGTTATAATGAAGCTTTATGCGTTTCAGCTCCAAATGACTGCAATAATATCATCATTTCCATTTATCTGATGGAGCAACAGTGATATATAATCGCTCCGTGGTTTTCCGTTTCATCGTTAAAAAGACGAAAACCGGACAAAAAAAGAAATTCATTACCAATGTATTTCAATCTGGGCCTCGCATAACAATGAAGCATTATGTTTTCATGCGAGTTAAATGATAGTTTGAGCGTCTGGAGAGAAAATGATCCGATGCATTTCTTGTCTCTGATATCGAACGGAAGAATAAAGTCGGTCAGCATATTCTGGTGAAGTGTAGCAGCGATGAGAGGCGGTGATAACGACTTCTGCTGGCTTATTCATCAACCAATGCTGACCACTGTTTGTTTGTGTTGATCTCTTTGTGTTTGCAGTCTGAGAAACTGAGAGCCTGTAATGAATTCCCCTCTGACAGGAACATGGAGTCTGCTTTCTGCTGGCTTTTTAAAGCTGTGAATTAAATACAAATACTCAAGAACAACTCCTAATTAATAATGTTGTGTTTTATATATTTTAAGTGTGTTGTTTTAATCATGTTTTTATGATTTTTCTTGACTGTGTAAAGTGTCTAGGAGTTTCCAGAAAAGCGCTCTATAAATAAAATGCATTATTATTATTACTCTAATATTATCATTGAGTCGTACATTTAGAATGAGATTTTAAAAGCATGTTTATTTTCAGGTTTATTTCACACGCACGCACACACACACACACACACACACACACACACACACACACACACACACACACACACACACACACACACACACACACACAGTATTTTAGCTGCTGTTCGCTGTTAGAGTTGTTAGCAGTAAGTATATTTAGGTTCTGTTAGCTGTTAGCACTGTTAGCCCTATTAGCTGTCTCTAGATGTTAAAGGGGACCTATCATGCAAAATGCACTTGTGTACGTCTTTTCTACATGAATATGTGTCCCCGGTGTTCCAGGGAACTCACCAAGTGTCAGAAAACACAACCCTCTCTATTTTCCTCCATACCCAAATCTCTAAAAAAGGGGCTGCAACGGATCTGATAAAAACTGATCCAGATTTGAACACTGTCCTGACGTCAGGACGGTGGCGCTACGGCTATTGGGCCAACTCTCCACCAATCAGGGGAATGTGGGGTTGGGCCACGGCCGGCCATTGCCGCTCGAAAGCGCTGGAGACGCTGTAGTACATATGCCAGGCCTGTAAGTGGCGCTGTAGTCTGCCACAAAGCAGCGAAGAAGACTTCCCGCCCATAGTTACCATGGTTACCCTTATGTTTATTCTCCGCTGTGGCTTTCTTTCTCCCTCCCCGAGGCAAGCGTTTGCTCCCGCTGCTTTAATTCAATGCAATCCCTCCCCGTCGAGGCAAGCACTGTAATTCTCTCCGGTTAGTCCACCAGCAGATGACAAACACCCACCTCTCCGCCTCTTCCAAGGAACGAGGGGACCGTGCGGCAGAGTTTCAGTTTCAGTTTCTTTCGCCGGTCAAGATGTCCGTTAAAGTTTAAATCTTCCGGACAAAATTAGAAAAGTGCCGGTCAAAGGTCTTCTTTGTTATTTATTGAGCTTTAAAACAAATGAATAACGACTCTATATAATAAAACACGGAGGACGGAGATCTCTTTTTCTCCCCCTCTTCTGACAGCCCAGCAGCTGATCAGAGCACGTCTCCCCTCTCCTGCAGGGGGGCGTGGTCAGCAGAATCAGACCCGTAGACAGCAAACAGCACATAGAGCGAAATGAGGCATGGCTAAAATGCATGATCTGTTTGGTATTTTGAAAACAGAAACGTATAAATATACCTTATATAGGTATGGCCCTACAATATATCATTTAAATATAGCATGATAGGTTTCCTTTAAGGTAGGGACACACCAAGCTGACACCAAATAACTGACACAGACGGACCCGACTGTTGTGTCGCCTCGTGTCTCTGCGTCTTGGCCATGTGTCGCACTGGAACACACCGCAAAGACTTCAGCCGACGGCCAAGTAGCACGTACGCACTGCGCATGCGTGAGTGGCAATAACTCTCCTTACCAGCAGGCGGCGGTAGTGTGTATTCGTCATTCAAAAAGGCAACAACCGGAAGACAGACTGCGTGATATAAACAAACAACAAATAGCGTGTGCGTTCCATTTTCACTCTCCTCCATCGAAAACGGTCTTCAGTTCCTTCATTCCAGATCGCCATGATGAAAAATAAACTCTTGCGTCCAGGTGAGAGGAAAATGAAAAAGAATAGCCGTCTTAAATCTTCTTAAATCGTTTGTTAACGTCCCTCACTTCCGTTTCGCTTCTCATGCACTGATTCGCTAGCTGAACAGCCAATCAGAGTGATTTATTTGACCGACACCTTTTTGGCCGATTACCTAGGCAATCGGCCAAAAAGGTGTTGGCACGGCCGAAAAGACACGACGGTGAGGGACACACCAATCTGAGTAGGGCGACAGGACGCTCATCGTCGGCCTGACATCCATCGACGGCCAAAATCGGCTTGGTGTGTCCGGGGCTTTAGCTGTTATTTTAGCTGCTGTTAGCTCTGTATGCTGTTAGCTCCCTTAGCTGCTATCCTAGTTATTTAGCCAAGTTGGACCCTGCTGCTAACCTGCGGCCAACAGCTAACGTTAACTATCTCTACTCCTTTCCACATAGATGTGTTGTATAGATATAGCTGCTAAGCAATTGTTACATGGATAACAAACGCCCTTTCCTCCTGAAGGAGTACCAGGTAATATCTGTTTGTCATTGTCAGTGGTGTTTATACTTTGGCTTTTCATATCTGTGTCTTTTATATTCTTATACATAACATTTCACTGCTTCTTCTGCACTTCTGGTTAAATGCTAATTGCATTTCAATGTCCCATTACTTTATTCTTCAATTACATTCTTGTTGGTCTCCAGTCTGGATTATTTACACCATGTTGTCCTACGTGACTAACTAACATGATATAATGATGGGCCGACAATAAGAGTGTGTAAATGACCATCTCTGAGTCTGAGTGTGTACTCGGGGGTCTTAGTTCAACCATATCTTTATCCAGTAGCTTTAAAAGCCTGATAGATGCTAGCTGTAGTGTTAGCATTGTATTTCACTGTGCATGCAGTCTGTCCTGTGAGCAGCACAGTAGACGTCTGTAACACACACACACACACACACACACACACACACACACACACACACACACACACACACACAGTGACACCCTGCTTTGTGCCTCCCTCTCTTCACTATATGTTACAGAGACATGAGGCTCAGTGTCAGAGGATTCGTGCAGCTGCAGCGTTCAGAAACAAAGAGCCAGTCTCTCTGAATCTGAAGCTTCCAGACATGTTCGTTGCTCAGATCATCGTCTGCACAGCTCAGATCGGCAGTTTTTACTTTAGTGCAGTAAGAAAAGGACAGAAGGGATGTTGTTAAGAGGCCATTAACAAACATCTGGTTTGCCCAGTGGTTTAATGAACTGTACTTAAGTAACATTTAGAGGTAATTAAGGTGAGTTTTTTACACTTTGATAGCCAATACTTTACTCATTTATTCAGAGTTGGAAAGTAGTGGAGTAGAAATACTGTGTTACTGTACTTAAAGGTGGGGTAGGTAATTCACTTCAGAAACACTTGTTATATTCCATGGAATGCTCTTAACCTCCCGATAGCAATGAATACATTAAATGCTTTGACAATAAATAAATAAAAACATTTCATCTGTGGAAGCCGTGGCGCTGTAAAAAGCACGACCAATCATCTGCCTCGGCCCGGGACAGATGATTGGCCGTGGCGCTGTAAAAAGCACGACCAATCATCTGCCTCGGCCCGGGACAGATGATTGGATGGCCTACCTGCCTGTCAGCCTTCCATCTCGTGCTGTACACTTTTGACAACTTCAGGTACTATATGAAGCTTGATGCGATGATTCTGAAATGAGCCATGCTGCATAATGAGGACTATTTCTTTGAGTACTTCAGGTATATTTTAATGCTATTTCTTTGTACTTTTACTTGCATGCAGGACTTTAAATTGTGTATTTTGTTACCCTGTAGTATTGCTACTTTAGTAAATGATCTTCCACCTCAGCGATTTCGATTTTTTATCTTCACAACATCTGTATATTTTTTCTTTATCTCTAATGCTGGTTTATTTCTATTTCTATTTTGATATGTTTATATTGTAAAATTGTACATTTCTACTCTTTTAATTAGTTATGATGTTCAATCCCTTGTTTTGTTTTATGCTGCTGCAACAAAACAAAACAAACATTCCCAAGTACATATTTTCTTATTATCTTATCCCCCTATTGCAGTATAAATATGTGCAATGCATATTCTTTCTAACCTTGTTAAAACGGTGTAGTAAAATGCCTCTGAGCTGTCAATACACTTGGCAACGTTGCATTAGAAGAAGCTCCAGTTCTCCTGACTCACTGCAGGATTCACATTTTAATGGAGGTGTGCATTCAGGAAAGTCTGCAGGAAGCTCAGCAGATGCTTGATGCTCCCAGCAGGTCAGGAGCAAATGAAAGTGTGTGACTGTTGGCACACCATGCGCTCTGCAGGGAGCAGGAAGTGTGGAGGGCAGAATCGGAGACGCTGGGCCTTTTTCTTTCTTGATCCTTGATCTGAAGGAGCTCTTCCTCCCCTCAGACTCACTTCCTGCAGACGCAGCAGTACTGGGGAATTCAAGCCGTCTGATTGGACAGCACAGTTGTCCGGGATGTCGACACATGTAATGGTGCTATGGCAGAACACCTAATGATAGGAGGGGGGGGGGGTGGTGGTGTCACACATGGGAACCAGCCTTTTCATAAGGTGAGGTTCAGGAGAGCTTAAAACGTGAAGAGGACAAAACATCACGCTTGCAAAAAGGTTGTGTTTTCATCCTTCAAACAAAAACATGAACAAAAGAAACAAAACTGGTGCTAACTAGAGTCTAAATGAGACGACTAAAAGCCATCACGCCCAACATTAGCCGCCTTTAGCTTAGCGGTGGTGACTTGAAGTCATGTGACCGTGCTGTAGTTCCTTTATAGCCCAACATTAGCCACCTTTAGCTTAGCGGTGGTGACTTGAAGTCATGTGACCGTGCTGTAGTTCCTTTATAGCCCAACATTAGCCACCTTTAGCTTAGCGGTGGTGATGTGAAGTCATGTGACCGTGCTGTAGTTCCTTTATAGCCCAACATTAGCCTCCTTTAGCTTAGCGGTGGTGACGTGAAGTCATGTGACCGTGCTGTAGTTCCTTTATAGCCCAACATTAGCCTCCTTTAGCTTAGCGGTGGTGACGTGAAGTCATGTGACCGTGCTGTAGTTCCTTTATAGCCCAACATTAGCTTTTTACTTCAGAAATCATAAAGTGGTGTTAGTATGTGGAGATTCTCCTGCTGAACGAAACGTGTAAATATCAGAAACGTTCGATTGCAAGGGGGATTATTTCTGCAATAATCCAAAATGGAGGAATCCCATTGGAGCAGAGAGATGCTGCCTTCAGGGTCCCTCACCTCTCTATTGAGATGCAGCTCAGTGATGTACAGCCTGAATACTAGAGCAGCTCCACCGAGAGTTGGTGTCAAAAGCGATGCTTGACACTGAGGCTTTGAAGCCTAATGGCATTAGGGTTGTGAGCAGAAGCTGCCAAGAGAGCGGCCTCCAGTGCATTATTGAGTTTAATGAATGTCAGAGCACCATAAGGAGCCAATTACAGAGCAGGGCCCTGGTTTTTGTGTTAAACTCGACACACTGAGGAGGAGCTGCTTCTGGCCTGACTGACATCTGCCTCATTAACGGGAGAAACGGGAGGAAAAGGCCACGGAAACTCCTCCTCCTCGCAGAGATCACTCCTTACCTATTATTGATGAGGCAAAGGGTGAAGGGATTGTGAATGGGAGGCAGCCAGAGTGGCATTTAGAGGTTATTAGACACGTGGGAGGAGTACTGGAGTAAAAGTAGAAGTACTCAGATCTTGTAGTAAAAGTAGAAGTACTCAGATCTTGTACTTGAGTAAAAGTAGAAGTACCCAGATATTGTACTTGAGTAAAAGTAGAAGTACTCAGATCTGGTACTTGAGTAAAAGTAGAAGTACCCAGATCTTGTACTTGAGTAAAAGTAGAAGTACTCAGATCTTGTACTTGGTAAAAGTAGAAGTACTCAGATCTTGTACTTCAGTAAAAGTAGAAGTACTCAGATCTTGTACTTGAGTAAAAGTAGAAGTACTCAGATGTTGTACTAGTAAAAGTAGAAGTACCAGAGTGTAGGAATACTCTGTTTCAGTAAAATTCCTGCATTCAAAATGTTCCTCAAGTGAAAGTATAAAAGTATTCTCATCAAAATATAGTGAAAGTAGCGACAGTAAAAGTAGTCATTGTGCAGATTGGTCCATTTCAGAATAATATATATGATATGTTTTATAATGATTGATCATGAAAGTGTTCTCAAAGCTGGTAAAGGTGCAGCTAGTTTGAATGACTTTGTATACTGCAGGGTAGCTTGTGGATTTACTCCAGGTGGAACTAAAGTCTGATTTAACACTTGGTTATATTTCACATCATTCATCCACATCTGTAAAGTAACTAAAGGTATTAAATACATGTAGAGGAGGAAAAGTACACCATGTACCTCTGAACTGTAGTGGAGTAGAAGTACAATGTCAGAATTACAGTATGAGTAAATGTACTTAGTTACTTCCCCCCGCTGTGATGAGATACTGCCGATCAGAGCAGTTCATTCATTAGTCAAAGGCTTCAGAATCTCCAGCATAAAGAGGTAAATAAAGCAGTCCAGTGTATCATAGCCTCGGGCAGCCGGAGCAAACACTATTGATTTTGGTGGAGCTTCTGAAATAATGGTCACAGATGTGTCAAGACATTAATCAAAGCGTCCCTATGAGCGCAATAAAAAGCCAATATGCTGCTCACTTTCTCTCACAGTGATCAGAGATCTGTGCCAGTACTGTGAGAGACGTAACATGACTACAAATACATATGACACCACTATTGGAGTGGAAAGAGACAACAACGAGATTGTACACAACTATAGAGAGACGTGAAACTAGTAGAGGGATGGACAAAGACTAAAATGAGACAAACGCAGGCGTGTGGCGCAGTGGGTTGTGCGTTTGTGTTGGGATCAGATGGTCACAGGTTCAAACCCCTCTGCAGTCAGCAAGTCGTTGTGTCCCTGAGACAACAATGAGATTGTAAAGAACTTTAAAAAGACGTGAAACTAGTAGAGGGATGGACAAAGACTACACATATACATAAAACGACTACAATGAGACAAACAACGACTACAGATAGATGGAAAAAGACTACAAAGAGACGTAAACTGATGTCAAAGAGACATAAAATGACAACAGAGAGTTGCAAAATGACTTAAAGGGAGACGTGAGGCGACTCAAACACATTGAAACAGGTACATTGAGCCATAAAATGACTACAATGAGACGTGAACTACTAAAGAAATGTCAAACAACTACAAAGAGGCGTACAACGAAGTAAACTGACGTCAAAGAGACATTAAACCACTACAAAGAGACGTGAAATGACTACAAAGAGACGTGAAATGACTACAACGTGAAGTAAGGCGACTACAAAGAGACGTGAAATGACTACAAAGAGAAGTAAGGCGACTACAAAGAGACGTGAAATGACTACAAAGAGAAGTAAGGCGACTACAAAGAGACGAGAAATGACTACAAAGAGACGTGAAATGACTACAACGTGAAGTAAGGCGACTACAAAGAGACGTGAAATGACTACAACGTGAAGTAAGGCGACTACAAAGAGACGTGAAATGACTACAACGTGAAGTAAGGCGACTACAAAGAGACGTGAAATGACTACAACGTGAAGTAAGGCGACTACAAAGAGACGTGAAATGACTACAACGAGAAGTAAGGCGACTACAAAGAGACGAGAAATGACTACAAAGAGAAGTAAGGCGACTACAAAGAGACGTGAAATGACTACAACGAGAAGTAAGGCGACTACAAAGAGACGTGAAATGACTACAACGAGACGTGAAATGACTACAAAGAGACGTGAAATGACTACAAAGAGACGTGAAATGACTACAAAGAGACGTGAAATGACTACAAAGAGACGTGAAATGACTACAAAGAGAAGTAAGGCGACTACAAAGAGACGAGAAATGACTACAAAGAGACGTGAAATGACTACAAAGAGACGTGAAATGACTACAAAGAGACGTGAAATGACTACAACGAGAAGTAAGGCGACTACAAAGAGACGTGAAATGACTACAAAGAGACGTGAAATGACTACAAAGAGACGTGAAATGACTACAAAGAGACGTGAAATGACTACAAAGAGAAGTAAGGCGACTACAAAGAGACGTGAAATGACTACAAAGAGAAGTAAGGCGACTACAAAGAGACGTGAAATGACTACAACGAGAAGTAAGGCGACTACAAAGAGACGTGAAATGACTACAAAGAGACGTGAAATGACTACAAAGAGACGTGAAATGACTACAAAGAGACGTGAAATGACTACAACGAGAAGTAAGGCGACTACAAAGAGACGTGAAATGACTACAAAGAGACGTGAAATGACTACAAAGAGACGTGAAATGACTACAAAGAGACGTGAAATGACTACAAAGAGAAGTAAGGCGACTACAAAGAGACGTGAAATGACTACAAAGAGAAGTAAGGCGACTACAAAGAGACGTGAAATGACTACAAAGAGAAGTAAGGCGACTACAAAGAGACGTGAAATGACTACAAAGAGAAGTAAGGCGACTACAAAGAGACGTGAAATGACTACAACGAGAAGTAAGGCGACTACAAAGAGACGTGAAATGACTACAACGTGAAGTAAGGCGACTACAAAGAGACGTGAAATGACTACAACGAGAAGTAAGGCGACTACAAAGAGACGAGAAATGACTACAAAGAGAAGTAAGGCGACTACAAAGAGACGTGAAATGACTACAAAGAGACGTGAAATGACTACAAAGAGACGTGAAATGACTACAAAGAGACGAGAAATGACTACAACGTGAAGTAAGGCGACTACAAAGAGACGTGAAATGACTACAACGTGAAGTAAGGCGACTACAAAGAGACGTGAAATGACTACAACGTGAAGTAAGGCGACTACAAAGAGACGTGAAATGACTACAACGAGAAGTAAGGCGACTACAAAGAGACGAGAAATGACTACAAAGAGAAGTAAGGCGACTACAAAGAGACGTGAAATGACTACAACGAGAAGTAAGGCGACTACAAAGAGACGTGAAATGACTACAAAGAGACGTGAAATGACTACAAAGAGACGTGAAATGACTACAAAGAGAAGTAAGGCGACTACAAAGAGACGAGAAATGACTACAAAGAGACGTGAAATGACTACAAAGAGACGTGAAATGACTACAAAGAGACGTGAAATGACTACAAAGAGACGTGAAATGACTACAACGAGAAGTAAGGCGACTACAAAGAGACGTGAAATGACTACAAAGAGACGTGAAATGACTACAAAGAGACGTGAAATGACTACAAAGAGACGTGAAAATGACTACAAAGAGACGTGAACTGACTACAAAAGACGTGAAATGACTACAAAGAGGACGTGAAATGACTACAAAGAGAAGTAAGGCGACTACAAAGAGATGTGAAATGACTACAAAGAGAAGTAAGGCGACTACAAAGAGACGTGAAATGACTACAAAGAGAAGTAAGGCGACTACAAAGAGACGTGAAATGACTACAAAGAGAAGTAAGGCGACTACAAAGAGACGTGAAATGACTACAAAGAGAAGTAAGGCGACTACAAAGAGACGTGAAATGACTTCAAAGAGACGTGAAATGACTACAAAGAGACGTGAAATGACTACAAAGAGAAGTAAGGCGACTACAAAGAGACGTGAAATGACTACAAAGAGAAGTAAGGCGACTACAAAGAGACGTGAAATGACTACAAAGAGAAGTAAGGCGACTACAAAGAGACGTGAAATGACTACAAAGAGAAGTAAGGCGACTACAAAGAGACGTGAAATGACTACAAAGAGACGTGAAATGACTACAAAGAGAAGTAAGGCGACTACAAAGAGACGTGAAATGACTACAAAGAGAAGTAAGGCGACTACAAAGAGACGTGAAATGACTACAACGTGAAGTAAGGCGACTACAAAGAGACGTGAAATGACTACAACGTGAAGTAAGGCGACTACAAAGAGACGAGAAATGACTACAAAGAGACGTGAAATGACTACAACGAGAAGTAAGGCGACTACAAAGAGACGTGAAATGACTACAAAGAGACGTGAAATGACTACAACGAGAAGTAAGGCGACTACAAAGAGACGAGAAATGACTACAAAGAGAAGTAAGGCGACTACAAAGAGACGAGAAATGACTACAAAGAGAAGTAAGGCGACTACAAAGAGACGTGAAATGACTACAACGTGAAGTAAGGCGACTACAAAGAGACGTGAAATGACTACAAAGAGACGTGAATGACTACAAAGAGACGTGAAATGACTACAAAGAGACGTGAAATGACTACAACGAGAAGTAGGCGACTACAAAGAGACGTGAAATGACTACAAAGAGACGTGAAATGACTACAAAGAGACGTGAAATGACTAAAAGAGACGTGAAATGATACAGAAGAGACGTGAAATGACTACAAAGAGAAGTAAGGCGACTAACAAAGACGTGAAATGACTACAAAGAGAAGTAAGGCGACTACAAAGAGACGTGAAATGACTACAAAGAAGAAGAAGGCGACTACAAAGAGACGTGAAATGACTACAAAGAGAAGTAAGGCGACTACAAAGAGACGTGAAATGACTACAAAGAGAAGTAAGGCGACTACAAAGAGACGTGAAATGACTACAACGAGAAGTAAGCGACTACAAAGAGACG
>NW_022987519.1:746540-825725 GCF_902827165.1 Trematomus bernacchii | reverse complement strand
CCCTCCCCCCCCCCCCCCGGTCAACAACTTCTATATATATAAAAATCGCTGGCCCCCGAAAGTGTCTCTTGGATTAATTTTGGCCCTTGGACAAATGTAGTTGGTGACCCTCTGATCTAGGGTTACCCATGCATGTCTTATGGGGGTCATTTTGAATGGGAATATCATAGGTGATACAATGTTGATTAAAACACCCAAAATTAAATGAAAATGGGGATCGGCAATTTGATATGTTCAGATGCCTACTGTGGAGGATATCCTGAGGCCTTTACATCAAATGTAAAACACAATATTTACGATTGATGATGATGAAGTCGTAAATATGTCAGATTTGACCCGAACGATAGACAAACTACAGTCTAAGCCTAAACTAGAAGCATCATATTGCCTATGTGGATAATGTTTAAAAAAGGATCAGTCTATCTAATATTGCTCATAATATCACAATTCAAACGCAAGTCAATATAAGCCCGATTTCTTCTTTTCTTTCTTACAAGCTGTTTCACTTGAAATAAGTACAAAGATCTGCCAATGAAACAAGTGAACATTTGCTTGGTAAAGGCCGCTACACACCCACCTGAGACCAAAGAACGCGTACCGAAGGCGTCCCGACTTTTACGTCAGCTACGTCGCCTGCGCCGCCCGCCTACGCCGCCCGCCTACGAACACACCGCAAATACTTCAGTCGACGAGTGGCAATAACTGTCCTTGCCAGCAGGCAGCGGTAGTGTGAACAGCCAATCAGAGTGACTTTCTCTGACCTCCGCGGGAGGTGTGAAAAGGTGCCGTAAAGAGACGACGGTGCGGGACACACTAACCTGAGTAGGGCGCCGCGAATGCCCGACTGCCTCTGACGGCCTCTGACTCCCAAAAATCGGGTGGGTGTGTAGCCGCTTTAGATTTCTTGAAAGAAGAATGGATATTTAGATAAATCAGATCTTAATTAACTGGGAGAACTTATTTTTGAACTATATTTGACAGAATCAGGAAATGTTTGTGTTACAAAATAAGCCACAAAAGTTGTTTCTGTTTTCTGATATTAGCGGGGTGATTTTCTAATAAATATGTAAAAAAATATGTGTTTCATCTGAGATACATTACATGTCACTTGTTAGACGGTTTTATCCAAAGCGACTTACATACTCAGTACGGTGGACAATCCCCACAGGAGCAATTTTGGGTGAAGTGTCTCAGGGACACAACGACAATATGCTACTGCAGTGGGGTTTGAACACTGCGCCACACAAGCCTCCCAGATAAGACTCAAAATAAGATTTTTTGACTTAACAAGATGATGCATGTCTAAAAAACAAGACCCGATATCTCACTGCAGTGTTACTTCTGAGTTGTAATGTCTTATACCAAGAGACATGTGAAGAGACATATTCTGACTAGATATTAGACACATATACTTGGCAAGATTTCAAGTTGTTGAAGTGCAGCCTTAGTTTCTTATAACCTTCTCTGTCGTTTTTATCCCTCCATCTCTCTGGACTCGCTGCCCCACTGATAGTCTTAAGAGAGGGGGAATACACACACACACACACACACACACACACACACACACACACACACACACTCACAAAAAGAAGCAGATTTCCAGTCGTGGGGGTATTTGATGACCAGATTAGTGGGAATTAGGCTCAACTGCATTCACTCAGGCATAAACAGGGGCCACCGGTTTGAATCCTCCCGAGTCGCCTCTCTCTCTCTCTGAAAAGGGGGTCCGGGGTTACGTGGGGGAACATTGGGCGGAGGTCCCCAGCAGAGGTCAGCTGAGGAGGCGCTGCGGTCCCTCGCCGCCTTCCTCCGGCCGAATTATGCTGTCAGACGGGAGATTTGTTTAGTAACAGTAGGAGAGGGGGCAACTACAGAAAGAAGGGAGGGTGTAAGAGGGCAGATTGAGCAGAGAGGAGGGGGGGGGGGGGGAGGGGGGGGGGGTGGGGGGGGGGTGAGGGGACAGAGAATAGAATAGAAGAGGGTGAGGGGTGCTTAAAAAAAAAAAAAAAAAAAGGGGTTGGGGGGGGGGGGGGGGGGGGGAAGCATTTAAGCGTGACGCACGATGGCCAATGTGATTTGTCCCAGTGGCGGCGACAACGATGGCAAGGAGAAGAAGTGTGAGAGCGCAGTGTGAGGAGGGGGGGCACACACACACACACACACACACACACACACACACACACACACACACACACACACACACACACACACACCACAAGGTTGGAGGCCTCACAGAGCGATGGAGTGCAGGTTAAGCAGCACTCCTGCCTTCATTAGTCTTCGTTAACACCCCCCCCTCACTTTGTTTCCCCCATCACTTTTCCCAAGCCTCCATTCCACTCACACACTGTAAAAAAAAACACCCGTCCTAACGAGGCATTTGGTCACAGATTTAGCAGGTGGATTGTTTAAAGTGTTTGTGTTGGTGTGTGTGTGTGTGTGTGTGTGCGTTCATTCATTTGTGAGTGTTTAGGGAAATAACTCAACCGTAAGACTTGAGATTTATTGGTTTTTGCACATTTTTTTCTTGTACAAACTAAGCTGTAAAATGAGCAAAGGCTGGTTATTGTTTGAGAAAAACATATATATATATCTTATATATATATTCTGAAACCAGAGCAGACTGGGCTCTGGTTTCAGACAGAGGGTGAAAAGAGGTGCTGCAGCACAGACAGTATGAGAACAATAAAGAGCTTTTGAACATTAAAGCATGGAGACATGTAGAGACACTACATACTGATATACACCTGAACATCAGCAGGAGAGGACTCTTTAAAGTAGAGACACTACATACTAGGGATGCCAGAAACTGACCATGACCAAAATCGAAGATCGGACAGCCCTGGCGAATATTAATCGATTAATCGCCACCCCCCCTCCCCCTCCCCCCTCCCGGGAGGAGGAAAAAAAAAACACTGACAAATGGTATTCCGTTGTTTTCTTTTACTGGAACGTGTACATGGTACAAAAGGGCTCTTCAGGTAGAACAGTATTAATAATAGCATCATTGAAATAAATTAAATAAATAGCCTACTTTATGTGTATGTATGTATGGGTGTAGGCGAGAGCGCAGCCGGTTAAGGATTAGTCCTGCCGCCGAAAAAACCCTTTCCGAGGGCACAGAGCACTGCGGAGCCCCTCAGCTAAATTAACCGCACTCTTCATCTCCCATTCACTATCGATATAATGGCAGGTTATGGTAAGATAGGATTTAGTTGTAAGTGCCGTCCACCCGTCGGTGGTTATCGACACCTTTGAGACAGTTGATAAGAGTACGGCCCGGGACCCTGTAATCTGGTTCCACGCTTGCCATAAACTCAAGGAAACCGCCTCCTTCCACGACGGAGGGGGCGGGGCGGGGTCGGTGTGTACCAGGCTGCAGCAGCAGTCTGCACTCTGCGCTGCTGGCTTCCTCCAAGTTTACAGTAAAACAAACTGGTGGTGTGATCAATGGTCATTTACAATTATTAATACTATTACTATTATTAGCATTAGTCTATATTTTGGTTGAAACCAAACCAGGAAAAAAAAGAAAAACATAAATATTAATAAAAAAATATATTAATAAAATCGATTTTTAAAAATAATATTCGATTATGGAGACTGTAACGAATAATCGAATAATCGAATAATCGCTGGCATCCCTACTACATACTGATATACACCTGAACATCAGCAGGAGAGGACTCTTTAAAGTAGAGACACTACATACTGATATACACCTGAACATCAGCAGGAGAGGACCCTTTAAAGTAGAGACACTACATACTGATATACACCTGAACATCAGCAGGAGAGAACTCTTTAAAGTAGAGACACTACATACTGATATACACCTGAACATCAGCAGGAGAGGACTCTTTAAAGTAGAGACACTACATACTGATATACACCTGAACATCAGCAGGAGAGGACTCTTTAAAGTAGAGACACTACATACTGATATACACCTGAACATCAGCAGGAGAGGACTCTTTAAAAAAGTGACATGTTGTTTAAGCTGCTGTAGGACTGGCTTTTGGCTCTGCAGTCCTTAAAATAATCAAAATGAGAGATTTCTTTCTTCAACAATTCAGCTTTTTGAATACCGTTGGAAAAGTCCTTCATCTCACTTCCCATTTATCTCTACGCTTCGTGGCTTTAAGAGTTGCTGAGTTTCTCCATCTTCAATCTTTCTTTACGACTCCATTTTGATCTTCCGTCCTCGTCTCTTAATCTCCCATTTCTCTTCTCCTCTGTCCCGCTTCACATCTTCCTCGCCCTGTTGTCCCACATTTCCCCCCTTTTCAGAGCCTCATGCCTTCATCCTGCTACTGTCTACCCCCCCCCCCCCCCTCCTCACCCCTTTCTTTTAATCCCCCTCCTCCTCATTTGTCTCCTTGTTTCAGGGCGGTTGAGGGATGAGGGGTGTTTTTTCTTTTTTTTAATGTGAGCCAACCATCTTGTCTCTGCTGGTGTCCGCCTGGTGATCTGCCACCTTCGTCACCCTCCCCCCTTCCTGTTCATCGTCACCCTCCCCCCTTCCTCTTCATCGTTGCCCAACGCCACTGTAATGGATGACGGGGCAGATCCGGGTGGCCCACAAAAAAGAGGGTAGTTTGGTGAGGGGTGGTGGGGGAGAATAAGTGGAGCCCCCGTAGAGTAGCTGGTGGAGAGCCATTTGATTTGTCCTCCGAGTGTGTGGTCCCCTCTTCGATTCCTGCATGTTCGATGGTCTCTTGAAACCTCTGAATGCATCACCCCCGAAATGTGACGCAGAAAAAAAGGCCAGCGATGAAAGGGGGGCGCGGGTCCTCTTCTGTAAAAAAAGAAAATGAAATAAAGGGTCAATTCTCCCCCCAATTCAGTAACTGAGGGGGATCTAAGCAGGTGAATGTGAGGACGCTTTAGGCAGATGTTTGGGGGGCGTGAAGGGATTCAATGGGCCTCAACAAGGCTTTTCATGTAGAAACAGGACCTTTTACATTCCAGGCATTAGTCTGATCCTTTTAGATGTATTAGTTGAACAATATTAACATGTTTTTCGGCATAAAGAACACTTTTTTTATTTAACAAAAAGGCAAAAGCTGCTAATCTTAGATGTTTTTTTGGCACAAGCAGCCTTACAAGACTTTAAAAACAGTCTTAAAGAGTTTTCTCCTGCTGATGTTCAGGTGTATATCAGTATGTAGTGTCTCCACTTTAAAGAGTCCTCTCCTGCTGATGTTCAGGTGTATATCAGTATGTAGTGTCTCTACTTTAAAGAGTCCTCTCCTGCTGATGTTCAGATGTATATCAGTATGTAGTGTCTCTACTTTAAAGAGTCCTCTCCTGCTGATGTTCAGGTGTATATAAGTATGCAGTGTCTCTACTTTAAAGAGTCCTCTCCTGCTGATGTTCAGGTGTATATCAGTATGTAGTGTCTCTACTTTAAAGAGTCCTCTCCTGCTGATGTTCAGGTGTATGTCAGTATGTAGTGTCTCTACTTTAAAGAGTCCTCTCCTGCTGATGTTCAGGTGTATATAAGTATGCAGTGTCTCTACTTTAAAGAGTCCTCTCCTGCTGATGTTCAGGTGTATATCAGTATGTAGTGTCTCTACTTTAAAGAGTCCTCTCCTGCTGATGGCTTTGTTCCATTGGTCCACCTCTTAGAGATGTCCCGCCCCTTAGCCTATCACGTACAATGTGTTGGAGCGCTAGCCTAGAAGCGCGAGTGTTACATAGTGATGTCACAATGTTCTGGAAGTAAACAAAGGAGTCCTAAAAAGCACAAAAGACCCTCTTTAACATGTATACCAAAAAGGGTGAAAGTCGTCTAATTTCAAATGTTCTTTCTGCACAAGTAGCAGTACAAGACCTTCAAAACAGTCTTAAAGTGACAAAGTTATCAATTAGGAACAATCTAATTAAAGTGAGTTTTATTTACTCGCAGATTTGATTAAGTGGAAATCTGTCAACTTGTACTTTCCTGCTGTCTCTCATTATACATGGGAGACTACAAGTCTCACAGCTCTGAGCATAACAAAAAGGTGACATCTTGGCTCCACAGTCCCTTCAATTATCTCAATGAGTCTTCAATTCTGCATATTTTTTACAGTTTTTGTCTTTCCTTGTTGGTGAGTGTGTATTGTTTGCAGCAGTTTTAATATCAGACACGTTGGTCTCTTTAAGCCTCTGAATGCATCACACCCGAAATGTGGTGCAGAAAAAGGCCAGCGATGAAAGGGGATGCAGGTCGCTCAAAGTCCTCCTCCCTTTTTACTCCCCCATTCACTAACTGGCAGAGGGGGGGGGGGTCTAAGCAGGTGAATGTGGAGACGCTTTGGGCAGATGTTGGCGTGCACAAAGGGAGTCGATGGACCTCAACAAGGCTTTTCAAGTATTTACAGAACATTTACATTTTACATTTCGGGCATTAGTCTGATCCTCTTATCCAGATCAGCCTCCATTGAGTGCAGCGGGTGAATGAGCTTAAATTCCTTGATCAGCGACATTACAAGCTAATGGTGGCGGGGGGTCGAGGTGTACCGCACTGTGTCGGGACCCCAGAGTCTGCAAAGAAGTGAGAGAAGAAGAAGAAGAAGGAAAAAAGAGCGTAAAAGAGACTGTAAGATCTGTCGGGTTTTTGCAACAATGTGAAAGACACGACTCACAAGTAAATCTCACACAGCATGAATGGGTTTTCAGGTGATTTAGGGGCATAGAAGCCTTTATACAAAAGTAAATATAACTAATAAAATGTCTATTTACACGTCCTGTTTCAGTAGCGACATTATGGTGTCCACCTGAAGCCAATATTCGTCCTATTTTAGCCCCATTTTTGGTCTCCACCACCTCCTGAAGGAAGAATCTGTCTCTTTACCTGCTATTTGTTGCATTTCTTTCTGGTAAAATATTGCTGCCTGGGCGTTTGGGAGACCCTCATTTCATTATTTTATCCAAAAAGTGCTCCTGTGACTTTTTATACAATATCTGGACAACATACTACCACTCTAACTGCTGTTGTTTGGCAGATTAGCTTTTTATCGTCTGTTCATGCTACTATTTCTTTGTTTAACATTATTTTATCACCATGAGCACAAACTACAGGATGCCTTCTCTCCCACTTTGTACGAATGAGCTCGTTATCGCAATATCTGACTTCCGTAGATCATAGACCGTATGATAGTTTCTGTCTATCAAACAGCCAAAAACAAGCTCCTTTTTCCATTTTCTACAATGACATCACCAGACCCTTCATGAAAAGTCTAGATATGTTCAACTAGAAGCAGCCAATTTCCGCTTAAACAGATTAAATGAATACAGTTGATATGGCATTTCTTATGGTCTTCCTTTTATTCTAAACATTTAAAGGGGCACGTTGGGATTGTAGCCTTTGCAGACCATTTACATCCCTCATATCAGCATCAATGGCCACTCCATTCCCCTCTCCCCACTTGTAACGAGCCTAGGTGTGAAACTGGACTCATCCCTTTCATTCCAAGCACACATTAAGACAGTCTGCCAAGCCTCATACTACCACCTGAGGAACATCTCCAAAATGCGACACTCCCTCACCAAACCGGAGGAAAACTGGTCCATGCCTTCATCACCTCCCGCATAGATTACTGCAATTCTCTGCTTGCAGGCATTCCAGCAAAAACCATTCAGAGACTACAATATGTACAAAACTGTGCCGCCCGGATACTCACAAAAACACGCAGATCAGAGCACATCACCCCCATCCTTCACTCACTCCACTGGCTCCCTGTAACACACCGGATCAACTACAAAGTCCTCATAATGGTCTTCAACGCCATCAACCACACTGACCCCACCTACCTACAGGAAACTGCTAACCAGACAACATTCACACACCTCACGCACACTCAGGTCAGACAGCTCCAATCTCCTGGCTGTCCCGCGGACAAAACTGGTCACCATGGGAGACCGTGCTTTCTCCTCCCTGGGTCCACGTCTGTGGAATCAGCTTCCAGAGAACATACGGACCTCGGCATCACTCTCAGTTTTTAGGAAATGCCTCAAGACCCACCTGTTCCGCACCGTATTTTACTGACCGTCCTTTATTTTATTATTTATTTTATTTAAATTTTTTATATTACCATATTTTATTCAATATGCTCCTTTTTAGATATCTTTTAATGATTTTATTATTTTCTCCTCATAGCATTGAGAAGCACCTTGAGATGACGTTGTTTTTAAAGTGTGCTATATAAATCAAATGTATTATTATTATTATTTATATGCACAGAACCTCAAAGTATCTGATGAAACACACATTTAAACAGCAAGAACTCTCATTCTAGGGTCGTCTTAATGGCTTTTTAAGTACCCAAAGTCTTGCATTTTGATGTGTCATGTCTAAAGGGAAACACCTGAAGACTCTGCAGAGGTCGGCAATCAGAGCAGATGTTTCCTTCTCTTCCTCCTCCTCCTCTTCCTCCTCCTGGTTCTCCTCAGAGCGAGGCCTCAGGTTGTGTTGAAGGAATTTTGAGTAAAAAGCAGCTGCACGTTACTCATGTCTGCAGGGTGAAAGGTTAATCCTGTAAGTCTGTAAAGTGCCTGATAATTAAAGCAATTACGTCGAATTGGAAGCAGATATGAAGTTGTCATATTGTCCCTGAATGCAGCTGAAAATTGTGATGAAGAGGATAACTAACAGATGTGCTGTTCGACCCACAGGGATGTGATTCTGTTTGTAAGTTACTGTTCAGATAAGTGGGCAATTTATGGATTTTTAGAGAAATCTCCCAAGAGGATATACCGTTTATTGCACCTCAGAAACACAAAAGTCAGATCAAGAAACACTGTTTTACTTTCTTACACTCTTTGACTATATATTATATTTACAGTATGTTTAAAGGTCCCATCATTTGTTTTTCTGGTTATTACCCGTCCCCTTGTGTGTTATAAAGCTTTTTCTGCATGTAAACGGTCTGCAGAGTCACAAACCCTCAAAGTACACCCTGTAGCGAGTACAACTCTAACACAGAAAAGACCTGTCTATGCTGCCCCAGAACGCCTCGTTGGGGATCCTTTTTCCATTGTTTTCTTCTGGGGCCTATTGACTTCACTAAGTCTGGACCAATTGGCACACAGCTATAGAACAATAGGCACACCCTCTGCCAGGGCGGACTCCCGAGCAGCTCAGGAGTCCGCCCTGGCAGAGGCTCCCGGAGCGGACAGTGTGAGGTGGATTTCCTGCTGTGTTTCCCTGGATGCTGGATATAGACCAAGTGCCGTGCCAGCGGACACCGCGGACATCAGCCTGAGCTCCGTGGTGTCCGCTGGCACGGCACGCAGACCCCACGCAGCAACCAGGAAACGACACCAGTAATCCAGCTCACACTGTCCGCTCCTCGAGCCTCAAAGGGCGGAGCAGCGAGCCCCGCAACATCCCGCCAACACGGCACCCAGACCCCACGCAGCATTTTCATCTGTTTGTCATTACTGGTGTCATTTTCTGGTTGCTAACAAACGCCATTGTAACACATAATCACTGATGTTCCGCTGTAACGGTGGTGGACTCATCAGAACAGAGTGGGCGAGCTGACCAATCAGAGCACAGTGGGCTCATAGGGAGGGGGGGCAGGAGCTCCAAGGAGGCGTGTAGGACAGAGAGTGAATACACATGCTATACAGAGATGCTGTATGAGAAACCAATGTGAGTTTGGAACATTGAACAATGTCAATCTATTCTAGTAGACCTTAACAATGGAATTATGATCAGTAGAAATGGCCATGATGTGGGACCTTTAAGGGTTCAACAGAAAAGTAATATGGGGATCAGAAAGAGAACGTTTCATAACTATATGCTGGTTTATGTTTAGGGATTATAAAGTTTATATATATATTATAAAGTGTCTCTGCTTCTTCAGCGTTTTGTATTTGCAGCGTTTGGTTTCTGCAGCTTTTAGTAAACGCTGCGCATGTCTCCTCAAGTTGCTGAATGTTTTCTAAATGCTGCATGTGTTGTCAAGTTGCTGAAGATGTTTCGTCATGAGTTTTGGAACATATCTGTTTGCATAGTTTCTGAAGCTAAGAGTTTCTCCTAATGGAAACGTTTTGGGCTGTTGAGGCACGTTTGTCGGCCACCGTACAAAACACACTTAAACACAGTATCTCAAGGAGAGAAAACACATTTCATAAAAGGTGTTTTATGATCAGATAACGAGGAACAGCTGGCATCATTAGTTGGCATCACTAACGAGTCGCAGCAGAAGTGTGTCAAGGTTAACGAAGGACAAAGACGAAAAATCCATAATTTCCTCTGTGTGTCCCGCCCCCCCCCCGCTGATCATTTCAATTAGGTCGTTCCTCAAAATAGTCATGTGTCCCGAGGCACCGTCACAAAATGTGGCCCGTTAATGAGCTGGTGATGAGCTGGTGATGTTAATGAAGGATTCATGCAGGTGGAAAAGCAATTAGTGGGTCTGACGTCCTGCTGAGTGCCGAGGTTAGGTTTTACTCTTTCATTCATAATTCTTCTTATCTCTATACACAGATATATGCATGTGATAGTTTGATATTTGAAGCACTTTGGTTGCATCCATTTTATAGTTTGGAGTATTGACCAATCATGTTTGAGCAGGCTTTGGTTGCATGCATGTAAACAGTCAACCAATCAGCTATTCTCCAACATAGACATGTGACACAGGATAATTATGAATTCATATTCAGAAATGATTGGATCACTAATTGTAATCTTGGAATATAATATGTATTATTTAAGAAAATGTACATCCTGCATCTCGAGTACTTTTACTTTTGGTGTTTCCTTTTTTCCTAAATGTTGATGCCACTTTACTTGAGTAACATTTTGAGTTATTTTTTTTCTACATGGTTGGACTTTTTTACTCGGTTGAGAAAGAAGTGCTTCAGTACTTTTTTTCTAGGCACTTTATTGTTAGTAATAACCCAATAACCACAAACATTACACACAAGTTATGTACGTTGCTGTTTAATTTAAGCTTCACTTCAAAATTGTGAGCTCAGAGTGCCAATATCTGTGTATTTGTTTGGTGTTTATTGACTGTTTCCCCCACTTGGCAGCTTAGAATTCCTACAGGACTTGAATGCAGCATCAGCTCTGAATTTAACTCCATAAATAACCTGTAAACGAGACACATGATTTCACAGACATCGTTAACAACAGGACTAAATCTAACGTTTATAATATAAGTTATATGGCCACACACACACACACACACACACACACACACACACACACACACACACACACACACACACACACACACACACACACACACACACACTTCCTCCCTCTTTGTCCTTGCTGTGGGATCCAGCGCTGGCTCTGTGCTGCCTCCTTTCAGCTCAATGTTTAATGAAGTCGTTTTTCTGTTGGAGAAGTTTCCTCTGGGCCTCAGACAAACTGTTTCGTCACCGTGTACCATCACATTAGAAACACGTCTGTTGGAACCGAAACAGCTTGGAACAGACGCTCCGTATATTTGAGGAAATCTGGGTGAAGAAGGGAAGCTCGCTGCTTATAGACTCGGCTTTTCCAGAGACTCACAGGCATTTTAAAGAAATACTGCATACGTGATGTGTATGAGTAATGTTCAATTTATTGTGATATGAGACTAGATATCGTCTTAGATTTTGAATACTGCAATCAGGGTTTTTTCTAGAAAGCTAAAGTATGAGGGCTCTAATGTCACTTAAGGACACAATTACGGCCCCGCCCACTTTCGGGTGAGAATACTGTATTAGAGCGAAGCTGAAAATAATAGTGTCTTCATGTCTTAAAGCTGCTGAGTCATATATTGCACCTCAAACAACAAATAAATCCAGAGTCCCGGTTTCTTTACTTCCTCTACAGAAAAAAGGACACTAAAAGAAACTCAGAAATCACAATACTATATTATTCTGAAACGGCTCATTGTGCAGAATGAGTACTTTTTGTACATTACGTACATTTTGATGCTAATACTTTTTTACCTTTACTTAACATTTCTAAATCCCGACTTTTACTAGTGCACTTTTAGACCATAGTATTTGTACTTTTAATACAGTGACGGATCCGAGTACTCCTTCCAAAACGGAAAACAACCCTAAAGTTATGTGACTATAAGCCAGTTGTGAAAGAGTTTAGTTTAAACTAAATAAAGAGACTCTGAGATGATTGTAGTGGAGCCGTACCTTTCTCAGTTTCTCTTTCAATCTCAGTCTACTGTAAACATGTCGCTGTGAGCGGGGTCTCTTTGTCTAAACGTCTCGTCGCTCTCTGGATGTTTGGAGCACAGAGAGACCGTTTGAAGTTGTTCGGCTGCAGGGTTTGTTTGGATTGATGCAGCTGAGGCTGGCAGGCTGTGAGCGCTGGGCCGGTACCCAGCACACATTTAGAAGTTGAAAAGGTGTTGATGGGAGAGCCTCTGCATAGATGTGTAAAGAGAACTGGAAACAGCGCTGGAGGCGGGACTCTGTTCATTCCTATGAAAGTTGCTCTGTGGAAACAAAATGGCCTGACTCTTGAGTATAAACATATCGGATCTGTGGCGCCCATTCATAAGCCCTGCCTCCCGTATTTAAGCCCCACCTCCTGCCTTTAAGCCCCACCTCCAACATTTAAGAACCGCCTCAAATATTTAAGCCATGTCTCCAGTAGACTCTGTAACGTCTGGTCTTGCCCAGTCAAATGAATGGAGAGGGAAAATAACTCTGGATCTGGATTGTAGCGCATTTTACAACATTTAGACCCTTAAAAAATTGATTTACGTAACAAATATATATACGCTGATTTACCAACATCGCTTTCCAAATGTAAATCAATGAGAACAAAGTCTTTATGGGACCAAATGGCGCCACCAACTAATACGGAAGTAGTAGTACCACCAATTGGCCACCACGGAAATGAGTTTGAGCCTGTTTTGTTTGAATGAAATCAGGACCTGAACATTTGTCTGATAAGTTTCTAAAACAATTCAGACTTTGTAAAGCTGAGTTTCTATAGTTGACCTCATTGTAACAAAATCCTGTCAAATCTAATCTCTACTTGTATCCTGATAAAGATCCTCTCACTGGAACATTTGCATTATTTGTGCTGGATTTAAATGTCACATTAGCATCGTGGCTCTGTGCTTTGTTGGTCAACATCTTTGGTCCAAACTGAAACATAAGAAAATATATTTGATGGATTGTTGTGAGATAATATAACAAATATATATTCATAGTCAGGGATGGATCCCTCTGACTTTAGTGAGCACTGACTTTTCCTTTATCCAAATCAAGAGGTTGATATGTTTAGTTCAGACAAAAATATCGTAGGATGAATAAAGCTAATAATAACCCATAACTTTTGTTTTCTTGTGGTTTTTAGTTTTGTCCAATCATCATGTCAAAATGTGTTGTATGTCCAAATAGATGAATAACATTCCCATCAGCTTCAAGTTTACTTTGTGTTCAGTGCTAATTAGCTAATGATAGCATGCTAATGCTAAATGTATGGATTGTTCTCCCAAAGCAACAAGCATGTAGACTCTTCTCTCAGTTTTTCCTGTGACTCAATTGAATGAAACATTAGTTTTTCTGTTTGAAATGCATAAAAATCTTTGGCTTTTTATCTTAAAATTGTCCCAAATTCATAAAGTTGAAAGCTTGGGCCTGTTAGCTACTGCATATCTAACATTGTACACCATTTTGAAGCAAAACAAATCCTAACCTGACCATTTTGGGATTCATCTACTACTTTTAAAATAAATGCAAAAGTATTCCCCCAATACTTTAAATAACTTGATGTATAAAAGTTCTCCTTTTGTGAACATCATCTCCCAGATACAGTTCAAAAGTGTGGATAACATGGACACAGATGTGCAGAAATAACAAATGGTAAATCAACCTATTTATTTTCTGACATGCTGCTCTGCTTCTGTTTCAACGTGAGAGTGATTGATTAGCACAGGAGATAAAAACCAGCCTGTTGTTGAGCTGTCGGCTCACGTAATAAAACTTTGTGTAAACTAACGTGGTGTCTGCAGAGTGTTTGGCTGCAGCCCAGAGAGGCTGCTGATGGAAACTGTAGCCGGTCAGATCCATTATTCATCCGCTCTCCCCTCGGGACAGATCATTTGTTTCTGACAACAGATACAGGTCACACATGAGTGCATGAACACACACAAACACACACATACAACACAACACAAAGCTGTCCAGTCTTATCACAGTTCAGCGCAGTGAAGCCGGTGTTAGGAGATGTAGAACAGAGACGTTACACTGCAGTTAAAAATGTAAAACCATGACCACACAGAAGTGAGTGTGTTGACTGACAGGAGGAGGCCAAGTCCAACCTTAGTTAGATCCACAATCCCATAAACTGTCCACGTTTTGTGATGTGACCGCACATTTTTAGAAAGGTGAACTAACGCAGAGGTGCATTTGAGTCTAAAAGAAATATAAGAGAAATAGAAAAGCAACTTGGACGTACCCTCAGGGATTTGCATCGACCACAAATGCCATTTCCTTTGCTCATGCTACACCTTTCAACCAAGTTTTAGGAAAATTGGACCAGTAGTTCCTTCGTTACCCTGCTGACAAACAAACAGGAAAACCATGCTGAAAACATCACCTCATTTGGGTTTAATACAAAAAAACATGCCTTATTATTAGGCTTGTGACACATACTTATAGAGTGGTGCAGGAATGAGTCCTATAACCTGGAAATAGGTCAGCATGTCACCACTTTCTGTTCCCTGGCCTAGAAGTCAACGGCTTTTTGAATGAGTTTTTGGTTATCCTGAATAAGGTCTGTGGTTAACTCAAGCTGAAGATAATTTACGGTTTGTTTTGCCACATAAAATACATCAGTAAATTCCCCACTGTTCAATTTAAAAACGGTGGTTGCTAACAAGTGTCTAAATGAGACGACTAAACGTTAACTTAGCGGTGGTCACGTGAAGTCATGTGACCGTGCTGTAGTTCCTTTATAGCCCAACATTAGCCGCCTTTAGCTTAGCGGTGGTGACGTGAAGTCATGTGACCATGCTGTAGTTCCTTTATAGCCCAACATTAGCCGCCTTTAGCTTATCGGTGGTGACGTGAAGTCATGTGACCATGCTGTAGTTCCTTTATAGCCCAACATTAGCCGCCTTTAGCTTAGCGGTGGTCACGTGAAGTCATGTGACCATGCTGTAGTTCCTTTATAGCCCAACATTAGCCGCCTTTAGCTTATCGGTGGTGACGTGAAGCCATGTGACCATGCTGTAGTTCCTTTATAGCCCAACATTAGCCGCCTTTAGCTTATCGGTGGTGACGTGAAGTCATGTGACCATGCTGTAGTTCCTTTATAGCCCAACATTAGCCGCCTTTAGCTTATCGGTGGTGACGTGAAGTCATGTGACTGTGCTGTAGTTCCTTTATAATCCAACATTAGCCGCCTTTAGCTTAGCGGTGGTGACGTGAAGTCATGTGACTGTGCTGTAGTTCCTTTATAGCCCAACATTAGCCGCCTTTAGCTTATCGGTGGTGACGTGAAGTCATGTGACTGTGCTGTAGTTCCTTTATAATCCAACATTAGCCGCCTTTAGCTTAGCGGTGGTGACGTGAAGTCATGTGACTGTGCTGTAGTTCCTTTATAGCCCAACATTAGCCGCCTTTAGCTTATCGGTGGTGACGTGAAGTCATGTGACTGTGCTGTAGTTCCTTTTATAGCCCAACATTAGCCACCTTTAGCTTATCGGTGGTGACGTGAAGTCATGTGACCATGCTGTAGTTCCTTTATAGCCCAACATTAGCCGCCTTTAGCTTAGCGGTGGTGACGTAAAGTCATGTGACTGTGCTGTAGTTCCTTTTATAGCCCAACATTAGCCGCCTTTAGCTTAGCGGTGGTGACGTGAAGTCATGTGACCATGCTGTAGTTCCTTTATAGCCCAACATTAGCCGCCTTTAGCTTATCGGTGGTGACATGAAGTCATGTGACTGTGCTGTAGTTCCTTTATAGCCCAACATTAGCCGCCTTTAGCTTATCGGTGGTGACGTGAAGTCATGTGACTGTGCTGTAGTTCCTTTATAGCCCAACATTAGCCGCCTTTAGCTTAGCGGTGGTGACGTGAAGTCATGTGACTGTGCTGTAGTTCCTTTTATAGCCCAACATTAGCCGCCTTTAGCTTAGCGGTGGTGACGTGAAGTCATGTGACCATGCTGTAGTTCCTTTATAGCCCAACATTAGCCGCCTTTAGCTTATCGGTGGTGACATGAAGTCATGTGACTGTGCTGTAGTTCCTTTATAGCCCAACATTAGCCGCCTTTAGCTTAGCGGTGGTGACGTGAAGTCATGTGACTGTGCTGTAGTTCCTTTATAGCCCAACATTAGCCACCTTTAGCTTAGCGGTGGTGACGTGAAGTCATGTGACCATGCTGTAGTTCCTTTATAGCCCAGCATTAGCGGCCTTTAGCTTAGCGGTGGTGACGTGAAGTCATGTGACTGTGCTGTAGTTCCTTTATAGCCCAACATTAGCCGCCTTTAGCTTAGCGGTGGTGACGTGAAGTCATGTGACCATGCTGTAGTTCCTTTTATAGCCCAACATTAGCCGCCTTTAGCTTATCGGTGGTTAAGTCATGGACATGGACATGGACTGCAGAAATGCTTTGAAAACTGGATTTGCCTTTGGTTAGTCTTAAAGACGAGACAAGATATCGGAAAGACATGCATGTCCAGCGTTTACCAAACAGTTACTGTCCGGCAAACAATCTCAGTTTGGATCATGTTATTGAATCAAACCCATTGTAAGTTTTTTACATATTTGAATCGTTTTTTGTCATCAACTCTTATCCTTTTGGCCCCGTCTGAACATGCATGCCAAATGCTTGCTTCTAATGCAAATCAACCCTTCAGAAGAGGAAAAGGATTAGCCTCATTTGGAGCTATTTGTTCCAGCAAAGATTTGTGTTACAGCTCTGAAAACGTGGCCAAATATTTTAACTTTTTGATGGAAAGAAGATTGTTGTACTCAACCCTACATTAAGTGATGGTGGTATGTTTTTACCGCTCTGGGTCATTTGAGTTTAGTCCGTTTTCCTGCCTTCATTCCTGGCGTGCACATTTGAAATCCTCCTCTCCGCAGATTTGCTTCTTTCATGTTTTATCCTCCTTTTAGGGCCGTAGATAATCCACAGCTTCTGTTCTTTACCATTTATAGCTAAAAGGAAAAGATTAGAGCAGCTGATCGATGAGAAGTGCTTCAACCCCGAGGCCTGTGTTCGGCTGATGGGTTTAGTTTTCCACAGCCGGTTTTCTCCCAGGAATTTTAGGTAAAACTGACTTTTCATTTCGCCTGCAGCGCTGTGACGGGGCGCTTTGATTTCCTCTTGGTGGGCTGGTAGTGGATTTCTAAGTTTTCACGTGAGTGTATAACTCCAGCAGGAGCACTTTGATGATTCACTGTGCCGACTCACAAAGGTCACACTGTTTCCTCCACCAATACAGAACCAAAGGCAGTTTGGAAAAGTTGTTATTTTTTCCTCCATTTGAATTTAAACCGTTTTTTGTCTACAAAAAATACTGGAAGGACAATAGATCGTAGGAACTGCAGAAACAGGGAAGTTAAGAGAACAAGGTTTGCACTTCAAGACAAACCGTGTTACATATTTTAATACTTCAACTTTAATTGATTATCTTTTAAAGCTGCTTTGTTTGCTCTTTATGGAAATGAATGATAAAGAAGGTGTGATTTTATTCCCTTTTTTGTGTTGCAGCATTCAGTAGAAGATAAACACACTCCCATAACTTAATTACAAAAATAATAATAATGGTGGTCAGACCTTTTACTCTATTACTGGTGACCAAGTTTAGGTGCAAAACCTGTTTAGTTGAGGTTTAGGAAAGGTTGTGATTGTTTCGAAGAAAAAAAATCCTGACTGGAAAGACTCTTCTATCAAACCTGAACTCCTGCAAGAGATTTAAACTCAAAGAAAGGAGTGTCCTTTTCCTCAATGGTCCTTACATCTCAGACAAAGTCTAAATGCAAAAAATGCCTTAGAGAATGATATGGAAGAGGATAGGGGCCACATGTGAACCTTTTTGGGGATCAGACTTACACATTCTGAGAAAGAAATGTGACTTATCCTGACTTTTCTAACAATTCTGAGATTAAAATCACAATTTCTCAGTTCAATGTCAGAATTCTGTGAAAAAGTCATTCTGACTTTTTCAGAAAAATCTCAGAATACTGACTTCTTTCTCACAGATTTTCAGAGTAAAAAAATAATATTTTTTCAGTATTCTGATCAACAATCTAGCATCAGAGCTACTTAAAACATGCGGGATTATAAATGATAGATTATACCACTGAAGAGGTTTAGGGCCACGTGAATCTTCTGACTGATGAAGTCTGAATTCTGAAAAAAGTAAGATTTTTCAGAATTCTGACTTCTACTGTACCTCAGAAATCTGACTTTAATCTCAAAACTAAATAAAAAATCACCTTTGGTAAGACCCCCCCCCCTCCAAGAAAAAATCACATGTGGCCCTAACCCTCTTCCGTGGTTTAACCTATAATCCACAATCCAGCATGTTTTCATAGCTCCGATTGAGGTCTGCTTTTCCTTTTCCTGAGAACTGAAAGGATCTGATTCTACAAGTCTCTGTTTAATGATCTAAAGAGATGTATACTTTCCACTGTTCTCCTCCATTAGAGGGCCAAGTGGAGGACATCCTTGATAAAAGATACCATCATGCAGCCGGAGGTTTACAGTAGCTTTAGCAGGCATGTTATGACAGCAGAGGTTTTATCTGTCAGGCCTGCTGTAAGAACTCTAAAATGTAAAACACACCAGCTGTTCATCGTCACAATATGTTTCTGCCCTGAGCTCAGTCTGCCGGGCAGAGCTTGCTCTCTCCTCTTTCACTTTGACCGACAGACCTAACCTCCAGCAATGGTCATAATGTTAAATACTAATGGATCCTCTTGCCTTAAAATCACTGACTAAGACAATAACCTAATTATTTTTTGTTTGTACGTTCAACCAATGTATGTTAACTTGTGACCTTTTATCGCTTAAAACAGACAAAAGGAAACTTAAGAAAAGGTGGTCATTATTAAAGTTACTATACACATACAGTAAAGCACCTTGGAAATCACAAATCAGTTTCTTTCATTTACTAACAAAAACATTCCTCACTCTTAGATGTTTAGTAATTTTTTCCCTTGTATAACCCTCTCCAAGAATATCCAAACACTGCTCTTTAGTGGGGGGCTAACCCTAATCCTAACCCTAGCCCAGTTAACACGGTCTCCAAGTACAATCAGGAAAGAACAAACAACTCATCCAACGAATGGAGATTCAACATCCTCAAAATCTGCCAGTACTCTCCACCCTACCACCGAGCCACCCGTGTCATTTTATAAATTGGTCTCAGCAATAAAAACCGGAACCCCAAACCCGCCGTCAATGAATTTGCATCACTGCCCAAGCAATCACCATCTTCCCCAATGCAGATGTTTATTTCTCCCTCCTTAACTTTTCAGCAACAGACCCTCACAATAATCAACGACTAATAATCAACAATAATTTACTTATTTATCTGAATAGTTATCACCGTAATAAACCATATTTAATCTCGTTTTATTGTACAATATTACATTTTACATTCTGTTCTTGAACATATCATATTCTATTTACGTGTTTATAGACTTCTTGCACTATTTTTTATTTGTATTTCTGTATTTTATTATATATGTTGCATTGTTGGAGGAGCTCGGGTCATAAGATTTTCATTGCCATTTCTACACTGTAGCTTATGACATTAAAACCTTTGAATCTTGACATACGATAGCCAGACACTTTCCAACACTCACAGCTCTTCAAAATTCAACACAGAAGAGGATCATCTCACTTAGACCACCACCACGACCACAGCCAAACACATATTAAGGAACTGGTGCAGCCAACTCCAACTCCATGACATAACTACACACCCACAGATTGGTGTGAATGATTCCTGACACAGAACCCCAAACCTAACGCCAACCCAAACCGAACGCCAACCCAAACCCCAATCCTAACCCAAACCCACACCTAACACTAACCCCAACCCCAATCCCAACCCAAACCCAAACCAAACCCAAACCCAACCCAAACCGAACCCAAACCTAACCCAAAGCCAAACCCAAACCTAACACCAACCTAACGCCCAGTTAAATCAGTTTAGTTATTGCCTTCTTGCTGGTGATCAACATTTATTTCTCGGTGCTTTTTAAAGAAATACCAGCCCAGACTGGTCACAGATTAACCTGCCACACCCTCCAGTCTGAGCGCCTGGTATTACCCCCGCCTCCTCAGACTCCCCCTGGCATCAGGAGAGGAGTTGGTGGGGGGTTATTCGTTGTGACACATTCTGGCATGGGCACCAGTTCTCAGGGCTGGGCTAATCCTCTTATTCAGCGTCCGGCTACGGGGGGGTTTCTTCAGCGAGGAGCCGGCCACTCTCCGCTGAAGAAACACACTGACACAGTGGTGGGCTCTTTCTCTGCACAGACGCTGAGCAAGAGTTCTCCATACAAACCATTCTCCTCATTCACTCTTTTCCAGTAAGCCCCTCTTCCCATCTTCACTTCCTCCTCTTGATTCGTCCTAATAGTGGAGAAACAAATCCCCCAAAAAAGCCTTTAGTTTTTCAAGATACCCCCACCCGAGGTGGAACAAAGCACAACCATGTTTTTTCATTACTTTAACGAGGATATATTATTCTGATTTTCAAGTTCATATTAGTATGTAGTGTCTATACTTTTAAAGAGTCCTCTCCTGCTGATGTTCAGGTGTATATCAGTATGTAGTGTCTCTACTTTAAAGAGTCCTCTCCTGCTGATGTTCAGGTGTATATCAGTATGTAGTGTCTCTACTTTAAAGAGTCCTCTCCTGCTGATGTTCAGGTGTATATCAGTATGTAGTGTCTCTACTTTAAAGAGTCCTCTCCTGTTGATGTTCAGGTGTATATCAGTATGTAGTGTGGTCTATATAAAGGGCAGGTGGTTATTATATGTTCGGCAGTCTGTTCAGGGTCACCGCACTCCCATGCAGCACTGTCTGCCAGGCCCCACTTCTTCATTGATGTTTTGAAGCGACCGACCCCAGTTCGTAGGCGGTTTAGTGTGGTCCATTGCCGGCGTGGTAGGTAGTCTCCTCCTATGGCGCCATCTCCTGGGTCCCAGATGTAGCGATGGATGCGGGAGGGCCCGGCTAGCTCCCACTCCTGCCTCCAAGCAGCCGCCAACCATGCATCTCTGGAGAGGTCCTCATAGGTGGAATTGAGAATCTCTTGTGCTGCCTTGTTGAAGGTGAGGCGGGACTTGAGCCTACTTAGAGGCGCTGCTCTCGTTGTCGTGTTATGCAGGATGTGCCAGTCATGCTTTTGGGCTTTCCTGGCCAGGGCGAGGGTGGCAGCCTCCCGTCGGAGGCCGGCCGGAGCTATTCCTGCGAGGACTGGCAAGAGGGACACAGGGGTAGGCTTCAAGCATCCAGTTATAATCCTGAGGGCGTTGTTGATGACCACGTCAACCTTACTTGCGTGAGGGCTTCTGCTCCAGGCTGGGGCGCAGTATTCCGCTGCAGAGAAGACCAGGGCTTGGGTCGATAATCGCAGCGTCTTAGCGCAGGCTCCCCAGGTTGTTCCAGCGAGGCGGCGGATCAGCGCGACCCTTGATGTTACCTTGGCCTTGACTTCTTTAAGGTGTTGTTTGAAGGACAGTGTCCGATCCAGATGCACACCGAGGTACTTCGGGGCTTGCTGGACCTCCAGACGTTTATTGTTAAACACACGCAGTAATAGAACCTTGCAGATGTTCAGGCAGGTGTTTCATGTCAGAGCTCGTGTTTACATTGTCTGGTTTCCATTTCAACCTGAACACACAGCTTCCTGTCTGTCTGTCTGTCCGTCCGTACATTTTATGTCTTATTGGCCACAAGCTTCTGCCTTGAGTTCTGACTTTTCCTCTGGAACAGGAATATAAATCTAATTTAGTTATTTTATTATTATTGTTAAAAATTAGAAAAAGACACCTTTACCTTTAACGAGACACCTCAAACAAGAGTAACACCAAAGGTAGGATCTCAATTCACAAAAATATAGACTTCTATTTGTTAAATTGGCACCAAGGTTTATTATATTATTAAAACAATTATGTTGAGTGTTGTTGTGCTGAGTATTGCTTGAAGCACTGCTGAACGTGGGTTCAAACACATGGAGCTGTTCATGGCTTTTAATTATAAGTCCTGTATTTTAACATATCCATTAACTTTCTAACACCTCATCTTTTAAACTGCTAATTCAATCAATTTCACATCCATCCAAGCCTTTAAAGAGCTCTACATTTGGTATAAAAGAGGACATTTTGTTGTGATAGCGGTGCCAGAGGAAAGATAAAATCATCAGTCATCATCCTTCAAGATAGTAAAATATGAAAGTTCTTACAATCTCTCCAGGAGAAGTTGAGCTATCTGTCTCTGTGACAAAGTGTTGGACTGACAGGAGAGGAAAAGCTCCGTCCTGAGACGATAATGATATAAAAACATCCTAAAACCTGCTTCTTGTTACTTGAACTCCTCACCTCGGCACTTTTAAACTTTGAGGTTGTGACCCCGCCACAGTCTGAGTGTTTGAAGGCGGTGGTTAAGTGAAAGCAGCCGCGTGAAGAACGTCACCCGAGCGAGGAAATAAAACATCAGGGGTAGAAAAACGATGTCACCTCTTGCTCATTGTTTCTCTACCGCTGAAGGGAACGAGCTGCAGTAAATCAGACTTTCTATGTATGGTCATGCAATGAATCATGGGAAAGAGTTTCTTCTTCTCCTCATCGGGAGGTTTAGTTCCACTTTGGTGCTCTGTCACTCTTTTTATTCCTCAAAACCATTAGAGTCTTCACAGCTGGAGTTTAATGTTCCCACATTTAAACCCTCTTTAGATTTAGGGATTAAGCTTTCTACATTTTTACTAAAATAAAAAAGGATGACTGTACCAATCTGTGATGTTCTACTTGAAAAGCTTTATTCACTCAGTCAATGGAGTGGTGCAGAGATGTTGTTTTGTCGTAGTGGACCCTGAAGGCAGCATCTCCCTGGTTCCCCCTAAACAAATCCAATGGGATTTCTCCATTGGATTTTTGCGTTATTGCAGAAAATGTGGTAAACAATACATTTTTAACACATAGATGTTGGTCCAGTCTCTGAACACATATGAGGTATCGTAGAACTTGGCAGGAAGGTAATCTCAATTCTGATTGGCTGTCATGACACAGTGTCACATACGTGTACATTTCTATTCCGAGTAAAACAACTTTACCTGATCCTCTACAAGGCTCCATTTAATCTTTAAAGAGGCCCTGTTATGCTTTTTGGTGTTGTCCTTCCCTGCAGTGTGTTTTAGAGGTTTTAGTGCATGTGAGTGGTCTGCAGAGTCTGAAATCCCTATGTTTCCTCCATATGGAGTTTCTCTCCCCCCCCCCCCTTGTCTGAAACACGCTTCTATTGGCTAGCGCTCCAACACATTGTACATGATACAAGGTGATAGGGAGGCTGTGGCTCAGTGGATAGTGTGCTGGACTTTGAATCAGGGGATAGCAGGTTCCAGTCCCTCTGCAGTCAGCATGTCGTTGTGTCCCTGAGACACTTCACCCCAAATTGCTCCTGTGGGGATTGTCCACAGTACTGAGTATGTAAGTCGCTTTGGATAAAAGCGTCTAACAAATGACATGTAATGATAGGCAAAGGGGCGGGACATCTCCAAGCGGTCGACTAATCACAACAGAGCCGGCCAGACAGCAGGATTAAGATCATTTTAGTCTATCCATGCTTCTGGCTAAATATGACCTAATCCGTTGATCCCTTAACTTTTACAATTGGTGGAGTATTGAGAAAGTAATTCAAGGCAACGTTAATGTGCATTATGTGCTCTTTTTGACCAATGACGGGTTAAGATTGTTGTCACATGTCTGACCACATCATTGAAATGACCCTACAGAGAAACACATTCTCGTTGACTCACTCTACATTGACGGTGCAGAAAGGATCACATGTGCGAGCCATTACAGGACCAATTTCTAAAAACGGTATCCCCATTATTTACTTGGAGACAACAACATGAGAAAATAGGATCCAGGTTTAGAAATACCAAATTCCCTCTGAGTCCATTTAGAAGATGCTGAATCATATCCCATGATGTTCAATATGAGTCTTCTATATTATCTGATCTTCTATCGCTAAAATGTCTGGATTTTTGGGTTTGTTTTTGCACCTTTCTAAACCTGAACCCTCCACACAAGTATCACCTGCTTCATTCAAAAACTTGTATCCATACCTGCGAAATTATCTTATTTTTTAGGAGTAAAAAGACATGGATCGTTTTGATTTAAACCACGTAGAAAGTCCTTCCATCTGCTCCCTCTGCAGGACGATAAAATCCACCTCGCAGGAAGTTTTAAAACCCAATCAGATCCAAACTTTTAAAGTGATTGCGATCTCCTCTTAACTCTTAATCTAAGCAGATCACTGGAAACCACGAGAACTTTACTTCCTGTTTGACGGTCTCCATGTTGAAGGTGCTGCCCTGCAGACTGTCAAACATGTAATCCTGGATTAGAGCGATATCTCAGAGGGAATAACGCCTCGCAGCAGGAGACCTCATCTCCTAATTTACTGCAGATTAATTCTGAACCCACCTCAAACAGAGCGGTCAACAAATGTAATTTGGGAAGAAGGTTCTCAACACGCGAGAGAGATTTATGAGTTTGAAACTCTTGATGGCATTTTGGTTGGTGTGAGGGATGCATGATTCTTAAGTTTGAATGTTGACGTGAAGAATCTCTATAGGGAATGGGAATGTGACGTCATCAAAAGCAAGTCGTCCATCTTTGGAGGATACTAGCGACCGCCACCCATTGACTTAACCTGTAACTTTTACACTTTAAACGTTTTAAACATGGCCGGCAGGCATTGTTATGTTACGTCACTGGTCGTAACAGCCACTCCTATGACCAATGAACAAACAAAACACTGTACAGATAGTTGAGATCAAAATGAAGGTTGAGATGAAGACAGCTGATCCCCAAACAAAGGTGGCATAAGTAATCGCGTAAAGGTTGGGAAGGGCACTGCCAAGACTAGTTTTTGATATAATTTCATGCTGTTGTATTCAAAGGGGAAGTCTGATCTTACACAACAAAGTTTGTTTACACGTTTTCTTTCCTAAAAATGCTGACTTTTTCTCAAAATTCTCAAAATGCTGACTTTTTCTCAAAATGCTGACTTTTTCTCAAAATGCTGACTTTTTCTCAAATTTCTCAAAATGCTGACTTTTTCTCAAAATTATGAATTTTTCTCAAAATCTAAAAAAATTATGACTTTTTCCTCAAAATTATGACTTTTTCTCAAAATCTCAAATTCGGACTTTTTCTTAATACTTCTAAATGTTAATAATCCCTGGTCACCAGCTTGAGCTTCAATCTCAGGATCCATGTATTTGTGATCCTCTCCAGAATGGAAGTAGTCATCACATACAGAGCATCAACTAGTTCCTGAACAGTGTCCTTCACATGCTGATATCCAAGAGAGGGAGTTACACAGTCACAAGATGGAGGAATAGAAAGCAGTATTCAATGTTTACTTCAGATTAGCTCCACGTCAGAAATGAGCATGCTTGTTATATGTCTATCTCCATAGAGGCTGAATCATCATGTTAATCACATAGCTATCATATGCCTAAAACAGTCCTGATGCTCTTCTAGGTAATCATACATCCTGTCATGCACACAGCTACAGTTGGGATACCTTTGTTATCATGTTACTCTGATATTGGAAGAGGGCATTCAGTGTTTTCCCAACATGAGTCAAACCCTATTATATGTTTCTCCCCTTTGGAGGAATTTCCGTCGATAAATTCCCAACATTTTTCCCAATACAGTGACTTCTTGTAAACGCACACCTCATGGCGTCACTGTGTTTCCTCTGCGTGTCATGTGACCTCTGTGTGTCATGTGACCTCTGCTCTTTGTCTTTTGTCCCTCGTTGCTCTGTTATGATAATGAGGTGTCGTTCTCTAACGGCCCCTCAGGCCCCCGACTCCACTTCATTAACGTGACAGATGCCCGGACAGCCGCTCGGGTTAATGATGTCGCCTCCTGACATCTCGCCGCCGAGAAAATCTCATTATATACATCAGGAGAGTCAGAGGGAAAGTAGATAGTCTGCAAGGTCACGAGGAAGGAAGGTAGGAAGGGAGGAAGGAAGGAAGGGAGGGAGGGAGACGTATGCTGAGAATAAGGCATTAATATTGGATATTGTGCGGAAAGATTGCCGTTTTGTCTTTGGATTTGGGATGATTGCTCACCACAGTTTGGTTTGCTTTGTTGGTTGTGGAGCCTACGAGGTCTGAAGCGCTGGTACACCTCTCAGTCATTAAATACTCTTTAATATAAGTATTCAATCTACCATCTGGGTGTCATGAACCAAAACGTTCCTGTTTCTAGTCCAGCATCATGTCATCTCTCATTCCCGTCATTCTGTCATTTCCCTACTAATGACTCCCTAATACGCCCCAAAAAGCCATCGTTACTATGCCATTAAAACAAGGACATTTTCACTGTTTTTTTTTAGATTGCTTCCAAGAGAGGTTGTGATTTGTGTGTTTACATGTCCTTATCTAAAGAGCACCTCAAAAATGTCTCTTTGAGTCCAGAAAGCCTTATTCCTTTTAGTTTGACTACCTCTTAAATCCTTTATTCACCCCACAGGGGAATTGTGATTATTAGAGTGTAGATAAAATCACATGATAACACATTCAAATCAACATTTGTAATCCTTCATATCCTTTTATTAGATCCAGAATCTTCTCGAAGACATGTTTTGACTTCCAAAATCGAATTACCAAATGAAAATGACGAGATATCTTACATTATTGCATCTCTTTTTTATTTGGATTTCTCTTTCTCCTGCACTTGGACCCATCTTTAGTGTACACTATATATCTCCTCCGATGCAATCTAATAAAACAGCCTGTGCTCTTCCTGAAGAATACAATGTTATTTCTGCCACGGTTTTACTGGGTAAAGGTGTTTGTATGGAGCATTATGGGTTCTACCTGCATCCCAACTTGACCCAATATGGACTTGGGATAGCCGCACACAAGCTAGTTACATAGATGCACTTGTAGATGTTGATGTTAGAGTTTTAGAAGTAAGTTATAAGTAAGGAACGTACCAAAGTGAGGCGGAAGGAAGGTATATTTTCAGAGCGATAAAACAAAGGTAAAACAATTTGTTTTTAAGAGCCGGGATGAGAGGTTTATAGAGTGGTGCAGTGACGCGTCCTAAAACCCGGAAGTAAGCTGCTGGTTCCCTCGACAAAAAAGCAACAGGATTTCTCCATAGGATTTAGGAAAAGAGCTGTAAATAAGGTCTGTGGAAAACGAACCTGTTTGATGAATGCACGTTTTGTTCAGTCGGATAATCTCCACATGTCTATCCTACTTTTATAATGTTCTAATCGTAAATCTAATCTCCAGAAGCAAAATGCTAACGTGATGCTATAAAGGAACTACAGGCGAGTCCAGCAGCACGACTTCAACGTCACGCCAACTTAAGATCCATATTCAAACACACAGATTCTAAATGGTACGAGTTGAAGCGTTTGTTTGAACACTTTGCAGGAGGCAGGTACTTGCTTTCAAGCAGAACAGGTGCAAACAAACTTAGAGGAGTGTTTACGTGTTCGGCGTAATGACGTACAACGTCCTCCACAACTTCTGTAGTCCTATTCAGCCACTTGGTAACAACCATCGTTTCTCAGACACGTCAACTCTTCAGAAATCACCAGTGGGGTCACTGCTGATGGATTTAATGTCGTAGAACAAAACGTGATCCGTCTCTTCAATGTGTCTCAACCACAGACCTTATTTCCAGATATTTTCCAAAAACATGTTCAGAAATCCCATTGGCTCTGAGACGAGGGAACAGGAAGTGGTGAAATGCTGACTCACTTCCGGGTTGTAGGACGCACCACTCTATAGGAAGCAAACCAAATAAAAACTCACTTTGTTGTAAGTGACTCAGTGATCCTGTGTGGTTTCAGAGAAGCCTGTGTTGGAAAGTTTAAAGTGTGTTTCGGTGTGTTTTTAGATTTCTGACGCAGCTGCTCAATGCTTCCTCAGTGTGACTCGATGTTGGGCAGCAAATCAAAGGAAATGCATATATCACGAAAACCCATTACGGTCCAACACACGACTATATGTGTCCTCTCAGGAATAAAAAAATACATTTGTCTCAGTAAAACTTTGAACCTATTTTAAAGCTATAATCTGTGGAGTCAATTCTAAATAAGGTGTATTTAATGATCGTTGACTGCATGTTACCTGCACTTAAAGAGCACTTAACCGACGATCTGTCATTACTACTCAATATAAAATCTTTTAAATTACCATTTCTCTTTTTGTTTTTCTTGCAGCTGAAGGATATGCATACAGGAATCAACGCAAGTTCTCCGAGGACATCGACTGGTCGTACGCAGGTGAGTCACACCGGAGGGATTCATAATAATATGTAAAGTATTTCAGCTCTTACCCACACGGAGAGCTCGGTGACCAACAGACTACTTTCTCTTTCACCTCTGTGTATGAAAAGACTGGAATAACGTCCTGTGAGTCAGCGGAGGGTTTGGCGTTTGTTTGTTTAGTCTTTGTCTCTCAAACATCTGGTGACGAGTGACAGGAGGAATGTAGCTCTGTGGTGTTTACAGTAGCTTATAGGCTAAAGAGATTCATGTTTGCAGCAAAAGGAAGTGACTGAGAGAATAAAAGATTCTTTATCCAGACAAATCAAATGAGTTTACTGAGTTCTGATTATTTAATTATGATTCTTCAGTTATTTTTCTACCGTCTATATTACTTCTGCAGATCTGTACTCGGGCAGATTGTTGCAAAGGAAGCATTGTATTTAAATTTACTGACGTATTTTCAAAATGTTAAAATCTCTTCGGTGTTAACCACATACCTTATTTAAGGCTAACAGCCAAAAACACGTTCAGAACACCATTGACTTCCAGACTGTGTGTGTGTGTGTGTGTGTGTGTGTGTGTGTGTGTGTGTGTGTGTGTGTGTGTGTGTGTGTGTGTGTGTGTGTGTGTGTGTGTGTGTGTGTGTGTGTGTGTGTGTGTGTGTGTGTGTGTGTGTGTGTGTGTGTGTGTGTGTGTGTGTGTGTGTGTGTGTGTGTGTGTGTGTGTGTGTGTGTGTGTGTGTGTGTGTGTGTGTGTGTGTGTGTGTGTGTGTGTGTGTGTGTGTGTGTGTGTGTGTGTGTGTGTGTGTGTGTGTGTGTGTGTGATGTGTGTGTGTGTGTGTGTGTGTGTGTGTGTGTGTGTGTGTGTGTGTGTGTGTGTGTGTGTGTGTGTGTGTGTGTGTGTGTGTGTGTGTGTGTGTGTGTGTGTGTGTGTGTGTGTGTGTGTGTGTGTGTGTGTGTGTGTGTGTGTGTGTGTGTGTGTGTGTGTGGTGTGTGTGCTGTGTGGTGTGTGTGTGTGTGTGTGTGTGTGTGTGTGTGTGTGTGTGTGTGTGTGTGTGTGTGTGTGTGTGTGTGTGCTGTGTGGTGTGTGTGTGTGTGTGTGTGTGTGTGTGTGTGTGTGTGTGTGTGTGTGTGTGTGTGTGTGTGTGTGTGTGTGTGGGTGTGTGTGTGTGTGTGTGTGTGTGTGTGTGTGTGTGTGTGTGTGTGTGTGTGTGTGTGTGCGCGTGCGTGCGTGCGTGCTTTGAGAATGTCTTCTTTCCCCTGGTTTTAGTGTGTGTTCTCCAGTGTCTGTGTGTGTGTATATATCTGTGTGTGTCTTTCTCCATTGACATGCTAATGTTCGTCCTGACCCAGAATCCTCTCTGACCTGGTTCTGGCTCTTTGTCCTCTGGTGGAAAAAGCTCTTAACAGCCAATCAGAGCGCAGACAGAGAGTCATGTGACCTGCTCACAGACACACAGCAGCTGTGTGAACAACACGTAATTAGCACAAAAGCTGCAAACATCTGCATCGTTACGAGGAACATCTGGCTTTTTTCTGCTAAAGGAATCTAAATGAAAAAGTTCTTAAACGCTTTTTAATAATACATTAAAATTAAAAACACAAGCTTCATGACTTTAAACTGTGCGAACCTTCTTATATTTGTTATGTTTTATTTCATTTTATCGAGTATTCACCTAAGCCATGTAATAAAACTGAATAATATAATATAATCAAGGCATTTACAGCGTTACAGGTGGAAGATGATTATTGAATCTTCAAGCTCCTTCTTTGATCTATTCCAAGAATCAACGACTCTCAACGTAACCCATCATTTAAACATCCAAAACTTTATTATAACGTAATGGAAAATTGTTTTGACTAAAGCTGGGAACAGGTTTTAATAAGCAAATGATAATAATTATGATGGCGGGGGTTTTGGGTGCAGCTGAACCTTGTCGCTGCATGTTCGGGTGTGTTGGGTTGTAAATCTGAGAGCTATCTTTTAACCGTCAGACTTTGAGCGGTGGCTATTTTAGAGCTGTGTGATGGATTCCAATAAAAAAAGAGTTTGTTTGTTTCTTCGGGGGACAGCAGATGTTGAACTTTGATTTAAATGTCTTAGTTGACTTCAAATAAACTCCAAAATCGACATATATATTTTTAGACATATTTCAAAACCAATAGAAATCACTGTTTTATCAACACTCTGGTTGAGGTTTGGTTAGAGTTGAGTATTGTGTTTGTATAAATCTGCCTTTTTACCTTTTTACATATCACACCTCAAGCAGTGGATATAATGCAGTTGATTGAAGGATTACAATGAGATGATTATTGATTACCTTTTTGAGAAACAGCAGATGGTGAGATTTGATTAAAATAACTTGGTTTACTTACCTTCAATAGTGCTTAAAGGTCACCTATCATGCTATTTCTAGGCAATAGCATAGGTCTCAGATATATAAAAATATATAAAAAACATGTCTATGAAGTGTTTTGCTCAAAATCCCAAACAGATCACCCATTCTAGCCATGCCTCATATCCCTCTATTTCACTTCCTGTTTCAAAAGTGATGATTTTGGGTATAAAGCTTTAAAAAAATGTAAACACCAACCATATTACGTCCAAAACAATCGGGCATTGTTTCTGATAGCAACGTTTCTGATAGGGCCGTGGGTCCACATTTCAGATATTACGTCATATCGGATGCAAATCTGGATCAGCTCCGTTGTTCCCCCGTTTTTAGAGATTTGGGTACGGAGGAAAAGAGAGAGGGTTTTATTTTCTGACGTGAGTTCCCTGACACACCGGGGACACATATTGATGTATAAAAGACATAAAAAAGTGCATTTTGCATGATAGGTCCCCTTTAAAAACAACAACAACAACACCCCAGACCAATTTATAAAATAGTTTTCTGGTATGATATTAAACATAATAATAATATTAATAATAATAATAATAGATTTATTTTGAAAGCGCTTTTACAGGTGCTCAAAGTCGCTTTACAGAGTAAGTGAAAAGAAAAGAACAACAAATAAATATAGTTAAAGTCACATTAAAATCAAGCAATACAGCAACAATCACACATCAAAAGCCAGATTGAAGAGGTGAGTTTTTGTACGTTTTTTGAAGGTGGTGAGGTCAGTGCAGTCTCTGAAAAACAATCTCTCTGAGAGAAACATCCTCTCAGAGAAACATCCTCTCAGAGAAACATCCTCTCAGACCCACCTGCCTGAAACACCTGAACATCAGCAGAGGGTCTTTCTAAATATCATCTGCCTTTTATCCAAATACGCACAAGAAATCCTGAACTTCGACCACCAACCCACCTCCAGAACTTCTAGTACTTCACACTAACTGGATTGAAAGGAAAAATTCTGGATTTAATCGAAAAACTCTGAGCAGAAGTGATCAAACCCAGATGTAGTCCTTCTTCAATATATATGAGCAGAAACTCACATGCAATAAAAGTGAAGCTAAAAGCCTGAAGCTGTAGATCAGTTAGACGGGAATATGAGCTGCAGGATTACATCTGTTCGGTTCACTTTGAGGTGCAATAGCATACACGCATGTAATTAAAGTGAAGTATAATTTGTATTCCTGGTTTTCTTACACACTTACCGCGCTGTATTTATTCCATCCGTCATGTCAGCGTTGTGTTTGAGAGAGGAAACCTGAGTCTGAACTCTTTGTTTTGAGTTGTTGGCAGAACGCTGCAGGCTTCAGAGTCAAAGTCAGCTTTAAAACATCTTTGACTTTGACCCTAATGAGATCTGCAAGAGAACAAATCTGCACGAGTTGATATTAACATTAAAGCAGCAGAACAGCTGGAGGTGATTAGCGTGTTAGCTCAGCGTTAGCACATCTGTAAGTGGTCTTTGCGAAATATGATAAAGATTATTTATCCAACTAATGAGACAAGAATAACTCGTATGTACTATTTATGGATTTTTGTAGCCTTTTTTCCCCATCATCCTTTTTACCATTTTAAGAGGGATTTACTTCAATATCTACGAAAACTGACCGTTTAACTGTGGTGGAAAACACAATGAGGTACAGTACTTGTACTTTAATTGAGTATTTTATATATTATTCTACTCCATGCTCTTTTTAAATTGTTTGTGATTTTAGCCTTTGTACAGTAGACCATTTACATGCACTAAAACCTATATAGCAGCGGTTCCCAACCTGTGGGCCGCGGCCCCTTAGTGGTCCGCGAAAAGCATTGCATGTGGGCCACCAAATAATTTGCAAAACATTATGATTTGTTTGGAAACATTTCATTATTACGATTTATTTTTTAATTTGAACCTCTTTTCCTTTCTCTTTCTTGATCCTCCTTAGCAACGGTCATTACAGTCCTTGACAACGGTCTGTTCTACTGGATTAACAACGTGTCACATGTTCTGAATTGACCAATCAGAATCGAGTATTCAACTAAATCGTGTAATAAAAATGTCTGTTTGTTACTGATGGCCAGCTCCTTTTCTAATTAAAATAAAAAGTACTTTATTTAGCCTCCGTATTGTTTATGGTTGAATGTGGGCCGCAAACATTCTTTAGATTCTTAACCTGTTTCACACCTTGCCCCCGGTACCGGGCGGATAAACGCATCATTTGCAGGAAACAACGTCTAAGGAATCTTAATATTGAATAAAACTATGAATGTGTTATATCCATGTAACAGGAAGAAACTCAGCTAACTGATCTTTTTAATTTTTTTTTTCAAAAAAAACCCACAATGCTAGCACTCAGCCTCTGAATTAGCCTCGATCGAAAAAACGGGACCTACAAAGGCACTTAAACTCACTCATAACTCCCTTATTACTTATCCTAGATGCACAACCAAACACTCTTTTTTGGTGTCCTGGAGACACTGAATCTACCGGTGCCCACCTCAACACTCAGTGATAAACATTCGCGACGCTATCAACGAAAGCGTACATCATCACATGTGGAGCTAAGAAGCTAAACATGTAAATATGGCTTACCTTGGTCAAAAGTGGTCTTCAATGGCATTAAAACGATAAAAAAACGATGCTGCAGTTAATCCATAGGTTCATCCTATGTGTCTGTGCCTTCTTTGAAATTATTTCTGATAATCCATAAGCAATACAACTGCATTTTAGTTTCCAAACTCCAGAAGGAGACATTCCTCCAGTGTGGTTTCGTTTTCCACACACGAAGCGGCCACATTTTTTCTTTACAATGTGTGTGTATGTGAGTCTCCTCCTTCGATTCTATTGGCTCTAACGGTCACAAGGGTATGTCAACCAACCAAATCGAGCAAGGGGGGCCAGAGATGGGTCAAATCCACCCAAATGACCCCAGATGGCCCAGTTTTTGGCTAAATCTCTCTAAAAAGGTCAAATTTCACTTGTTTTGCATCAATCTTGATACAGGGTACTTATTATATGTTGTACTTTGGATTCCTAAAGCTTTTAGTCTACTAACCCATCATCCAAGGGTAGTTTTCACTATCTGTAAAAAATAATTTTTGGACGGACACTATAATTTACAGTTTTTTACTATGTAAAATCTGAATTTTCTTTAAAATAAAAAACATTTATATTGATTCTGACACTTCTACATCCAACTCACAGGTTTATCATTACTTTGAGAAAAAAGATTATTAATTTAACCCTTTTAGAAGGGAAGATATGGTCATTTGTTCTGGGAATGTCATTTTCGAGCCTGAGACCTGAAAAACAGGCTCAGAGTGGAACAGGTTAAGTGGGCTCTGAGTTGAAAAAGGTTGGGAACCGCTGCAATATACGTAGGAAAGGGGAAATCCCCAAAAGCAGAATAGGGCATCTTTTAATTCTTACTCTAATTGTTATATATATATGATATTTCAAATATTGTATTCAATGTTATCTTTCTATTGCTCATTATGTTTACAGTACATCTTGGATTCAGTTTTTTTAATGTGTATACCTCTCTACTAGTTTAGATATTCAAACTCCATGGGTCGTTTTCTTTGGTGCAATTTCCAAGGAGCTCCTGATCGTTCCAACGACAGCTTCCTCTGAACTCTTGTTTCTGTTTGCCCCCCAGGAACTTTAAATCAGAACAAGCCACAACCTGCCAACATTTTGTCAAACAATATTGTACTTTCAACTGCGCAAGGATACATTTCTTTTGTCTGCTTATTTTGCAAACTATTATAATCTTTTTTGCATCTATCCAACCTTTACCTGATGCAACATTTAGGGTCTCCTATCATGCAAAATGCACTTCTTGATGTCTTTAATACATAAATATGTGTCCCCGGTGTGGCAGGGAACTCACGCAGCATCAGAAAATAAAACCCTCTCTCTTTTCCTCCGTACCCAAATCTCTAAAAACGGGGGAACAACGGAGCTGATCCAGATTTGCGTCCGATATGACGTAATATCTGAAATGTGGGCGGGCTTTACACTCACAGCCCTATCAGAAACGTTGCTATCAGAGACAATGCGTGATGTGTTTTGGACGTAATATGGTCTTTGTTTACATTAGCATCGCTAACACTCAAAGCTAACCTGTACTGGAGAGCGTATGTGTAAAGAAGCAGGACATATAAAAAGGAATTCACCTTGTGGTAAACATGAGAGAGAGAAAAGAGTTTGAGCTCCATACTGTTTCAGAAATAATCCTTGATGTGGTTTGGAACATGATATGGCGTTTCATCACGGCAGTGTTTAGCTGACAATCTGCTGTAGAATCTCCCGCATAAGCTCCGCCCCCCTTTAAAAAAAAAAGAAGAAGCTTTATACCCAGAATCAGCACTTCTCTAACAGGGCTGAAGTAGAGGGGTTTGAGGCTAGAATGGGTGATCTGTTTGGTATTTTGAGCAAAACACCTCATAGACATATTTTTTATATATTCTTATTTATCTGAGACCCATGCTTTGCCTAAAAATAGCATGATAGGTGACCTTTTATAGCATGAATTATAATGCATCAATATAATGTGTATTCTTCGCAAATAATATAAAAAAAAACAATTGCACTGGTAGGAATGAAATCAGTGTGTGTATAGAATGTGTTCTCTCCTATAATATCTCATATGTTTTGGGTTCCCGCCATGGTGTTTGCTTTGTTAGTACCTCAACAGCTTCCTCTGAAACCTTCCGTTTGCTTTTCAGGAACTTTAAATCAGAACAACTGGGCCAAGAAGTTCCCATCCTGCAGCAACGCCAAGCAATCCCCCATCAACATCGAGGAGAGTCTAGCCCAGGTGAAGCTTCAGTTTCAGAAGCTCCGGTTCGAGGGCTGGGAGACGCTGACGGCCGAAAGGACAACCATCAAGAACGATGGGAAGACCGGTAAGAGATCTCCTGAATCCTTGTGTTGTGTTCGAAAGCTGTTACCATTCGCGGGTCCATTTTGAGCCATGATTTATCTCAGTCCAAAACAATCAAAAAGAATTACTATCATCCAATATTGTTTGAACTACATCATAACTTATTACGCATTCATAACCGTACAATCCTGTTGTAATTTAATTTGATGACGCTAAAACACATTACACCACATATTTAAGTAAACGTTATATTCCCTATGGTGAAGACAGTGGATAATTATGTTATCTGACTATGATAGACTAATATTAGAATACAATTTCCCCCAACGGGTCACGGGAGACCTGAACACAACATAAGGGTTAATCCACGTTTCATTCATATAATAACTAATGATCAAAGGGGTTGGTCGTAGTGATTAACACTGCATCGTGTAATAACTTCACTGCATATAAAAAGCCGGAACTTATATAATTTCACCGGATTTTGTTATTAATGATTATATATTGCAGTGGTTATTAGAAAATAGGGTTTCGAAAAAAAATTAAATAAAAAAAAATAAAAAATCCGAATTTAATAACACAATATTAATATTCAAATAATAAATATGTTGTGTTAAATTACATTTTTAAATGTTATGAATATTAATTATAAATATTATGGGATTATAAAACATCTTGTTTGGCCTAAGTGTTACATATTCCTTAGCTTTCCTATCAAATATCTTGTATTACATCGTGATTTCATTAATTCTGTTTATTACAACATTTGGCAGATTAATACAAAACTGCATGTGTTATTGCATAATACAAGGACTTGTATACATTAGAAAGTAATGGTTTATTACAAACTTCCAGATAATTGCATAACATATCCTTTCCTTAGCTTTTTAGTTAACACAACTTTACCGTTTTGTTTCCTCTCAACGCTATTATTGTTACGTTTTCAGATAAAAAGCTGAATAAATCCACACCCGGCTCGTATTAAAAAGTCTACAGACACATGTTTGAGACTAGCAGGTCCACACAGTGGAGCATTTAGCAGTTAAAGGGACGGATGTTTCCCTTAGGAGCTGGTGGAGACCAAACACAGAGCAAAAATAGAGAAAATTGGACTTGCTTTGAGTAGAAACAAGACTCCTAATGAGTCATATTGTTCTGATGTGAGCTGCTGGTTGCTAACATGTTAGCAACGACTACTTTTTATGGTCATAATATGTCATTTTTGTGTTTTCAGCTTACTCTGAATGCTGCTTTAACTTTGTAATGCTGTTAAAGTTGTTCGCAGTACACAAGGTCAACACCTCTTTAGCTTAAGCTGTTATATCATGTTTTTTCATATATTCCTTAATTTATTGGTATTCTAGAGTGTGTCGAGCCAGGGTGTGATTTTTTTTTTCTTGAGTTTTAACCTGAGCTTTTTAGGTTTAAAAAAGTTGCACATTGACATCATTTTTTTTTTATGATAAACAAATTAAGTAAAAGTAAAATTCCTAAAATCATTAGATTTTATTATGACATTAACCTGTTAAGCCTTAGTTAAGGCCTTAGCTAAGGCTTAACAGGCTTTTTTTCTCACGAAACTGTCTCAGGGCTTCTTAAAATGTAATAAACTATGAATGCGTCATACTCACTTAACGGGAAGACACCCAGCTACCTGACGATATGAACCATTTTTACCGAAACAAAACACAAGTCTCACAAGAAGCGTCTAAATGAGCCCTGAGCGAAAATATTCTAACGCACTTAGCACATAACTCACGGTATAAATACCCTTATTACTTATCGTAACTGCACATACAAGATATCGATTAGCAAGCTGAGATTCCACAGATTCCAGAAATATCAGTATCATCACTGAGCGATCAGAACACAGTGTCTGTCACTTTGAAAAAATTACTGATAATCCATAATTCAATTTTTATGTCAAAAACTGAGTTTTCATATTAGCTGCTAATGATAGCTACTAGAGTGTATGACAGCTTCCTGTTTTGGGTATTCTGGCTACGCGGCACCCTCACTCCTTATTTGGTAACATGTTCCACATACTTCGAGGGGAAGTATGTGGAACTTCCCCTCGATTCCATTGGCTCTAACGGTTAAAAAGAGGTGTCAATCATCAAAATCGACCGAGGGGGGCCAGAGATAGGTCAAATCCACCCAAATGACCCCAGAAGTGGGTTTTTTTTTCTAAATCTCTCTAAAAGGTCAAATGTCACTTGTTTTGCATCAATCTTGATACAGGGTACTTATTATATGTTATAGTTGGGATTCCTAAACCTTTTAGTCTACCATCCCATCATTCAAGGGTAGTTTTCACTATAAGTAATGTTTTTTTTTGGACAGACACTATAATTTACATTTTTTTTACTATGTTCAATCTGAATTTACTTTAAATTAAAAAAAAATCTATATTGATTCTGACTCTTCTACATCCAACTCACAGGTTTATCATTGCTTTGAGAAAAAAGATTATTAATTTACCCCTTTTAGAAGTGAAGTTATAGTCATTTGTTCTGGGAATGTCATTTTCGACCTGGAAAACAGGCTCAGGGCTAAACAGGTTAAAGGCATCTGCATCGTTTTCCAAAGCTGTGTTTTGTGTCAGCTTATATAAAACAGTTTCCTTATGTCCTTCCCTCCTGTCCGTCTGTATTTCTAAAGACAGTTTCTCACAGACAGACACTAAGCGATAAGCCTTTTCCTTATAACGTGGTGTCCTATTGTAAAGGATACAGTTACCAGTTCCTCATTTGACAGGCTTGAGAGCCTTTTGAATATTTCCTCGCTCTAAGTGGTGTGACACACAATAACCTGCAGTCTGCATTCAAGGTAATTGTTAAGTGAAATTGTAGACAAGAGAGGGATCTGGCCTCGCCTTTCGGGAAAAGCTCCAAACAGACGAGTTTGGTGCTTCTTAGCAACGAGACTCTCAGAAATAAGAAGTGCTCTGTTGTAGTTGCTGTTCGGACGCCAGCTGCACCAAAGGCTTTTATTAATGGAGATGTTTGGGTTACAATCAGAGCAGGGTTGAGTAGTTAAACCTGTTTTATCAGCCTATAAATGGGCCTTGGCGTAGGTTCAAGGAACAGACAGCCATCTATTACATCTTATTTAGCTGAGGCTTTATACAAATGTGCAATAGACCATGAAGATACAAGTTTAGAAAAGCAAGAAACATGCAGGTACATCAGATTTAAAGGTCCCCTATTACACTGTTTTTCATCAATATATTATAGGTCTCAGATATATACAGAGCCTGTCTCTGATTGGCTGAAACACCAAACAGATCATTGCAGCATCCCATAATCCCCTCTGTTTCTGTCCTGTTTCAAAAGTGCTGATTCTCTGTCTGTTACTTTAGATGAAAATAAGGAGCCCCTCCCCACGCCCCTCTGAGAGAGATTTGGTTACAAAGAACTCAATGGTGCTCTAGGAGGAGATTCAGGTGATAAGGGGGGGGGGGGGGGGGTACCTTGGTTGCTGATTGGCTATTGGTTACACAAGCAAAAACATCGTTATGACATCATAAAGTGGCCAAAATCTGATCAGTCATTTTCAGACAGGTTTTTATAGAAATGGATCAGGACAAAAAGAGAGAGAATCTTTGTTCCTGAAACTTTCAGAGTATCTTTACACAGAGGGGACACATGTTGATGTAGAAGAGACATGAAGAAGAGGGGACACATGTTGATGTAGAAGAGACATGAAGAAGAGGGGACACATGTTGATGTAGAAGAGACATGAAGAAGAGGGGACACATGTTCATGTAGAAGAGACATGAAGAAGAGGGGACACATGTTGATGTAGAAGAGACATGAAGAAGAGGGGACATATGTTGATGTAGAAGAGGCATGAAGAAGAGGGGACACATGTTGATGTAGAAGAGACATGAAGAAGAGGGGACACATATTGATGTAGAAGAGACACGAAGAAGAGGGGACACATGTTGATGTAGAAGAGACACGAAGAAGAGGGGACACGTGTTGATGTAGAAGAGACACGAAGAAGAGGGGACACGTGTTGATGTAGAAGAGACACGAAGAAGAGGGGACACGTGTTGATGTAGAAGAGACACGAAGAAGAGGGGACACGTGTTGATGTAGAAGAGACACGAAGAAGAGGGGACACGTGTTGATGTAGAAGAGACACGAAGAAGAGGGGACACGTGTTGATGTAGAAGAGACACGAAGAAGAGGGGACACGTGTTGATGTAGAAGAGACATGAAGAAGAGGGGACACGTGTTGATGTAGAAGAGACATGAAGAAGAGGGGACACGTGTTGATGTAGAAGAGACATGAAGAAGAGGGGACACGTGTTGATGTAGAAGAGACATGAAGAAGAGGGGACACGTGTTGATGTAGAAGAGACATGAAGAAGAGGGGACACGTGTTGATGTAGAAGAGACATGAAGAAGAGGGGACACGTGTTGATGTAGAAGAGACATGAAGAAGAGGGGACACGTGTTGATGTAGAAGAGACATGAAGAAGAGGGGACACGTGTTGATGTAGAAGAGACATGAAGAAGAGGGGACACGTGTTGATGTAGAAGAGACATGAAGAAGAGGGGACACGTGTTGATGTAGAAGAGACATGAAGAAGAGGGGACACGTGTTGATGTAGAAGAGACATGAAGAAGAGGGGACACATGTTGATGTAGAGGAGACGTGATGAAGAGGGGACACATGTTGATGTAGAAGAGACATGAAGAAGAGGGGACACGTGTTGATGTAGAAGAGACATGAAGAAGAGGGGACACGTGTTGATGTAGAAGAGACATGAAGAAGAGGGGACACGTGTTGATGTAGAAGAGACATGAAGAAGAGGGGACACGTGTTGATGTAGAAGAGACATGAAGAAGAGGGGACACATGTTGATGTAGAAGAGACATGAAGAAGAGGGGACACATGTTGATGTAGAAGAGACATGAAGAAGAGGGGACACATGTTGATGTCGAAGAGACATGAAGAAGAGGGGACACGTGTTGATGTAGAAGAGACATGAAGAAGAGGGGACACATGGTGATGTAGAAGAGACATGAAGAAGAGGGGACACATGTTGATGTAGAAGAGACATGAAGTGGACTTTGCACAATAGGTGACCTTTAAATAAGCCAAACTATTGTAGGCGAGTATGAGTATACTCTCACTCAAAAGTGGACGTGTCCAGTTCAAGAAAAAGAGGTGCCGGTCTGCAGCGTATGGATCTGTTCTTGGCTTTTGTTGCGGGGCAAACAAACTTTTCAACAGGAATGAATTAGTGACAAGTTGAATCAATATTTGCCATGCCTCGAGGGGAAATTAGAAAACATAATAGACACACACGCACAACAAAGAGGATGTGAATGAGGCCAACCGCATGCAGATCAAAGTGGTGGCAAGGATAAAGAGCAAACAGAGTCCTTAGACGTGACAACATATTTATTATCTGTGCAAAACAGATGGTCTATTTTTGAGTTGGTGGGCCGAAATGTACGTTAAAGTACAGAAGATGAAAGGACTGCGTAATGCTCCACCTTTATTACACCATCAAAGAGCGTTTGGACCCTGGAGGCGACCTTTTGTCAGGTGAAACAAAAACCCACCTGAAGAAGATCCCCTTGTTCATCTGAGTCATTGTTGGATGGTCCGATAAAGGTGTCTGTGGAGTATTGTGTCGAGGTCTCATCTTTTGATCTTCTGTCCCTTTATAGTCCATTATTGGTGGTAATCTAAATGGTTGGCTGCTAAAATATAGCATCACTTGAGGACAATATCTGCACCGTCTCAAGGTTAGTTTCACAAAAGCAATTTCTCTAATATTATCATAGGGCAAACGGACATAAAGTGTTGCAACTGACTGCAATTATCCATGAGGCAAAGTATAAATGTTGCCTTCGCACAATAAGCAGAACAATAGCAGAGACAAAACACATTCTTAATTAAATTAGCTTTTCCCACGTGTTTAAATAAGGTAATATGCAGATTTTGGCAACAAAAAAAGTACCCCTTTCAATGTGAAGGCAAGAGGAGGCATTCCTCAAAACTTCCAGCAAGTATTTTTACATGAATGAGAGTAACTGCTAATGGAAGTACTTAAATGACCAGCAACGGACACGAATAATTGTTTCTGTAATTTCATGTTGTTGCACTTATCTTTGGGATTGGACTATTTATTTAATGAGGGTAATTTGCATATAGAAAAGGTGCCAATTTTGCGTTGAATAGCAGCATATTACCTTATTCAATCACATGCAAAGAGCAGGAAGCAACATGCAAGCCGTGTAATAATAAGCTAATGTTATGAACAAATAGTAGGAATGGCTAAATGTGTCGGGAAAAGTGTTGAAATATATTCAGCTTCTGGCCGGTAAGTGGTAAACGAAAACTTAAATAAACACATTGAAAGTTGTACATGATGCAAAGAGCACAGAAGCACCAACATGTTTTTTGTATTGGGAGCGCAGAGGTGCATTTCTTGCTTTGCTTCTAGACTAACTTCTTATTGTCTAATTCCTACAGGTTTGGCCACTTTTTAAAAGCTTTGCAATCCTGTGAATGCGCCCCTTTAAGTGTCGTACACTTATCTCTTTATGTCTTCTCTGTTTTCAGTGGCGGTGGACGTGGACGGAGACTTCTACGTCAGCGGAGGAGGTCTCAGGTCAAAGTTCAAGGTGGGGCGTATCACCTTCCACTGGGGGCGCTGCAACGCGTCCTCAGAGGGCTCCGAACACAGTCTGGATGGAATCAAATACCCTCTGGAGGTGAGGGATTTTGGGTTGATTCCTTTACCTTATTTTGCATCTTCGTTTCCCTCGCTTGTGTCTTATCCTTGCGTAATAGAGCGGTGCAGGAACGAGTCCTAAAACCCGGAAGTGAGTCAGCATTTTACCACTTCCTGTTCCCTCGTCTCAGAGCCAATGGGATTTTTTAACTAGTTTTTGGAAAATATCTGGAAGTAAGGTCTGTGGTTGAGACACATTGAAGAGACGGATCACGTTTTGTTCTACGACATTAAATCCATCAGCAGTGACCCCACTGGTGATTTCTGAAGAGTTTACGTGTCTGAAAAACGATGGTTGTTACCAAGTGGCTGAATAGGACTACAGAAGTTGTGGAGGTCGTTGTACGTCATTACGCCGAACACGTAAACACTCCTCTAAGTTTGTTTGCCCTGTTCTGCTTGAAAGCAAGTACCTGCCTCCTGCAAACTGTTCAAACAAACGCTTCAACTTGTACCATTTAGAATCTGTACGTTTGAATATGGATCTTAAAGTGGACCTATCATGCTATATTTGAATAATATAGTGTAGGACCATACCTATATAAGGCATATTTATACTTTTTTTTTTCAAAATACCAAACAGATCATGCATTTTAGCCATGTCTCATTTTGCTCAATTTGATATTTTTTAGCTCTGTTTTAGCAAGGGAAGATTCTGTGAGAACAGCACCATCTACTGGCCTGGCATATGTACTACAGCGTCTCCAGCGCTTTCGAACGGCAATGGCCGTGGCTGTCTCCTCCTGATTGGTGGAGTTGGCCCAATAGCCGTAGCGCCACTGTCCTGACGTCAGGACAGTGTTCAAATCTGGATCAGTTTTTATCAGATCCGTTGCAGCCCCTTTTTTTTAGAGATTTGGGTATGGAGGAAAATAGAGAGGGTTGTGTTTTCTGACACTTGGTGAGTTCCCTGGAACACCAGGGACACATATTCATGTATAAAAGACGTACAAAAGTGCATTTTGCATGATAGGTCCCCTTTAAGTTGGCGTGACGTTGAAGCAGCGACCCTGCTGTAGTTCCTTTATAGCATCACGTTAGCATTTTGCTTCTGGCGACTAGATTTATGATAGACATGTGGAGATTATCCGGCTGAACAAAACGTGCATTTATCAAACAGGTTCGTTTTCCACAGATCTTATTTCCAGCTATTTTCAAAAATCCTTTAAAAGACATGAAAAAGTGGATTTTGCAGGTGACCTTTAACATATTTCTGTTTTTTCTCCCACAGATGCAGATTTTCTGCTACGAGGCGCATCTCTACGACTCTTTAGATGAAACCATAAAGGCTGGAGGCAGGATCACAGCGCTCGCCGTGCTGTTTGAGGTGATCCTATATCCTGATCATCCTGAGATCAGTTTACAGGCTTCTTCTCTGTCTCTCAATACTGTAAAGTGCGCCTTAAAATGCAAACCTATTTAAATCGTGACATTTGAGCTAGCAGCGGTGGAAAGTAAAGCAGCTAACATTGAGAAAACTTGAGGCATGAACTAGCATGATAGCGTTTTGCTGCTAATTCAATACATTAGCTTGATTTAACTGATAGCTAACCTAACCAGGCTAATATGATAGCTTTTTGCTGCTAATTCAATTCATTAGCTTGATTTAACTGATAGCTAACCTGAACGAGGTTGGTTGTTCTGTTAGCTTTTTGCTTTTTATTGAGTTCATAACCTAATCAAACTCTATTAGCTTAAACTAACGTATAGCTAACCTGAACCAGGCTGTTAAACACAGAGTATCTTTTAACCAGAGTATCTGCATTTCTACTTGAGGGAAGGATGCGTGTATTCACCATCTGTGTACCATTCATCTGTGTATTTTGCCATCTCTGCAGTAGTGTAAAGTAACTTAGTACATTTACTCAAGTACTGAACTTAAGTACACGTTTGAGGTACATGTACTTTAATTGAGTATTTCCATTTTCTGCTACATTGTACCTTTACTCCACTACATGTATTTAATACCTTTAGTTACTTCACAGATGTGGATGAATGATGTGAAATATAATCAAGTGTTAAATCAGACTTTAGTTCCACCTGGAGTAATTCACAAGCTACCCTGCAGTATACAAAGTCATTCAAACTAGCTGCACCTTTACCAGCTTTGAGAACACTTTCATGATCAATCATTATAAAACATATCATATATATTATTCTGAAATGGATCAATCTGCACAATGACTACTTTTACTGTCGCTACTTTCACTATATTTTGATGATAATACTTTTCTACTTTTACTTGAGGAACATTTTGAATGCAGGACTTTTACTGTAACAGAGTATTCCTACACTCTGGTACTTCTACTTTTACTCAAGTACAAGATCTGAGTACTTCTACTTTTACTCAAGTACAAGATCTGAGTACTTCTACTTTTACTCAAGTACAAGATCTGAGTACTTCTACTTTTACTCAAGTACAAGTTCTGAGTACTTCTACTTTTACTCAAGTACAAGATCTGAGTACTTCTACTTTTACTCAAGTACAAGATCTGAGTACTTCTACTTTTACTCAAGTACAAGTTCTGAGTACTTCTACTTTTACTCAAGTACAAGATCTGAGTACTTCTACTTTTACTCAAGTACAAGATCTGAGTACTTCTACTTTTACTCAAGTACAAGATCTGAGTACTTCTCCCACCTCTGCTCCTTGCTGTGTGGGTTTACAGGAGTTATCTCTGAACTTGTTGATAGATATTCTGACAGGTTTATTGACTGTCAACAAACTGAAAGGTGCTTTTCCTTTACATGGGACTGAAGTTTTAGTTGGTGCTCATTTCACAAAATATCTGCAGCTTATCTGAAAACATAAAAGTTGGCACGTTCATACACAGAAGGTCTTTGCACACATATATGGGTGATTTTTAGGTTTTTTGAGGGAATGACTCAGTGTATCAGAGGTATAACTCCTATGCTGTAGTAATACATCAGTGAGTGTTTGAACAGATCGATTCATATCTTGGCTCTCGTCTGTGTTTTCCTGTTCGGTGCCAGGGTTCGAGCGTCAGGCATTTCCTACTTTGTTTTGCCTCGTTTTGTCTCGCGTTGCCTGCGGCTGTGTTGGCATGTTCGAACTGACCGAGGCCGTGTTGGAACGAAACTCAGAGAAATGTCTGATGAGACGCTGCAGGCTGTGTGTGTGTGGTTGTGTGTGTGTGTGTGTGTGTGTGTGTGGGGCTGCAGGTTGGGTGTAGATAAGGACGGGTAAAAAACTACCAAACAAGACCTTTTGTTTTTGTGCTGGGTGTGTTTCCACCCTTGTGCCTCACCAGGGAAGTGTTTTGCTTTGTAATGTTTTTTGTTTCAATCATTTTTGGCTGTGTTATTGTGTATGATATACATTTAAGCACATTTTTTAAATATTTATCTATAATATATATTTTCTTAATCTGACACTACACAAATAATTGTCTCATTCATTGACATACACCAGACTTTTTAAAGCAGGATTTAATATACATGACAACATTTTATATATTAGGGTATTTTACATGAAAAACAAAGCAAGTTTGTGTTTAGAAACTTCAATTTTCAGGGTTAAAAATCATGAAAATAGATTAATATTTTATAGTTATGACCAGAATTCATGTTAAATAATTAAATGTATGATTTAATTGTTTTTAATTACATTTTAGTTTATTTATGATCAACACTGGTGTTGGTTTAACTATTATATATTTTACAATACATAAATATTAATATTAAATAGTATTTTTACAGCAGTTTAGAAATATTTTTGGCCCAATAAAAACCAGAGTAACTTTTTTAACTCTACAAAAACGTTATATAACCTTAAAGTCCTGATGCTTTAATCACCTGCCCTTATCTTAAGATCTTCTATAGTTGATCCTTCCTTCGTGAAATAGATAATGCATTATTATAATTACACTTTAGTTACCCTACAGTGTTTAAACCAGGGGTGTCCAACTCAAATACACAGTGGGCCAAAATTTTAAAAAATGGGTACTAGTCGAGGGCCGGACTGGTTCAACAAAACGTATTGAAATGAACTTATTGCACATATTAAACCTGGAACTAACAAAGCTTAAATTATTGCCTATAAAAACAACATTGAACATTAAATAATCAGATGCATTCATTTCTTATGGCTCTATCTGCAGCTTTTCCAGAGTCATTTCTTATGATTACATTTTTCCACAGGCCAACAGCTTCAAGAAAACTATTTCCCTCAAAGAACAAACCAAACATGTCCTGTTGTCTCAAGAAAGAAAGTGCAGAAGGAAACATCCATGTAAACTCAGTGTGCTGCTTTGTGATGCTAGTTCAAGCCAGATACTTGGCATCTCATCTTGGGTGCAAGTTCATCAATGTTTGGGCTCAGGCTCTGAGCTGAGGAGCTCCTCAGGATGGAGTGAAGGTGTGCGCCAGATCTAATAGTAATTAGAAATTATCCTGCGGGCCTGATTTGGCCCCCGGGCCTTGAGTTTGACACATGTGGTTTAAACTCTCAGTGAGGTTTTGCAGCGTCGATGTATTCCTGCTGATCTCCTGTCAGACTGGTTTCAGGTGAAAAACGCCCACTGCTGTTTTTGGACTCACTTCAAAGTCTGTCTCTGTTCCCATGAAGAACATTAATGACTTCACATGCAGAGTTTTACTGCGATCAATAAACACTTACTCAACCGCAGATCCCTACTCAGTGATTACCATAACACAGTACTTATATCAGGATCCGAATACTTTATTTATGCCAAGGGGAACTGGGTTTTGTGACACTGAATTGATTAAAACACAAATAAAATACATAAAATATAGAATACAATATTAATTCAAACATACCACATACTGTACAACAAATGCAAACAAAATATGTATATTTCAATATACGTTGATGTTTTAGTATTAATAAAGATATTAATACAGATTATTCAAAGACACAGAAAAGTCAAAAGTCAAAGTCAACTTTATTGTCAATCTCAAAATATGTTTGTACACACAGAAAGATCGAAATACTGTTTCCCACAGTCCCGAGGTATAAAAAACCTCACACATTAAAATGCAAGAAGACTCAATAATTTACAAAAAACACACAAAATAGCCGTTTTATAATATAAGAATAGGACTGTTATGACAGCTATTAAAAAATAAAACTATTTTAAGACTATAACAAATTAACAATATTTACCTATGACTAATACTATACTGCATTCAAAGTGGAGAGCTGTGTTGATTTAAAAGAGGTAGTGCGGAGAGGAAATGTGCAACATGCAGGATTTATAAGAACATAACAAGCTGTTGTTCACATGATGTGCATTAATGTAATGCATGTTATTATGGGGTGCATAACAGAGTGGGGGTCCTGGGCCTTGTTGATGAGCAGTTTGTTTATTATACACTGTGATCCGCCAATAATTCAAAGTTATATGGGTCATACAGTTGAATCAGGGGTGTCCAAACTGCGGCCCGCAGACCATTTTGAATCGGCCCTCAGCAAATTAAAAAAGTATAATGTAATACGGCCCACAAATGAAACTTCTGCTTGTCTTCTATTGTACTTCTTACATATATATGTACAAATATATTACACAGTAGTATTCATGTGTTAATAAAACCACTTTTCAAATAAATTCAGTTAATTCAAGTTGGAAACATTTTCTAACAAATCTTAGTTGATAAGAAAAAAGCCCAATAACTTATTTACCTAACAAGCTTGAAATCTACCCTTCATATTTCCCATTATTATAAGCAAACTGAAGCTTCTGTTTTAAGGGATGAGCTGCCAACAAAATAAATTGAACCCTCTGGAGAGATGTGAGCTGTTTTTTTCTTAAAGCATTTTCAAGTATCAAGCATCATTGACCTACATTTGATACATTTTGCTGTCTTATAACTGAACTTATGAGGCAATATACCTCTAGTGAGTGGCCCAGCCCTTCGTGTATTTTTCTGTATGTGGCCCTCAGTGAAAAAAGTTTGGACACCCCTGAATTAAATAATAGTTTGTCCCTATTGCACTGCAGCATTTTAAATTACAGTCTCCATTAAAAAAAAAAAAGGACACCATTTGAGATAATTCTGTTTCTTGTCTCTTCTCAGACGAGCGTTCAAGACAACGTGAACTACGCGGCCATCATAGACGGGATCAACAGCGTGAGCAGATACGGTACGTCCGTTTGCTTCTTCTTCTCTCTCTCTTCGTCTCTTCTTCTGTGGTGTTTACTTACGTTTTTTCTTGTCTGCTGTCCAGGTAAAAGTGCGGAGGTTTCGCCCTTCGCCCCGAGAGGTCTCCTGCCAAACTCCACGGATAAATACTTCATTTACAACGGCTCTCTGACCTCGCCTCCCTGCAGCGAGACGGTGGAGTGGATCGTCTTCAAGAACACGGCGGCCATCTCTGACGACCAGGTGAGAGGCTGTGTAAAGAAACATCACTTTTAGAAACCTCTCATAGGGTTACGGGAGAAAATTAGAGCCACGTGAGAGAGAATGTGACTAAAAGTCAGCAGGAGAGGACTCTTTAAAGTAGAGACACTACATACTGATATACACCTGAACATCAGCAGGAGATGACTCTTTAAAGTAGAGACACTACATACTGATATACACCTGAACATCAGCAGGAGAGGACTCTTTAAAGTAGAGACACTACATACTGATATACACCTGAACATCAGCAGGAGAGGACTCTTTAAAGTAGAGACACTACATACTGATATTCACCTGAACATCAGCAGGAGAGGACTCTTTAAAGTAGAGACACTACATACTGATATACACCTGAACATCAGCAGGAGAGGACTCTTTAAAGTACAGACACTACATACTGATATACACCTGAACATCAGCAGGAGAGGACTCTTTAAAGTAGAGACACTACATACTGATATACACTTGAACATCAGCAGGAGAGGACTCTTTAAAGTACAGACACTACATACTGATATACACCTGAACATCAGCAGGAGAGGACTCTTTAAAGTAGAGACACTACATACTGATATACACCTGAACATCAGCAGGAGAGGACTCTTTAAAGTAGAGACACTACATACTGATATACACCTGAACATCAGCAGGAGAGGACTCTTTAAAGTAGAGACACTACATACTGATATACACCTGAACATCAGCAGGAGAGGACTCTTTAAAGTAGAGACACTACATACTGATATACACCTGAACATCAGCAGACTAGGGCCCCTTTAATTGGCCACAAACCATGTTGAATCATCACTATTTTAAAGACAGAGTAGGATTGGTCAGTTTCTGTTTGTAAACACATCTTTTAAAGCTCAGCATTGTAAACACTGCACGTCAGCGGCTGGAAACCAACCCTAAACTCAGTTTCTTTTTTTGGAACGAGCTTTCTCCACTTGGCATTTTGCCTCGCTGTGTTGCGGAGGTTTTCCTGCACTGTGACCGCCATCTTTTGTCCCCTCTTTTAGTTGTGATTGACGCATGGAAACTGGCTCAACACAGCAAATTAAAAAATAAAGGAGATAATCCAGGTCTCTATATGGAGTCTAGACAAGGTTTTTGAAGGGAAACCCTGCTTATTGTGACTCTGAGGAGCAGACGTCAGCTTTGAGAGATGAAAAGAAAGCGACACAATTACTGACATGTCAGAAAACAAGCTCTTAGAGAAACGTGTTCCAGGAGCTGAAAGGAGGCATTATCATACCAGAAAACATTAGTGTGTGTGTGTGTGTGTGTGTGTGTGTGTGTGTGTGTGTGTGTGTGTGTGTGTGTGTGTGTGTGTGTGTGTGTGTGTGTGTGTGTGTGTGTGTGTGTGTGTGTGTGTGTGTGTGTGTGTGTGTGTGTGTGTGTGGTGTGGTGTGTGTGTGTGCGTGTGTGTGTGTGTGGTGTGTGTGTGTGTGTGTGTGTGTGTGTGTGTGTGTGTGTGTGTGTGTGTGTGTGTGTGGTGTGTGTGTGTGTGTGTGTGTGTGTGTGTGTGTGTGTGTGTGTGTGTGTGTGTGTGTGTGTGTGTGTGTGTGTGTGTGTGTGTGTGTGTGTGTGTGTGTGTGTGTGTGTGTGTGTGTGTGTGTGTGTGTGTGTGTGTGTGTGTGTGTGTGTCAGCCGTACAGAAGCGGTCATTACAGCAGACAAATATTCACTCACAAAAGATCTTTACGGTTTTTAAGTTGAGACACACGGACAAGCTCAGACACACACACACACACACACTCAGACATAGGCTAGACTTGCACAAACATGTGAAAGCACAAACAGAAAAGGTTTTTCAAAGAAAAGGTTGGTGATGTTACTGAAGCTCAGACGTCACTCAACACACACTCACACACACACACACACTCACACTCACACACACACACCTGACCCTTTAGCTATGCAGAGACCAGAGTTTCCGTTAGCCGGTAATTACCGGACTATGACCGGTAAAATATGCTGAAGACCGGCAAATCTAAATCTCTCCGGTCAAAATGTCCGGTCAAAAATAATTTCCCTTTAGCGCAATACCGCATCAGTTGCACCGCTTATGTGACAGACAAGAATAGTATGTGACAGACAAGAATAGTCAATTCTAATGTCTAACATTTAATGTGGAGAAAGAGTGTCCTGTATGGGTTGATTGTGCGTTGATCTGTTGGTAATGCCTCGGGGTTCCGGTGGGCATGTAAACAAATGCATAATGCTGTACTATACTTTGCGGCCTCACCCGGGTGCATAGTGACGCTTATTGTTTAGGTGTCTTTTAATAAGCAGGTAGTCATATCATTAGCTAGAACTAGCTAGATCTGATCGATATGGACATAAACGCGAGTGAAGTCTAATCTGACCGGAGCAAGAGATCAGCTGCTGCTGACGAGTCGACACGCAGCTCTGCATGATCACATGCAGCGGTGAGCGGAACAAAACACACACTTCAGGTTAGAATATCACATAGCTATTTTAATTACCTCTCAAACTACCTAAACTAGTTATAGATATGTTTAGTTTTACTGTCGGGTCACTCATTACTGGATCCGCGAGCTGCATGATACTGACGGGCTGTCAGGAGAAGGAGAGCGCTCCGTTTATTATTCCCGTGTTATAAATTACTGTACACTTTTGAATAATGTAGTTAATCTACTAGAATTAGTTTGTTTAATATCGAATCATATCAATTTGTTTAAAAGCTCAATAAATAACAAGGAAGACCTTTGACCGGCACTTTTCTCCTTTTGTCCGGAAGATTTCAACTTTAACGGACATGTTGACCGGCAAAAAAATATTCTAACGGGAACTCTGGCAGAGACCACACACCACACTTCACCACACAACGCGCTTTGTAACATAAAACTTTCTCCACATTTGTATTCATTTTAATTCTTGTGTTTACCAGAAATAGATTTTCTTTAAACAATTCAAATCGATTATAAGAAACCTTAGCCGACTGAGAGCAGAACTATAATAAGTGACATGAGAAACACATCCAGGTCCTAAATGTCATTAAGATCTGCTGTAGTGTGATGATGTAATGTCTCTTTTTCTTCACTTCAGAAGTTAGTTTATCTACATAGAGGCTTTTTGTAATTCCCCCGAGCAACAGATAATGTTCTTCTCTTTCAAAAAACCCAATTTTTTATGTATAAAATAGGATCAAGCATCCATTAAAATAACATATATCTATTTCATATTTTATTTCTTTAGTTGTGTTTTATTTTTTGATGAATTATGCATTTGTGTTCCTTCAAACATAGAAAAGAAATGTGAATAAAACACATATTTCAGGTTTTGTAGACATCGTTTATTTCCACAAAACAGACTTTACGTTGGTGTTGCTTCTACTTTTACGACATATCTTTGTTTTATTATTATATATGAGGTGATAAATAGTATTACACCCATAATTGTTCCATAATTGTTCCATAATTGATCCACCAAAGAGGACATTTCATCTGTAGAGTTGAAGTTTATGGGGATTATCTTGTAGTTTCTTGACGTTTTCTCCAGAAATGGTGACGAGCCTCGACTGGTTTGCATTCCTGCTGGAGTCGGCTGCCAGACTTTAATGTTTTAGAGTCACGACGTTAATGTTTCTCGCTCCGTTTGACTCTGAGAGCGTCGCTGGAGGGAAGTGAGTCACCGGGCAGATTACGGGACGACTCCCATTTCATTCACGTCTCAACGCCCACTCACTTCCAAACTGCAGGGGTTTGTTCTACCCGCTGTGGAGGAGGATGGAGTTTAAACATCACAATATATTTGACCTCCATCTCAAACACGAGGACGATAGCGTACGCTTGTTAGTAATAATAATAATAATAATAAAGCTTTATTTATCTTTTCATACAACACGTGCAGCTCAAAGTGCTTTACAAAATGACACATCACAAGTTAAAAGTAAACAAGAAGAAATTCACACATGACAATAAAAGCCTTGAACCTTGAGCTGAAGGTGTTTGTTTGTTTGTTGTTCAGCTGGAGATGTTCTGCGAGGTGATGACGATGCAGCAGGCGGGATACGTGATGCTGATGGATTATCTGCAGAACAACTTCAGAGAGCAGCAGCAGCAGTTCATGGGTCAGCTGTTCTCCTCCTACACTGGCACCGAGGAGCTGCTCTCTCCAGGTACAGCACGCACAAGATCTACCTCTATTTTCACCTTTTGATACCAGGTTTCAGGAACAACACCCCCTCTGGGCTGCATGTGTGACGTGTGCAGCACGTGTAGGGTCAAAAGACAATGAACACAATGCAAATGTCAAGAATAAAATACATATAGAAAATATAAAAAATTATAGAATGATAGATTTTCTATTATCATTCATATTTGTAAAATTAATTGTGAATTAAATGGCATTAAACATGAATGAAAAAGTGAGAATAATAAAGAAAATAATTGTTAGAAGTATTTACACATCACTATTTCACGTGACTTTTCACCATTTTTATTATTATTATAATTTTTTGTCAATACTTATTATTATTTCATTCTTTTTAATCTTCATTTTTCGTATTTTGTATTTTTATAATTTTTTATTTTTATTTTTTTTTTTTATTGAATTATTTATTATTATTAATAATATTATTATATATTTTTGTATTTTCTTATAATATAAATATTCTATATATTCTTTTTTAATTATAATGTAGGAGCTTTCAGTCCACCAAAACGCACCTCTCACTCTTCAGATATGCTCCATCTGTCATTGGATAGTCCATCATCAGGTGATGTGAATAAAACCCATTATTAACTGAGCTCCCTCAGCGTGACCCGCTGTGTGGAGAGTCCCAGTTAAAGCTAATTAAATACCAGTTTAAATAGATCACAGATAACTGGATCAGGAAAGAATGGAAATAAAATAAGAGCGGGATAAAAATAGCTTCCAGTGACCCAAATAAACCTCAGCTTCCACTCCGGTAATCAGGAGGTATTGATCGGGGCTGGTTCTGACGTTACAGAGCGGTTTTATAATCTGATCAATACTTCACATTTGTTTACAGCGCAGAGAGAATCCACTGGCAAACTGTCCTTATAAAAAAATAGATTTTAAAGCTGATTTGTTTTACGTTTCAAAACATTTGAACTCTTAGATCAGAATCAGAAGTCCTTTATTTGTCCTGCAACGAGGAAATGTACGGTGTTACAACAGCAGATGGTAAATGAACTGTACTTATACAGCTCTTTATCAGGTCTACTCGACCCCTCAAAGCTCTTTACATTCTGCGAGTCATCCCACATGCTCTAGGGAAGCTCACACACACACACACACACACACACACACACACACACATATACACATACACATACACATACACATACACACACACACACACACACACATACACACACACATACACACACACACACACACACACACACACACACACACACACACTCACGACCCTCACAGCCACAGTATGGTTAATAATCACAATCAAAGCCCCTCCTGTGAGGTTTAATCGGTTCTCTTCTGCCCTCTAGTGGCACAGGTGTGTATTGCCACTACAGCATATCTACATTAATTAAATATAATTTACTAAATAACTGCATGAATATTTAATTATGATATAATTCACATAAATACCAGCACATTTATCAGTACAACTTTAAAACTACAATTCAATTAATACAAAATAAATCAAATCTATCCATTTTTTTAGACATATGAAGTGTTTGCATGTTTCATATTCAGCAGGAAGCATATTCCACTTTTTGTTGGTGGTAAAGATAAAGCAGATTGTCAAAGGCAGTCCGATCTGAGTTTAGAGAAGATCGTTCTGCTCGTTTTCTCAGCGCTGAAAAGTCTCATCAATGACTCGTTTTCCCTCTGATGCCTCACAGAGGTCAGAGGTCAGTGAGAGCAGGGTCAGCTCAGGGTCAGCTCAGGGTCTCTAGATTAGGAAGTGTTGTTTGGGAGGTGGAGGATCCTCCTGTGTATAATCATCCATCCTCTCCCCTTTAATCTGAGTTAATCCAGAGTCTGTCAATTTCTCTAATCTCAACTCTGACCCAGAATCCCTGTCAGGGGGCCAGAGACCCTTTAAAACAACCATCCACCAAACTTAATAATCTTGGTTTAAAAAGGTTTACGGTGTGTGTTTATATGTTTATTATAGAGATACAAAATGACCAGCAATTTAAAAAGTCTTAGAGCATATATCAGACACAGACTAATTAACATAATAAAGAAATGTTATTTTTGTTTTGCTTTTTAAAGGTCCCATGTCATGGCCATTTCTACGGATCATAATTCCATTGTTGAGGTCTACTACAGTAGATTTATATTGTGCAATTTTCCAAACTCACATTGGTTTCTCATACAGCATCTCTGTATAGTATGTGTATTCACTCTCTGTCCTACACGGCTTGTTGGAGCTCCTGCCCCCCCCCTCCCTGTGAGCCCAGTGTGCTCTGATTGGTCGGGACGTTGTGTGGCTCGCTGCTCAGTGAGCTGGATTACTGGTGTGGTTTCCGGGTCGGCGATACAGCGGGACAGCGAGAAACTCATCCTGAGCACACACACACTCACAGCCGAAGTAAAAACAATAAGTGTGGCTTGATATTGAGTAAGAAAAAGGTTGATAAACGCTGTGAGAATGGGTCTGCGGAGAGCATCTCTCCACGATCCCAACTCGTCTATTACCAGCGTTCAGGGAGCTCTATGCAACGCTAAAGGTCCCCTCACTGCGTTTGATAGTGACGCCAAGGGATCCTGGTGTGTGAGGAGGTCTGCGGATTGGTCCATTTTGGACATGACGTCATGTGGTTCCCGGAAGAAACAAATGGAAAAAGAGAAATGTCCAACGAGGCGTTCTGGGGCAGCATAGACAGGTATTTTCTGTGTTAGAGTTTTACTCGCTACAGGGTGTAGTTTGAGGGTTTGTGACTCTGCAGACCGTTTACATGCAGAAAAACCTTCATAACACACAAGGGGACGGGGAATAACCAGAAAAGCATGACATGGGACCTTTACGAGATTTTGAAACAATCATGCTTTTAGGCAACTATAGTCCCGCAGATCTCTCAGAAATATTAAAATGTGTTATCATCAGGTCCTCTTATATTCTGAAGCATTTCGCAGTTAGCTAACAGTGTGCAAGTATTTAACCAGTTAAAACAGGCCTGTTAATATTGTCCTCTTTTCTATCCAGTTTTTTGGGTGAGACCTTTGGGTATTGACACAAAATGGTGGAAAAAGTACTCAGATCTTGTACTTGAGTAAAAGTAGAAGTACTCAGATCTTGTACTTGAGTAAAAGTAGAAGTACTCAGATCTTGTACTTGAGTAAAAGTAGAAGTACCAGAGTGTAGGAATACTCTGTTACAGTAAAAGTCCTGCATTCAAAATGTTCCTCAAGTAAAAGTAGAAAAGTATTCTCATCAAAATATAGTTAAAGTAGCGACAGTAAAAGTAGTCATTGTGCAGATTGGTCCATTTCAGAATAATATATCTGATATGTTTTATAATGATTGATCATGAAAGTGTTCTCAAAGCTGGTAAAGGTGCAGCTAGTTTGAATGACTTTGTATACTGCAGGGTAGCTTGTGGATTTACTCCAGGTGGAACTAAAGTCTGATTTAACACTTGATTATATTTCACATCATTCATCCACATCTGTGAAGTAACTAAAGGTATTAAATACATGTAGTGGAGGAAAAGTACACAATTGACTTCTGAATTGTAGTGGAGTAGAAGTACAACGTAGCATAAAATAGAAATACTCAAGCAAAGTACAAGAACCTCAGAATTGTACTTAAGTACAGTACTTGAGTAGATGTACTTAGTTCCTCGACACCTCTGTAAATAAGGAATTGAAAATTATATTTTCTCCAAAATGTTTTCAATATTTCTTCTTCTTGACGTGAGTTACGGTTTCTTTACTTTCTCTACTGACTAGAGATCATTTCCCTATTGATTTAAATTAAACTATAAATCAACGCTGATCATCGATCTCCAATGACATTTTTTAATAGTTTGCCTGGCTGACCATCTTAGTTGTGCAGTTTTCTTGATTTTTGGATGTGATTGTTGAAAACTTCAGAATCTGTATTTACCGGGCCATCATTTTCCCCGGAAGTGACGCATGTGTTACTCTCATCTATGAAAATAACTTTTTATATGTAAATAGTCATCTCAACCTGCTCTGTAAAATGGTTCTTTAAAGCGGTCGTCTTTACCTTAAAAGTACTCAAGTAAAGTACAAGTACCTTAAAATTGTATTTAATTACAGTACTTGAGTGAATGTACTTATAGTTCTTCTACACCTCTGAACATTTGGAATTTAAAATGATATTTTTACAATATTTTCCCGTCTGTTTCCTCTCCCTTCAGTGTGCAGTTCTGAGCCGGAGAACATCCAGGCGGTGCCGCACAACCTGAGCAGCCTGCTGGTGACGTGGGAACGTCCGAGGGCCGTGTACGACGCCAGCATCGAGAAATACTCCGTCAGCTATCGCCTGGACAACACTCTGAACGCAGCGCCCTTCATATACCTGACCGACGGAGACCAGGACGTGGTGAGAGGGAGTCAATATCATCAATGAGGATTGCCTCAGAGTAGTTTCTTCACTCTATCAAGCCCCAAAAAGCAGATCTAACCAAGGCTATAACTGGCGTTACAGAAAAGCTTTATAAACAGTCTCTGCTCTCCAATTATTGAGCACATAATGAGAGTAACACCTCAGAATCAGAAACAGGTTTATTACCAGGTAGGTTGACACGTACGAGGAATTTGACTTGATGTCATGGTGCATACACAAAAGTAAAACAAAAATGATTAAACATTGAACACATGACTTTTTTACTTGAACATGAATCATCTCAACCTGGTGGTATTGTCTGTAAATTGGTTCTTCAAAGTTGTCGTCTTTACCTTCTCCCTCCACCAGGGGGCGATACTGGACGACCTGCTAGCTAACACCAGCTACGTGGTGCAGGTGGTGGCGGTGTGCACCAACGGTCTGTTCGGACGTGTGAGCGACACGCTGACCGTCTCCATGCCCGTACACGACCCCGGTAAGACAGACCGTGCCCGAGACCGAGCGTAGAGTTCGGCAGATCAACTGTACAGATTATTTCTCACTGCGATTTCTTTTTCAGAAGTTAAATCTTCTAAGCAAATTATTTGGCCATTGGTAAAAATCTACAGTAGAAGAACTAAATGTTTGGAAGCCCGTTCCCAAGGAAATCTTTTTGGTTCTGACAAAAGATGAAGTGTAAAATATGACTTTTCAAAGTATAATTTATTAGATGCTAATTAAAATGTTTGTGTTTACAACTACATTATCAAAACTAATGTAATTTTGAATTGATTTACTTTGCCATCATTTTGTTTTGAGACTTATACTCTAAAAAGAATAAGTACGAACAAAAGCATTTCAATAATTAGTCAACATTTGTCTTATTTTTACATCGTTTCTGGCGTTGGCTCAATTACTATTTTACTAAAAAAAAGTAGTTGTGGGGAAATGTTTTTTAAATCTCATAATTTCAGTCTTCATACTGCATTACAATAAATTAAATTAAATTAAAAAGTCAAATAGTTTTTGTTAGTTTATTGTTTTTTAAACCAGAATTTTGATAAATTAATAATTTTGACTTACATGAGTATTTTTTATTTCACTTCTACACTTCTAAAATAAAATAAAATGTCTTTCCTGATCAAATAAATAAAGTAAAAAGGCAATTTAGAAAACTTGGGAGAACTTAAAAAAAAATCAAAGTGAAAAAATATACCTACAGTTAATGAATTGTGCGTAAACAAATCCAATAGCTAAACTTCTTCATTCGAGTTAGTATTTAATTTTTGAATTCTTTCTTGTTTTCATATATTGGTCATGTGCTTTTTCACCAGCCACATTCATTTTCTTTTAGCAACATTTCCATCCTCACACTCGCCCTCCCTCTGAACCCTGAATGACACGACTAGATATATATTGTGTTTTTCTTCCCCTTTATCTCACTCTTCACCCTCCCTGCCTTTCTCTATATTCTGTGTTTTGTGAGGATGTAATCACACAAGCAGTGCTGCTGTTTGACTCGTCTCTTTCTATGTGTTTCACAAGTTTCTCTGTGTACTCCCTTAATTATGCTTTCTTTATATATTTCCTAAGATGATAGAACATGCTTGGTTTGGGGTCATTCCCAAACTCGCCATTTTTGTTTTGTTTTCATTGTGTGGCGTCCGCTCCCTCTGCCTCTCACAGTAAGAGAAATGTTTGCATGTGTGCAGCAGCATTTTGTGTAACATGGCTTGGACTGATAATCGTAGTAACTTTGTATTTCCACTGAACTTTACATTAAATAAACTAATATGTCTTTCCCCAAAGAAAAGAAAATACCCCGCATCCTATTTCAGTGTCAGCTGGCATGAATGGGTGATATTCTGCGACATATCATAGATTTACGTGACTAATTTTCATGTAGCATGACGGCTTAGTTAACGCTAACGCTAAGCTAATGTTAGCACCCAATCTTAGCTGTTTACATAATTTTTAAGAAAGTCCTGTCTTGTAATAACCAATACAACCTTACATTATGGCAGCTAATAAAGGGTTTTCCAATTCAGAGCAGTCATAGAGATTGTCACGTTAGCTTAGTGCTACACCAGCGCAGCTAGCATAACATTAGCACTAGCTACGACTTTAGCTGTACTTGTTAGCCGATTTTACATTAGTTGATCAACAGAACATTTATTCTATGATATTATTAATTGATGAATAAATGATTCAATGGAAAAATACTTTATATTTACATGCGTTCAGCTTCAGAAATCTGCAGATTTGTGGCTAGTTATTTCATATTTAGCATTTTACATTAATGTGTTTGTTTCAAGCTACGAACGCAAGTAAAGATGATTGTTTATTGCTAAATCCATCTAATATTTAACTTATCTTTATCAATTGTCAGTTTCGAAAAGATTTTCCAATCACTAGTAAGTAAATGAGAACATGCACGTTTTGCATATATTTTTTGTGTTTTTAATGTGATTTTTGAGTCGCCCATTTCTGTTGATCAACTAATAATAAATTAACTAAAATTATGAACACTTAATAAAGTAGTTTTTCCTAATTTTATTTACCAAATATACCTCAACAAGAGCTTTCCATTGATCAATTTAAGTAGATTTTTAGCCTCAAACCCTGAGCCCCTCCCATCAAATCCACCTCATTAAACTTGTAAAACCTCACCTCATGCTTCACACACCAGTTTGATCTGGTCTCCATGATGTGTGACTTAGCCTCAGACAGGTAAGAGCCACAACCCCCTGTGTGCTGTGCGGATGATTCATTGCAAATGCTTTTTGTTCAAGGTTTATTGTGTTGTGTCTTTGGGGGAATCCATGCATGAAAGTCTGACGGATTTGTTGCATGCAAGTGTTTGTCCCCATGTCGTGTTGTGGTTATTATAAAGCCAATACATTGCTTGAAGTGGTGTGCACAACCTTTCCCTCTTTTCCATTCTCTCCCTGTGTCATTTCACCCATTCATCAACATCAACACATTCATATTCAGGTTTCAATACCGAAGTTATACAGAGTTTTAGGTTTAAAATAACAAAAACTGACACATCAAGATATACAGCGTCCCACGGATTTGCCTTCTCCTCTCCGTGGTGTTCTCATCACAATGTTTTCTAATTGCTTTTACCGTTTGTCATATGTCTCTGCTTTTCTGCATTGGTTTTTTATACGTTTTCAAACGTTTGATTTTAGCATTTACGTAAATATACTTCAGGAAAATGTTAAAAACAAAATAGGAATGAATAAAAGGTGGTATTCTATGAGTTTGACAAGAGCTACGTTAGTCCTTGTTTCGACTTGTTTCATGTCACTAATCATGCACTCTGTGCCTTTTTCCAGAAAATGCAATGGATCCGGATTCAAATGAATTTGACGAAGAGGTAAGAAAACCTTTTATTTTTCATCAAACACTGCATATCATTAATTAACTTTCAACTCGTCAAACAGAGACGCACCCTTTAGCGTCTGTAAGAGATGCTTCATTCATATCAACTAACTCCAATGTAAACCCATCTGTGTCATTATTAGAAACTCAAAGTAACAGATGTTAATAAAGCAAATACAGGATTCAAACCCTGGAGACCGCAGTTCCTATCACGCGAAACAGAGACCTTAACGAAACCTCTGTACTTAGCTAACAGCAGTTACGTTGCAAACGGTAATGGACCTCCTTTTTTGTCAAAACTGCAATCAATCAATCAATCAATCAAATTGATTCAACTTAATCAAAAAAAATCAAAACATGCCGAACTTTACTTTTTCTATGAACATGGACATTTATTTGAAAAGCCCCTTTGACAAGTCCAATGGATTTCTAGGCCCCCAAAACATAGGTTTAGCCAAAAAAATTACTAGGAAGGAATTCCTAGGAACATCTTGAATTTTCGGACATCTTGGACGCAATCTTGAAAATGTCACAGATTTTGCTAGACGTTTAGTATGTTATTAGGGACACCTAATACTACACAAAACTGTTAAGAAACCTTTTGTTGCAATTTTTTGGGGTAATGTTTTTTTTTCTTCATATATGCAGCTGCCTATAACAACAATAAATGAACATGCTGTCCGAGACGATAGATAAGCACCAAGAGCTTCAAAGTTTGAAACCAAGAGCCACGACCAAGCTGCTGTTTTTGACAAGTTGGGAGTTCAAATGTTGTTGCTGTTATTAATAACTTTCCATAACCCTTTTTTGTTCACCAACAGGGCAACTATGAACCCGATCTGTCTTGGAATGAACCTATCCAAATTGAGGATTACAATCTGGCCTGGATTCCTACAAACCCCCCAAAGACCACGACTTCTCCATCTCCTGTTTTCCCTCTCCCTGGCATCAGAACCACGACAGCAGAAACTGGTCGGAGGAGAACCACAACTGATCCCACGGTCAGATCCACTTCGCATGGTCGAGTCCTAATCAAGTCTGAAGAGAACACACGTCGCAGTACCACCACAAGTCCATTAGAGATCACATCACCCCCGAAAACCAGGGGAAGTGCTAGTGGCAATGCTCCCTTTTACTCCACAACAACCACCAAGAAAACCTTAATTGCCACCTCCACTACTCCGTTGTACCCCAATGCAAAGACGAATGGTGTTCTAGAAGGCATCAGTCCAAAAGACTCCAAAAGAGTTGTTAGTACCACTACTCCTACACCCACAAGTGCAAAGACAAAAGGTGGTAAAGGTCATTCTTCATTCAGCTCCACCACGACCACACTGAGTTCTCGTACCCGTGACATGAGCAGCACAACGTCATCGTCCTTCGTCCGGGCCAAGATCGAGCAAGACCTGGGGCGTCCCATAAATGAAGAAACCACCACCATGTCTGCTGGACCCGGAAGTCTTCCAGAGGTCAAAACATCAACTTCTCGACCATCCTCTTCGGGTGAAGCTGTTCCAAGTAGGACCACAAGTCGTGGAATGCCTCATTTTTCATCTACGACAACCTCTGTGGGGTTGGGTGGCGTTCTCTTGCAGACCACACAGCCGATGTCCACTGGTGAGCGTCCTTCTGTCCTCCCTTCCACCTCCTCCTCTTCCTCCTCCTCTTCCCCTCTATGTGACACTGCGGACCCCTCCACCTGCCTGCATGACCCTCCCTCCTCGTCCTGGCCTTTGTTGTCTGCATCGGACTCCCAGCATGCTGCCACCGCTCCGCAGTCTGGCAAAGATTTGGCTTTTCCTTCAAACCCTATGCTCCCTGCTTCCGCCCTTCCTCACCCCTCACAGCCCCTGTCTGGTTGGGTGACTGACCCTGGTGTTGGGTTAGATGATAATGATAACGATGGTGATTTGTTTTCCGGGTCTTCCTCTTTGACGCAGTCCTCAGGTGACCTTTCAGTCTTTAGCGGTACCCCTCCTTTACAAACGTTGCCGGATCCGTCTGTTGCCTCTGAACCGTCCGAATCCTCCTGGGATCCGTCTCTCTCAACACTCTCTCTGTCTCCCACCCTTCAGCCTTCAGTTTTCCTCTCTAGCGACTTCACCCTTTCCACCACAACTCCGGGGTCATCCCGCTCTTTCCCAGTTGCGTTTGACGACGCAAGGTACGCCAAGGGGAGCGCGATAGAGTCTTTTCTCCCCGAGGTTAGCGGTGATGGGTTTCCGTTAGTTAGCGGCGTGGACTTGGAGTGCGACTGTTCTCTGGAGCCTTCGGAGTCCTCGTCCTGGTTGCATGCATCTCCTCACGTCCCCCTGCCGTCCTCCGCCTGGGCGTCTGCTAGCTTAGAGCTTTACTCTAGCGTAGGTGTCCCTTCAGCCTCTGGTGTTGGTATAGACGATCTTCTACGTTCTCCGTCCGTAGCGGGATCTGATGGTGTGTCCTTACATCAGCCTCTCCTTTCCCATATCTCGCCGTCATCGTCCTCTTCACACTCCCTCCTTTTCCAGATCACCCATAGTGACCCGCCCATTTCTGTTGCAGCCCCTGGCGTCAGGGATTCCTGGTTCTCCGCATCAGACGAGAACCCTCCCCTACAAACTTCTGCCCAAACTTCCTCACCCTCAGCCTCCCCCTTCACCCCTACCCAAGAAAGACAGGCTTTAGACATTAGCAGCAGTGCCTCCGGTTCGGCCCTGTTCCCCTACTCCCAGGAGGGCTTAGATCAGGAGTGGGACAGGGTTCAAACCTCGGGATCTGGAGACAGCGCGTTGACTTATTCAAACAAAGTTACTAGCACCGCAGCTCCGCCAACAACCTCTGGGTCCGGCCAGTCCTCGGGTGATTCGGACGATCGCTCCTCAGCGTTTTATTTTGATAGCGAGAGTGGCAGTGCTGTCACCACGGAGGTAGGAGGCTCAGCGACACCGACCGTTCCTGCTGTAACCTCGACTTCACCCTGGTCGCTGGGCAGGGAGGAGGAGAGCGGCTCAGGTCAGGGTGAAAGCCTGTACGACAACGAGACGTCCTCAGACTTCAGTATCCCCGAGCGCACAGAAAGAGAGTCCGAGAAGGAGGAGCCAGTCGCAGGTAAAAAAGCCGTCGATTGGGGGAAAACACTTGCATTACACCTGCAAAATGCCAAGGGACCAGGAAGAGTTCTGGACATCCGAAAGATGATTAATCCACCATCTGTCAACAACAAAACCACCTTTCGTTTTTATTTCATTTTTCTCTGTGATAGCTAGAAAAGTCATGCATGCAAGGTCCCTCGTTACAGTCACTTGTTTTAACCCACCATCACTATCTTCATCAGTTTTTTTATGTACAAGTCATACCTCCATTTTCTTAACCACTAATTCTGCTTATGGTTGTGAAGCGGTGCAGCCTTTCCCAGCATGCATTTGGTGAGAGGTCTGGTATCCAGCTCAGGTCTATGAGAAGCAAATGCGTAAAAAAGGCGACTCTTGTAGTAATAAGAAGTAAAAGTCACCATGTCTTCAATGTTTTTAGTGATTTTATTCACAACTAACTTACAACACTGATTTATTATTTTAAATTAGATGTTATTAGTTTGGGTTACAATTTTCTCCTTTCTTTGTATTTTAATTATAGGTCTTTCTCTGTGTTTTCTAGCTTTTTTAAATTAATTTACCTATCATTTTTAGGTGTGTTTTTTGTTGTTGTTTGTTTAGCTAGTGGTTGAAAAATAGTATCACCAAAAACCATCAAGAAATTGTGACTTTTACTTTTTATCACCCTGAGAGTGATGCCTTTTCTTCTAAATCATTTTAAGATAAACTAAGATTTTTATGCAGAACACAAACTGACCATTTGCAGATAATCATTTTTACCTGATGCTTAATTTCGTTTTTTTTAATTAACACCTTCAGTACATGTCTACATTCATTAACACTACATTCACTACTATTACTAATTCCATCATTTAAAGTGTTGAGGTAGTTTAAAACATTGTATTTAAATTGAGAGGATCAAGTCTTGATACCACTTGGTTAATGTGAACATAAATTATATTTATTTTAACAAGTTGATTCAGAAAGCACTAATTCATCGAGCTTACCGCTTTGAACACCTTACTGAAGTAAAAAGGTACTATTACTTTACTCGAGTATTTTCACATAATAATACTTTATATTTGTACTCCACTACATTTATTTTACAGCTTTAGCTACTTGCAGATGTAGATTATTAATGCCAATTATCAATCAAAGCGTTCATTATCATATATTATTATAGGTTAAGCTACCCAGTATTATATAAAGTAGTACAACAAAGGGTTTGAACACTTAATGCATCAATAACTAAAATATATGCAGCTTAAATGGGACCTTCTGCATACTGAGTACTTTTACTTTTGGTACTTGAAGTATTTTTTAATGCATATATATATATTTTAATTATTATTATTTTTTACTTTTATTTTAGTACGATTCTAAATGCAGTACTTTTACTTGTAACAGAGTATTTTTACAATGTAGTATTGCTAATTTTACTTAAGTATATCATTTGAGTACTTATTCCACCTCAGCAAAAAAGCTAAATTGTCGTATTTTTATGATTTGTGTACCAATGAACATTTAAATCATTTCATAATCGCTCGTCTAATATCCTTTAAGCTCTCTGTTGTGTTAAAGTACACAGAGGGATGTCCAAAACCCTCAATTGCAATTTAAAAAGTCAATGTACATCTCAGGGACATTTAATTTAGCCAAAAAGTATCCGACACAGCCACCGGAGAGCAGCAGAGCTCTTCCAGTTTTCACAGCAACTGTCTCTGACTACACTCATTCATTCAATCAACCTTTATTTAAATGGCACCTTGCGATCAAAGAACTTCTTTACAAGCAATTGACAAACATTACAATGCAATACAGTGACGTGTGTGGCGCAGTGGATTAGTGCGTTGGTGTTCGGATCAGGGGAGCACAGGTTCAAACCCCTCTGCAGTCAGCATGTCGTTGTGTCCCTGAGACACTTCACCTCAAATTGCTCCTGTGGGGATTGCTCACAGTATTGAGTATGTTAGTCGCTTTGGATAAAAGCGTCTAACATGTAATGTAATGTAATGTAATGTTTCCTCAGGTTGGTGAAGATGCTTCTTCGTTGGCATGTGTTTTGGCACATTAGTGTTTCTATATTTGCATCGTTTCTGAATCTGCAGAGCATTAATGCTACTGGAAATGTCCCTGGCCATTGTGACACCTTTGCACCTGTCGTCCACCAAAGGATCAGAAGTCCTTTATCAGTCCCACAGCTACAGCAAAAGTGACACGGCAAAAGGCAAACAATACAGTTATCAAATAAAGAGACAAGCATACATAAATAAAAAAAAGTAAACATTAATGGTTAAAAATATTGTAAGCAGCAGCATTTTAAAGTGAACATATTAAGGAGTTGAGATTGTATATAGGCTATTGCACAACATTGTAACCATATAATAGCCAGATTGACAGAATAACAGAACTAGGAAGTTAAACATTTAGTTGGAAATCTTTGCAGTCGGAAGTTTTCGTGTCTTTAATTCTTATCAGATCTTCTTTGACTTTCTCCATCTCTTCACTCTCTTTACAAATCACCTTTCTCCTCTCCTGTCCGCACCTTTTTCTTTCCCTTCCCTCCCCATTACCACCACCACTGTGTTCATGAGTTTCTTTAAGAGGCAGACAAAATAAACTGTTGCATGGATGAGTGAATGAATGGGTTTTTTACTCTTAGCGTAGAAAGCGCACAACAGGCTCTTTATGAACTAGTCAACAGCGCTGACCCGGCCTTTCACAGCCGCTGCACTGAGTCCGATTGTGTAGAAAAGGTACGTTCTGGCAAACAGTCAAGGTTAACCCACACTAGTGTTTTCTTCACTGGTTGTCGAGCGACAAAGGCAGGATTCAGAAGCATCGGCTCAGTGAGGTCAGGTTCTGCCGACTGCTTTTCTTTTCACGTTATTCAATGTTACAATAATGCCGATGCTTGATTGACTGCAGCTCCTGAATCCTGATGAATCAGTTTCTCGCTTGGTCTGTGATGGACTTTTGATTAGGGAGCTTTTGTGATTCCTTCAAGAGATGTGTGCAGTGGGAAAGTGGGTGAGAGTGGTTGTACCTCGTGTTTCAGTCTGATTGATTCATGCTACTCTTCTTATGTTGGCGTTGTGCAAAGAGTTCAATGAGGACACGCTGCTCTGGAGAGAGAAGTACATTCATGGGCTTATTAAATATATCGTCTTATATTTACAAGTTTTTTTAATGTTTTTTTAATGGAGTAAAATCCAGTTTTTAGTACATTTTATACAAATAAATACCCATATACTCTGGCTCTGCCCGCTTCAATGAACTACATTTCTATGACCAGAGCAGCTTCTCCTCATATGCAACATGTTTATATCTCTGACTTTCTCATTCACCCTTGAGTAGTTTTAATTTTCTTCTTTCCACTTTTATTATTTTGCCGCAGAAGCCAGTAACAGCAGCCATGAGTCCAGAGTGGGTTCGATCCGGGAGCGAGAGAGGAAAGCTGTGGTTCCTCTGGCCGTCATCTCCACCCTGACCGGCCTGGGACTCATCGTGCTCATCGGGATCCTCGTCTACTGGAGGTCTGTACTGCTGTGGATGCTGTTAAATATTAAAGGTCCCCTATGATACTGTTTTTCATCAGGTCTCAGATATATACAGAGCCTGTCTCTGATTGGCTGAAACACCAAACAGATCATTGCAGCATCCCATAATCCCCTCTGTTTCAGCCCTGTTTCCAAAGTGCTGATTCTCTGTCTGTTACTTTAGATGAAAATAAGGAGCCCCTCCCCACGCCCCTCTGAGAGACATTTGGTTACAAAGAACTCAATGGTGCTCTAATACCCCTTTCACACCAAGGCTTTTCCCCTTCTAGCTCCGTGCTAGAGCTTTTCTGGTTCAGAACCGGTTCTTCGGTTTAGCGCCGGCTCTTTTCACACCGCTCTGGTGCTGCCGCTGCTGCGTCATGACGTCACAGTTTACGTCGCTGAGTTTCTCCCCAACGGAGCTCACCTCACAACAACAACGGGCCGGGGACTGCGTCGGGTCGATGATCGTGTTGCTTTTAATCATACGAAGCCAGATTAAATTAAATAACGACTTCTCCAACCTTATACTTTTCTCCAGAGTGCCGTGGTTCATTGTTTATTAATGTGTTTCAGCGGCATTTACCGACCGCTGCAGTGCTGACTGCTCTTCCACCGGAGTTTATTGTCCCGTTAGCTCCGGGTTAGCTCACACGGCTCTAAAGTATTCACTGTCTGACTGTCACACAAGCAGCTGATTCATATCCCCAGTTCCCCTTAAGTGAATGTGTGTCAGTCTGAATTGACGCTGTTTGGTGTCAGTCTGAATTGACGCTGTTTGGTGTCAGTCTGAATTGACGCTGTTTGGCATCACAACGCTGTTATGAAAGTTTCTCTGGTATAACATGGGTGATGTTAGCATAGCAACCAAAGCTAAACTGACTACTTGCTAAGCCGTTTTCTACAGGCACTTTTTACCGACGTATTTTTCATTATGATTCTACTTGTGATAGTCGGACATGACAACCTGTGCAGCCCATGTATTGATTCCATCCGATAGCTGCTATAATAACAAACAAAACGTCTGCCTGCTCTCCACAATGATCAATAACAGCGAACGGATGGTCAAAGTAAGATACAAATAAACAGAATCACACGAAGCCTGGTTAGTGTTGCCTGACTTTATAAAGCGTGTTTTTTTTTTAACAAGTGTGTGGTTGCGTTCTAGTCACTTTGCTCAGCACTACTGCTGGTTACAACTTTTATTTGCCGTACTCGCCTTAACTGTTATCTCAGGTTAATCTCGCCCCCCTCCGACGTAAGCGGTTCTTGCTTCTACACGGACAACTTTTTGGTGCTCGAAACAAACCGGATTCCGGAGCTTAGAGGCTGCTCCGCTGCGGTGTGAACAGGAAAACCCGGTGCTTTTCAAGCACCAGCACCGAACCGGCCCCGAAACACCGTTGGTGTGAATGGGGTATAGGAGGAGATTCAGGTGATAAGGGGGGGGGTTACCTTGGTTGGTGATTGGCTAATGGTTACACAAGCCAAAACATCGTTATGACATCACAAAGTGGCCAAAATCTGATCAGCTCATTTTCAGACAGGTTTTTATAGAAATGGATCAGGACAAAAAGAGAGAGAATCTTTGTTCCTGAAACTTTCTGAGTCTCTTTACACAGAGGGGACACATGTTGATGTAGAAGAGACATGAAGAAGAGGGGACACATGTTGATGTAGAAGAGACATGAAGAAGAGGGGACACATGTTGATGTAGAAGAGACATGAAGAAGAGGGGACACATGTTGATGTAGAAGAGACATGAAGAAGAGGGGACACATGTTGATGTAGAAGAGACATGAAGAAGAGGGGACACATGTTGATGTAGAAGAGACATGAAGAAGAGGGGACACATGTTGATGTAGAAGAGACATGAAGAAGAGGGGACACATGTTGATGTAGAAGAGACATGAAGAAGAGGGGACACATGTTGATGTAGAAGAGACATGAAGAAGAGGGACCACATGTTGATGTAGAAGAGACATGAAGAAGAGGGGACACATGTTGATGTAGAAGAGACATGAAGAAGAGGGGACACATGTTGATGTAGAGGAGACATGAAGAAGAGGGGACACATGTTGATGTAGAAGAGACATGAAGAAGAGGGGACACATGTTGATGAAGAAGAGACATGAAGAAGAGGGGACACATGTTGATGAAGAAGACACATGAAGAAGAGGGGACACATGTTGATTGTAGAAGAAACATGAAGAAGAGGGGGACACATGTTGATGTAGAAGAGACATGAAGAAGAGAGACACATGTTGATGTAGAAGAGACATGAAGAAGAGGGGACACATGTTGATGTAGAAGAGACATGAAGAAGAGGGGACACATGTTGATGTAGAAGAGACATGAAGAAGAGGGGACACATGTTGATGTAGAAGAGACATGAGGAAGAGGGGACACATGTTGATGTAGAAGAGACATGAAGAAGAGGGGACACATGTTGATGTAGAAGAGACATGAAGAAGAGGGGACACATGTTGATGTAGGAAAGACATGAAGAAGTGGATTTTGCATAATAGGTGACCTTTGAATGTTATTTTTGTTGTTCTGGCCACTAGAGAGCAGCAGAGGTCCACAACAGGCTGACCGAAACACAGCCCTGACATATTATTGGCTTAAAAACTGTTATGGTTGAACATGTTAGCATTTACATGTCAGACACACAGAGCAACATGATTATGCAAGGAGGATGTCTTTTTGTAGGCTGACCAGGAAGTGTGTGTGTGTGTGTGTGTGTGTGTGTGTGTGTGTGTGTGTGTGTGTGTGGTGTGTGTGTGTGTGTGTGTGTGTGGTGTGGTGTGTGTGTGTGTGTGTGTGTGTGTGTGTGTGTGGTGTGTGTGTGTGTGTGTGTGTGTGTGGTGTGTGTGTGTGTGTGTGTGTGTGTGTGTGTGTGTGTGTGTGTGTGTGTGTGTGTGTGTGTGTGTGTGTGTGTGTGTTGTGTGTGTGTGTGTGTGTGTGTGTGTGTGTGTGTGTGTGTGTGTGTGTGTGTGTGTGTGTGTGTGTGTGGTGTGTGTGTGTGTGTGTGTTTTAACGAGCAGCCCGTTCACAAACAATACCTCTTGTGTTGATGCAGACGACTGAATGCTTTTCACTTACTTTTGACAGCAGAAGAGTTTTTTCTCTGACCTTGAGAGATTCTGTTTTTCATTTTTTTTATCGAAACATTTGAAATACTGGATTTGGAGCAAGCAAAACTTTCTTTGAGAACTTATTTTTTGTATGGTTTATGAGGACATAAACCCAAAATGCTCTTCCTTATTCTGCTTGAAAACACATTTGACTTTGCAGAAAAGAAAAAAGCCTCCCACTCAGACCGTGAAATAACCAACTTTAGAATCCGATCAAGGACACGCTGTCGAACGCAGTGTAAACACTCTTAGTAATATCTTGTACATTTCTGATCTGCCGCGCTGGAGCCTCCACATATTGTTCTTGTTTTTGCGCTCTGCTTGTTGTTGTATCTCCAAGATTGAGCAGTGCTAAGCCGATAATAATCTGGGCAGCGGGGGGATTAATCCCCTCAGAACGACGTACCTTGGCTGCAGAGCGACGAGTGTCCACCGAGGGTCAGAGGATGGGAAAAGGACATCCGCCTGATTATGTCCGACAGAAGGAAATCGTGTTAGCGTCTTGTAGGGCGAGCGGCAGGAGGCCAAAGCGCTCTAATCCTGCTGCTGTTGTGTCCTTTAACCACTCCACTACACGGTGCTCATTTGGACTCTGCTGCTGCTGTGAGATCTGTGAAAATATGGACGAAATGTGGGTTATTAATCTGGCAGAGAACATGGGTTTAGGTTCCTAAAATAAAAACACTATGGTGGGGTTGTCAGGCCTGGGCGTCCGAGGTTACAGCCCAGGATTTTTTATAAATAGAGTTGTGCAGGAATGAGTCCTAAAACCCAGAAATGTGTCAGAATGTAACCCCTTTCCGCGCCCTCGTCTGAAAGTTAATTGTTTTTTGGATGTGTTTTTGTTTGTTAGCCTGAAAGTCTGTGGTTAACACAAGCTGAAGAGATTTTAACGTTCTGTTCTGCAACATAAAATATGTCAGTAAATACCCCACTGGTGAATTTAAAAACGGAGGTTGCTAAAAGTGTCTAAAAGAGGCGACTAAACATCATCACGCCCAACATTAGCCGCCATTAGCTTAGCGGTGGTGACGTGAAGTCATGTGACCGTGCTGTAGTTCCTTTACAGCCCATCATTAGCCAACTTTAGCTTAGCGGTGGTGATGTGAAGTCATGTGACCGTGCTGTAGTTCCTTTACAGCCCATCATTAGCCGCCATTAGCTTAGCGGTGGTGACGTGAAGTCATGTGACTGTGCTGTAGTTCCTTTATAGCCCAACATTAGCCTCCTTTAGCTTAGCGGTGGTGATGTGAAGTCATGTGACCGTGCTGTAGTTCCTTTACAGCCCAACATTAGCCACCTTTAGCTTAGCGGTGGTGACATGAAGTCATGTGACCGTGCTGTAGTTCCTTTACAGCCCATCATTAGCCAACTTTAGCTTAGCGGTGGTGACGTGAAGTCATGTGACCGTGCTGTAGTTCCTTTATTCAGAACAAAGAGATGAACGAGCAAGCTACAGCTACTAAAAAAAACAACTGTCCAAGAACATCTGAAAAAAAGCAAAACAACTAATTAGAATTTAAACTTTCTGGTCAATAAATGTGCATTCGATTTTTAACCAACATAATGTTTTATTCAAATACAATGGATTAAGAAATATTTAGCAGCAGCTGTTTTCCTTTTTTAGGTTGAGGTTGAGGCTGATCTTCTTACATGGATATAATCAGATTAGGTAGTTTCAGTCTCAGCAGATAAACAAGTAAATACACTAAGTTGGCCAATGAACAGCAGACTTACATGTTTAGACCAGAAATCAAAGCTAACACGTCTCAAAACATCAAACACCATCTGTCAGGAGATTAGCTGTTTATTACCATGAAGACGTTTAGTAGTCAAATCAAACATTAAACAGTGCTTTGTGTTAAAGCAAAGTGGAAGAGCAGCCTCTCTGACTGCAGCAGAATAAAGTTAGCTCATGGCTAAGCTAATGCTAACAGCTAAAAACACTGACCTCCCTGCACAGACACATCATGTCCTGGGACAGATTCAGAGAACTTTTAGCAACTTTAGATACAAAAATTCTCCTCCCTCCAGTGTGATTACATTTTTTTTATATTAGTATTTTATTTGCTTACTTACTTACTTACCTATGTATTTATTTATTTATTTATTTATTTATTTGCTTACTTATTTATTTGTTTATTTGTTACTAATTTGCTTACTTACTTTTTGATTATTATTTATTTACTTTATTTTTGCATTCATTCATTTATTTATTGAGTTACGTAGTTAGCTATTTAGCTAGCTAGTTAGTTAGTTAGTTAGTTAGTTAGTTAGTTAGTTAGTTAGAGAGTTAGTTAATTAGAGAGTTAGTTAGAGAGTTAGTTAGTTAGTTAATTGGTTAGTTAGTTAGTTAGAGAGTTAGTTAATTAGTTAGTTAGTTAGTTAGAGAGTTAGTTAATTAGTTAGTTAGTTAGTTAGAGAGTTAGTTAGTTAGTTAGAGTTAGTTTGTGAGTTTCTTAGTTAGCCAGTTAGTTAGATACTTAGTTAGTTTGTGAGTTAGTTAGTTAGTTAGTTAGAGAGTTAGAGAGTTAGTTAGAGAGTTAGTTCGTTTGTGAGTTAGTTAGAGAGTTAGAGAGTTAGTTAGTTAGTTAATTGGTTAGTTAGTTAGTTAGTTAGTTAGTTAGAGAGTTAGAGAGTTAGTTAATTAGTTAGTTAGTTAGAGTTAGTTTGTGAGTTTCTTAGTTAGCCAGTTAGTTAGATACTTAGTTAGTTTGTGAGTTAGTTAGTTAGTTAGAGAGTTAGAGAGTTAGTTAGAAAGTTAGTTAGTTTGTGAGTTAGTTAGTTAGAGAGTTAGTTAGAGAGTTAGTTAGAGAGTTAGTTAGTTAGAGAGTTAGAGAGTTAGTTAGAGAGTTAGTTAATTAGTTAGTTAGTTAATGAGTTTGTTGGTGAGTTAGTTAGTTAGTTAGAGAGTTAGTTAATGAGTTAGTTAGTTAGCGAGTTTGTTGGTTAGTTAGTTAGTTAGAGAGTTAGTTAGATAGTTAGTTGGTTAGTTAGAGAGTTAGTTAGTTAGTTAGTTAGCCAGTTAGTTAGTTAGTTAGTTAGTTAGTTAGTTAGTTCGAGAGTTAGTTAGTTAGTTTGTGAGTTACTTAGTTAGTTAGTTAGTTCAACAATTAGTTAGTTAGTTAGAGAGTTAGTTAGTTAGTTTGTTGGCGAGTTACTTTGTGAGTTAGTTAGTTAGTTGTTTATTTACCACTGACAGTGCACATTAATAAACACCTCTCTTAACGAAGAATACAGAGATGGCTTTTATATGCCTGTAAAGCAACACAGAAATATTATATATATATATTTATTTACTACAGTTGATCGATTTTACTTTGTCTCCTGACGCAGTTCAAGCTCTTTTCTTTACAGAAACAGAAACCATATTTTAGAGCGCTATGTCTAAAGTGTTTTTATTAAAATAGTTGTTGGAAATGAACATGTTTAATGAGCGAAACGTGCTAAACAGGTCTAGATGTCAAAACAAGGTCATTTATTAGTAGATGAATAAACACTCCTCAGACTCTTTGAGAGAATACTGTTTGTGTCTTTAATCTGTAAAATCTCAGCTCTTTTACTGTGTTTTTATCTCTGTTTTTTGTGGCCGATAATCCCGGCTGCCCATTTGGCCGAGACACCGCAGGTTCATCAGAGGAAATCTCATCCGTTTAAAAACGTGTCACGGATTAACTGAGCGTCTTGTTTCCTGTGTTTTTGGGAAGATTACGTGTGTTCCCCAAAATCTGGGCTAACGGAGAATCGCATGAAAACAAAAGCATCTTCTGCATCTCCGTCAGCATCAGTACGCAGCATCGAAACATATAAATACTGATCAATAGAGATACATTATTATACATTTCTTTATTCAGTGTTTTCAGTTTAGGATTCAGCCATGTTTCCTGCATTTGATTTACATGGATTCTGAAATTTCATTTTTGTTGTTTTTTTATTTACAATATGCTGATGATGTTTCGATGTATTTATGTATAACACTAAACCATGTTGTCCTACATTGTGTTGATCCTGAAATATTTGATTATTTACAATTATTTGTTTATTTCTCTTTACGTTTCCCGACTTCTTTATGTTTATAAAACATGTGACTGCTTTGTTTAATCACAGAACAGACCAAAATGATTTTCAAAATAAAACACACTCTGTTGTTGATGTCTGATGTCTGATGTGTGTGTTTTTGTGTGTGTGTGCAGGACCTGTTTTCAGACGGCTCACTTCTACATCGAAGACAGTTCATCACCCAGAGTCATCACCACAGCTGTATTAGCATCTGGTAACACACACACACACACATTCACACACATTCACACACATACACACACACACACACACACATTCACACACATACACACACATACACACACACACACACACACACACATGCACACACATTTGTTGACTTGTCAGATCAAGTTGGATTCTTTCTTTTTTTAGCAAGTAGTTGTTCCCCACAACAAATGTTTCTTCCGCCGAAACAAGTAGTTGTTCCCTACAGCAAGTATTTGTTCCCCATAGCAAGTATTTGTTCCCTACAGCAAGTATTTGTTCCCTACAGCAAGTATTTGTTCCCTACAGCAAGTATTTGTTCCCTACAACAAGTGTTTGTTCCCTACAGCAAGTGTTTGTTCCCTACAGCAAGTATGTGTTCCCTACAGCAAGTGGTTGTTCCCTACAGCAAGTCTTTGTTCCCTACAGCAAGTATGTGTTCCATACAGCAAGTGTGTGTTCCCTACAGCAAGTGTGTGTTCCCTACAGCAAGTGTGTGTTCCCTACAGCAAGTGTTTGTTCCCTACAGCAAGTGTGTGTTCCCTACAGCAAGTATGTGTTCCCTACATCAAGTGTGTGTTCCCTACAGCAAGTGTTTGTTCCCTACAGCAAGTGGTTGTTCCCTACAGCAAGTGTTTGTTCCCTACAGCAAGTGTGTGTTCCCTACAGCAAGTGTGTGTTCCCTACAGCAAGTGTGTGTTCCCTACAGCAAGTGTTTGTTCCCTACAGCAAGTATTTGTTCCCTACAGCAAGTGGTTGTTCCCTACAGCAAGTGTTTGTTCCCTACAGCAAGTGTTTGTTCCCTACAGCAAGTATTTGTTCCCCACAACAAGTATTTGTTCCCCACAGCAAGTAGTTGTTCCCCACAACAAGTATTTGTTCCCCACAACAACAATTTGTCCCCCAAATATTTGTTCCCCACAACAACAATTTGTTCCCCAAGTATTTGTTCCCCACAACAAGTATTTGTTCCCCACAACAAGTATTTGTACCCCACAACAAGTATTTGTACCCCACAACAACAATTTGTTCCCTACAGAAAGTATTTGTTCCCCACAACAACAATTTGTTCCCCAAATATTTGTTCCCCACAACAACAATTTGTTCCCCAAGTATTTGTTCCCCACAGCAAGTATTTGTTCCCCACAACAAGTATTTGTTCCCCACAACAAGTATTTGTACCCCACAACAACAATTTGTTCCCTACAGAAAGTATTTGTTCCCCACATATTTGTTCCCCACAGCAGGTATTTGTTCCCCAAGTATTTGTTCCCTACAGAAAGTATTTGTTCCCTTGTTCTCTCTCTTGGTTGGTTCAGTGTTTCCTGTTTTTTGTTTTTCTTCCAGACGAGCAGACATCTTTCCCGGTGAAAGACTTCGTGAAACACGTGTCCCAACTTCACGACTCACTCGGCTTCCAGAGAGAGTTCGAGGTACGATTGCTTTTCATTCTCTAGCTGAAACTAAAACAATAAAGTGTCAAAGAGTGTCCCCACTGTCTCACACTTGATGTTGGTGTGTGTTAGTGTTCAATGGGAGTTGTGTGTGATTGTGTGCATGCTGCATGATGATGTGTTACTGGTACACTTTGACGAAGGACTGCAACATTACCTGATTATTGTTTCTTGATGATTCTATTTAACTCAATGAAAAATCCACTTTTGGTCATATTAAAAAAAAGAAAATCACAGTTGGCCCTCGTCCTCTTCCGTAGCTCTGACCAACAGTTCATTATTTGTTTCGACAACCGAGATTAAAGTGGAAGAAGGTTTGTTTTTTGTCTCAAAATCTCCAAATGTTTTGATTAAAGTTGGAATCCTGACTTTTTCTTTTCAGTTATTTTACTGAAAATCTAGATATTATGATAAAAAAACATTTGTTTCTGTGTGTTTCTGAGAAAAAAGTCAGTATTCAGAGATTTTCTTTTAATTCTGATTTCTCGACATTGAGACTTATTTCTCAACAGAATGTCTTGCTCTTATCCTTTTCCCTTTTACCTTAACGTAGTCTTTTTGGGACATTTATAGCGTTGGTTTATCGAAAACAATTATTTTGGGGCTGTAAGCAATTTAATGATTGCAGTTCCACAGAATACCATCTCTTCAAACCTTTAATATATACATGGAAATATCAAAATCTCATTTTGATTTAAATATGACTATAAATGGAAGACTATGGTATTGGCACTGACGATTTATCATCAATAATAACGCAGTGTTTTCTGTACGGAAGCTATGAGAGGCAAGTTAGACAAATCAATTCTAGTGACACATTTTCTAAATCTGATCTAAATAGTCTTTCCTCCTGTATTCCTGACTTAAGAACAGTTCAAAAAATTAATTATGACAGGTAAGAAAAAAGGCTTTGCCAGGTATTTATTTTGGTTTTGCTGTGATTGTTAGTTTTTTTTGGTCAGGATTTTTTTTCACCCAGGTAATAACATTTGTAATTTCAATCTGATTTTTTTTTTAAAACAGGTAAATATAAAAATGTGACTTCCTGAGTGTCTTTTTTCCAACTGTAAATCAGGGGGAAAATTCTGCCTTTTTTTTCCTTGTAAGAATATTTCTTTAAATGTTCGAAGTTGTAATGCTCGTCTAATGTACAAACGGGTATATCAACAACAAAAATCACCTGGCAGAGCACTATTTTAATATTATCATTGCACATTTATTGATTGATTTTCACCAGTTTTTTGATGAAATTAGCTCAGACTTAGAAAATTGACCCCCAAAAACTAAGAAAAGGGTCACATTTGCCTCTCAGGGCTTCCGTAGTTCTCAGTTAAAACAAATAATATTGAAAATTGGAGAATAAATGCTGCAGTCCTGCTTCATGTCTTTGTGAGTTTTGTGTTTCAGGCCAAATGATGAGGTGATTCATCGATAATAATCGTCAGTAGAAGTAAAAAATAGTTGCAGCAAGAACTGAAATACACAGTGTTTTAGCCCCTGAATGTACGTTGTATTTATCCGCGCTGATGCTCCCTGTGTTTAGCAGCATGTTCTGTGCTGTGAGATGAGTTTGTGGTTTTCTGTGTCGTCTTGTAATTTGTATTTCTGCACCTCTTTGGTTTGTGTTGTCGTGGAATCGTCTGGCCTCCTCGTCTTTAGGTTCTGAAGGAGAGTTACGAGGTAAGACTCGCTCTCACCGCTCTGTTTCCGTCTCGTTGTGCAAAGGGTTGTTAATGTGGGAATCTGGAGGTGCTAATGCACGGTTTCTGATTGACACAAGTGGAAACAAATGACTGTAGGTATCATAAGAAATGGATACTGGAGTCCAAAAAACTTTCTCTCACATTGGAATTGATCTGTGCCATTAACTGTACTTTGGAGAGGATAAGTGCAACATGTACATTTTTGGGCGGGATCTGACCAAAAGAGATTTTTTTCAAAAAAGTCAGAACTTTTTTCTCGGAATTCTGACTTTCTTCTCAGAACTCAAAGAAAAATCCACTTTTGATCAGATAAAAAAAAAAAAAATCACATGTGGCCCTCGTCCTCTTCCGTATGTCTGACCAAAAGTGCATTATTTGTTTCGACAACTGACAAAAAAAATTCTGTGTGTTTCTGAGAAAAAAGTCAGTATTCAGAGATTTCTCGACATTGAGACTTTTACCTGAACGTAGTATTTTTGGGACATTTATAGCGTTGGTTTATCGAAAACAATTATTTTGGGGCTGTAAGCAATTTAATGATTGCAGTTCCACAGAATACCTTCTCTTTGCCTTGTAAAACTGTGTGTGTGTGTGTGTGTGTGTGTGTGTGTGTGTGTGTGTGTGTGTGTGTGTGTGTGTGTGTGTGTGTGTGTGTGTGTGTGTGTGTGTGTGTGTGTGTGTGTGTGTGTGTGTGTGTGTGTGTGTGTGTGTGTGTGTGTGTGTGTGTGTGTGTGTGTGTGTGTGTGTGTGTGTGTGTGTGTGTGTGTGTGTGTGTGTGTGTGTGTGTGTGTGTGTGTGTGTGTGTGTGTGTGTGTGTGTGTTCAGGAGGTTCAGACGTGCACGGTGGAGATGGGGATGACGACTGACAGCTCCAACCATCCCGACAACAAAAATAAAAACAGATACAGCAACATCCTGGCCTGTGAGTTCCCTCCACACACACTTTTATATAATATATGTATTACTCACAACAAGCAAAATATATGACAGATGTGTTTTCATCCTCTGTTTATCCTTTGCATGTAAAAAAAAGTATGAAACATTAGTAATCCACAAGCTACCCTGCAGTATACAAAGTCATTCAAACTAGCTGCACCTTTACCAGCTTTGAGAACACTTTCATGATCAATCATTATAAAACATATCAAATATATTATTCTGAAATGGACCAATCTGCACAATGACTACTTTCACTGTAAC
>NW_022987519.1:591540-739040 GCF_902827165.1 Trematomus bernacchii | reverse complement strand
TAAATACTGCTATATTTGACTATATTTTTTATTGTTTTAAAATATTTTTCTAGTTCTCTATCTGTGTTTTACTTGTATGTATCAAGTCAAATTCCTCGTACGTTTGTATTATTACTTGTTTTAACTTTAATACTTTTGTATGCATGCTTCTAGGTAACATTAAGCTGTCTGTGGCTCTTTCCTGCTGTAACAATGTACATTTCCCCCAAAAAAACACAGTCACTGGTTACATTTGGGTTATTGATCGTATTGTTGGTGTCTCCTCAGAGGAAGTGTGATCAGTATTGGCCGGTGGAGGTGCAGGAGGAGTACGGAGGCTTCCTGGTGACGATGAAGAGCAGCCGGGCGCTCGCCTACTACACCCAGAGGACCTTCACCCTCAGGAACACACAGGCCAAGAAGGTCAGAAGAAAACATTCACGTTTTAAATCCACTTAATTAAAGTCTCAGCCCATTTCAGTTCATCATCAGGTAGCACAGGTAAAGAAGAGTAATTAAGTCAATGGATGGTAAGCACCGTGCCTTATTATTGCACTTTTGGCACTGTGTTTTTCATTATTATGTGTTAAATGCCTATGTGAAGCACTTTGAATTGCCTCTGTGTCTTAAAATGTGCTATACAAAGAAACTAACCTTCAACCTTGAACCTTAAGCAGCTGTATTTACCTGAAGCTAACATTAGCCACCGTAAGCTAGGTTAAGTACGGCTGGTTAGGGTTATTATTATTATTATTTTTATTATTATTATATAGATAAGTATGTGAAGGATGGAATATTAAATATGATACTGAATATATAAATGTTAAATGTACAGTGAGATTTTAAGTCCAAGAGAAACTATGAAGCAGAGACTTCTCTTCAGAGAGGAGATTTGTTATAGAGAGTTATTGCAGGAATGTTTTCCACAACTGAAGACACTGAGTTTTATTTTCTTAATTATTGTATTCTAACTGTATTTGTGTCATTGTGTTATGTACCCATTCATTAGTATTTTCACATTTATCTTGTCATTTGACTATATTCTCAGATAGATTTGTTGTTTTTACACTATCATTCGTGTTTGTTGGTTTGTGAAGCCCTCTGAGACCAATGTGATTTGTGATATTGGGCTATATAAATACATTTGAATTTAATTTAATTTAATTTCTACCCACCTGCAGGGCTCCCAGAAGGGCCGGATAAATGAGCGCACGGTGACTCAGTACCATTACACCCAGTGGCCCGATATGGGCGTCCCGGACTTCGCTCTGCCGCTGCTCAGCTTCGTCAGAAAGTCCTCCAGAGCCCGGACGGAGGACATGGGGCCGCTGGTGGTGCACTGCAGGTACGATGGGCGTAAATTAAACATCATTTGTTATCCTCACGTCTGTAAATCCTGGACTCAACTTGTTCTGTTCTCTGGTTCTTCTCTCTGGTTCTGTGCAGTGCTGGTGTCGGTCGGACAGGAACGTACGTGGTTCTGGACAGCCTGCTGAAGCAGATAAAAGACGAACGCAGCGTCAACATCACCGGCTTCCTCAAACACATCCGCACACAGAGGAACTACCTGGTGCAGACAGAGGTCAGAGGTTATGTCTACACACACACACACACACACACACACACACACACACACACACACACAGACACATACACATACACATACACATACACATACACATACACATACACAGACACACACACAATTTATTTAAGTTACAATTATATTGTAACAATGCACTTTAGATTACCATTTCCAAATAAATATACAATGATCCTGGTTTCCACTTATCATATTTAAAGGTCCCATGTCATGGCCATTTCTACTGATCATAATTCCATTGTTGAGGTCTACTAAAATAGATTTATATTGTGCAATTGTCCAAACTTATATTGGTTTGTCATACAGCATCTCTGTGAGGTGCTGTATGAGGCAAAGAGATGGTAAGCGACAAAAAGAATGTAATGTTAAAAAACCATTACCATACCCCTCTGAAACCTAGGACGTAGACGTGTCAGTGTATTTAACCTCAGCACCACCGTGTCTCCTCTCTAAAGGAGCAGTATGTTTTCATCCACGACGCCCTGGTGGAGGCCGTCCTCTCCGGAGAGACGGAGGTTTTGGCGTCTCACCTGCACAGGTACGTGGACGAGCTGCTGACCCCGGGACCTGCAGGAAGGACACGTCTGGACAAACAGTTCAAGGTCGGCATACTATACAAAAACATTTTACATTTTTTATTTTATTTTATTTTTACCTATTTTAATTTCTTGTCAGTTTTACTTCAAGAGAATTTCATTAGGACCACTGTTGATGTTTTATCTTGTTCTGTATTTAATTTAAAGGTGACCTATCATGCAAAATGCACTTTTTTATGTCTTTTATACATAAACATGTGTCCCCGGTGTGTCAGGGAACTCACGCAGCGTCAGAAAATAAAACCCTCTCTCTTTTCCTCCGTACCCAAATCTCTAAAAACGGTGGAACAACGGAGCTGATCCAGATTTGCGTCCGATATGACGTAATATCTGAAATGTGGACCCACGGCCCTATCAGAAACATTGCTATCAGAAACAATGCCCGACTGTTTTGGACGTAATATGGTCTTTGTTTACATTAGCATCGCTAACACTCAGAGCTAACCTGTACTGGAGAGCATGTGTAAAGAAGCAGGAAATTAAAAAAAGAACTCACCTTGTGGTAAACCCGATAGACAAAAAACGTTTGAGCTCCTGACTGTTTCAGAAATAATCCTTCATGTGGTTTGGAACATGATATGGTGTTTCATCACGGCAGCATTTAGCCAGAGCTCAGTGTGCCTGCGTGCTCAAAAGGGGGCGGGGCCTCGTAGCTACTGACCCAGAATCAGCGTTTCTCTAACAGGGCTGGAATACAGGGATATGAGGGATTTCTAAAATGCATGATCTGTTTGGTATTTTGAGCAAAACGCATCATAGACATGCTTTTTATCAGTGGCGGCCGGTCCATAGGGGCGCTAGGGGCGCCGCCCCACCTCTTCCCATATTGAAAAAAAAAAATAATAATAATAATTAAAATTAAAATTAAAAAAAAAAAATATGTTTAAAAAAATATATATGTTTTTATTTTTATTTTTAATGAACAAGGTAAATATTATATAATTGGTATCAGTAAAATGTATAATCTACAATAAAATCTCGTTTAAAATTGTGTTACGATGTCTAAAGTTACTGATAAGTCACATGTTTCCTGCCTGGCCTTGCCCATGCACCTTCTCTCGTCTGGGCGCTAAGAGAGGAGCCTTCAACCAGTGCAGCAGCAGCCACCAGCAGCTGACTGTTGCTATCTGTAACGTGTAAACTATGCCGCGAAAATATAATTTCAGCCAATCAGCGTCGTCAAAGATGATGGTCACCGGGCGCCAATGTCAGCGCCCAGTGCAGTCTGTGAGTAGTTTGGACAGTGACTCGTATCCGGTTGACGCAGTAGTTGATGAGGATGGCTTCGTGTGCAGGTGGAGTCTCCGGACCTCGGTCCCCGGCTAATTCTGTTCAAGAGCTAATCTCCAATCCTTTCGAAAGGAGAAGTTTGGCAGATAAATTGTTGCTTAAAGACCTTGCACCGGACCAACCCGATTTGAATATATCGCAGCAATCTCGTGAAAAAGACAACATTTATACACGAGGCTTCACAAGTAGCTGGTACACAAGAAAGGCTTGGCTAGCTGGATGCAAACAGGTAAATGCTGTCTTTTGTTTCCCATGCTTGGATATCACTTTATATGTAGAGAGGAGGTTTCCCATGGTTGTTAGAAGTTTATTAATAAGTGGGCATTTATCACAGAAGTGATTGTTCTGTCTCCACGTTTGTTGCATTGTCTGTGATGTATTTTCCAACGGTTATAGCTCCTGTTCTGTCCCAGCAACACTACACGGTTTGCAGCTCCACCACATTTTTGGTTTATCTTCGGTGTCGCTTAAAATCTGCTTCCCATCGGACTAAAACCTCCACGTAATCTGAAGACAGATACTTGAAGTTATTTAAACCTTTTGCAAACTTTATGTTCTTTCTTGCTCTAGCCTTGCCAGTTACATTGTACATAACACATATATTATCATTATGCTAAGTGGTTGTTCGTGTTAGACGATGTAGCTTTTTCATTTCTGAGTTATTGCTATATGTAAATAAGCCTGTTTGTAAATAATCCTCAGAGAAACAAAGAAAAAACACAATTTATGACATTTTGTGCTGTGGTTATTTTTTTTTAAATTGCATTTATTCACAGTTCAGTTTGAAATGCTGTAGTGACTTGTATTGAACCACTTAAATATTTATAATTAATGCTACTGAAAAGATGCTATTAATTTTATATCTCACATGCAGTTCACTGTAAAGCTACTTGGTGAAGGTGTTGGTTCATAAAACATGAACAGTTTTAAGAAAGAAAAAAACAGACCAGTTCTGAGAACACAAATTCCTGGTAAAGTAGTAGATGTTCAGGTTGATAAATAATATTTTCCACACTGAAGATTATGGAGGTATTGATCAGTCTTCTCATATTTTTAAGCCTCGATTTCTCCTTTCCCCCCCCCCCCTCTAACATCACCAGAAGTCATCATTTAAGGGGTCATTTCTCGAAAAAAGTTTCCGGGGGAAAACCCCCCGGACCCCCCCGGGTAGGTCACTTACGGTACGTCAAGAGCCCCACCAAAAAAAAAGACCACCGGCCGCCACTGCTTTTTATATATTGTTATATATCTGAGACTCATTATATATGCCTAAAATAGCATGATAGGAGATCGATCTTTAACATTTCATCATAAAGACTCAGTAATGTGTTTTTGTGTGTGTTTTCAGCTGGTGTGTCACTCCGCAGTGAAGCAGTGCGACTTCTCTGCAGCGCTGCAGGACTTCAACCGCTGCAAGAACAGGAGCTGCTCTGTGGTTCCTGGTGAGTCCAACATGCATTTAAAGATATGATATAGGCTAATACAACATGAAGAACACGGGAACATGAATACAAGTTACAGTGCAGTGTGAGATGTGAATAGTTCAATTAAAAGCAGCGTCAAAAAGAAAAGTCTTCAGCCTGGATTTCAAAGTAGTCAGAGTTGCAGCGGACCTGCAGGTTTCTGGTATTTGTTCCAGATATTTGGAAATATCCTTCACTCAATAATCCTCACATTCCTCGACCCCTAGTCTTTCCATGAAATGATAGTTCTTTTGACACTTTTCGAACCTTTTTATATTCCTTTCCTCTTTCATCCATTTTGAATCCCCAGACAACACATGTTCCTGTTTTACTGTAACCCGAACCCATCTCCAGTAGCGTGGCGTGGGGAAAAATTTAGGGGAAGCCCATTTTTTTGGGTTGGTTGGGGTGGGGGGGGGGGTCAATAACGTAACCAGATGAGTGATTACAGCGCCCGGTATCATTTTACACACATTTGTATCACACAGATGCAGGACTTGCACACGCCTGTTATCTAACCGACAGGTCCGCACGCACTCTCCAGCCGAAACTCTCGTTTTATTAATTTAAGCATTTTCTTATTAATTTATGCAGACACACCCCCCCCCAAATGCAATACCAGCCGCTCAATGCGCAGTGCATTCATTCACAAAGTAAATCAGGAGACCTTTAAAGTTTTATGTACACATCAAAGTATCAGTAGGCGTGTATGAAACACATGAATTCAAAAACCATTATGTACAGAAACATTTGCATGCGATAGTCCACCTTCTCTTCCCTTCCCTTTCTAACACACGGCAAGTGCAGCAACAGTCCTCGTCTCTGTAATTAGCTCAGTCCGTAGTCCAAAAGTAACTAAAAAATATAAACAATCTCATCTATTCAGGTGAAATCGCCAGCCGCCTCTGAAGGGAAGCCAGAGTTAGCTGGCTTCCCTTGGCATGGCCCTGACCAATCACAGGTTGGCAGGGGCATCACGTGGGCCTCATCTGATTGGTCAATCCCTCAATTTGTTTCACCAAGGGAAGCCTGATCCGACTGGCCTCCTCTCGCAACAGTGAATGCAATCTACTGTTTCACCATAACATCTAGAGGGGCGCTGTTTGTTTCACTCTTTTGTAAAATACTCAATGAGAGTGGGGGAGAGACGGGCCGGCAGCAACACACAGCAAAGGAGAATTATCGAAACAAAACAAAGTGTTTTTATTTATTTATTTAAATTATAACTACAATCCGAAAAAACAGGGGAAGCCTGGCTTCCCTTGGCCTCCGGGAGAAAACGCCACTGCCCATCTCTGACCTTTAAACCACTTGTCTTGACTTCCCTCATGAATCTTTGGCCTTTAAACCACTTGTACTCGTGTATGTGACTCTGAAACTTTTGTCCTTCCCAGTTGAGAGGTCACGAGTGCGCCTGTCCACGTTGGCTGGAGAAACATCGGACTACATTAATGCTTCGTACATCACAGTAAGAATGAACCCACTCTGTTCAGGTTTAAATCCGGAAATACAGCTCACAGAGATTCAGAATCACACTGGAACAAATGCTGCTCCAAAAACAATAATGAAAACAAGCTGTTTTCACTTGAAATAAGCACAAAAATCTGCCAATAGAACAAGTGAACATTAGCTTGGTAAGACTTCTTGAAATAAGAACGGATATTTAGATAAATCAGATCTTGTAATTAGCAGGAGAACTGAGCTGCAAATGCCCAAAGGTGTTCTGTGTTCTGATGTTAGATGGTGATTGTCTAGTAAATATGTAAGATGTGTTTCATCTGAGATACGACTCAAAATAAGATTTTTTGAGTGAACAAGATGATGCATTGTCTAAAAACAAGACCCGATATCTCACTGCCGTGTTACTTCTGAAGTTATTGTGTCTTATATCAGGAGTAGAGACATATTCTGACTAGATATTAGACTACTTGGCAAGATTTAGAGTTTTTGTAGTGCAGGACTTTTTTATTCAAGTTTGAAACAGCCTTCCTGTCTCGAACACGGACAACAAAAGTGTTTCATAAGAAGTTGTACTGATTCTTTACTAGTAGCTATATAAAGTTTCTTATTGATTTGATTGGTTGGCAATATTGGCACCAGTACTTTGTCAAACCTGCAGAGGTGGGAAAAGTACTCAGATTCAAGTAGAAGTACAACAAAAACAACATAATTGACCTAAAAGTACCAAATATAAAAGTACTCATCACGCAGAATGGTCAATTTCCGAATGATATATATAATCTAATTAGTGATAAATGCATGTTTTCATCATCTTAAGTTTGCAGCTGGTAAAAGTAGAGCTTAATGTAATGACTTGTTATACTTCCAGGTGTCTTCTTCATTATTTTTGTATTGAGAATATGAACCTGCAGTATCTAAGGTTGTCAGATAAATGCGGAAGAGTAAAAAGTACATTTACCTCAAACTAGTAGTAGAGTAGAAGTATAAACAATTGAAATACTTAAAGGGGACCTATCATGCAAAATGCACTTTTGTACGTCTTTTCTACATGAATATGTGTCCCCGGTGTTCCAGGGAACTCACCAAGTGTCAGAAAACACAACCCTCTCTATCCTCCATACCCAAATCTCTAAAAAAGGGGCTGCAACGGATCTGATAAAAACTGATCCAGATTTGAACACTGTCCTGACGTCAGGACGGTGGCGCTACGGCTATTGGGCCAACTCCACCAATCAGGAGGAGACAGCCACGGCCATTGCCGTTTGAAAGCGCTGGAGACGCTGTAGTACATATGCCAGGCCTGTAGGTGGTGCTGTTCTCACATAATCTGCCCTTGCACAAACAGAGCTATAAATTGTCAAATTGAGCAAAATGAGGCATGGCTAAAATGCATGATCTGTTTGGTATTTTGAAAAAAATATATATAAATATGCCTTAAATAGGTATGGCCCTACACTATATTATTCAAATATAGCATGATAGGTCCACTTTAAGTAAAGTACGAGCTCTCCAACCTTTTAATTAGGTACAGTACCTGGTTATATGTCCTTAGTTTATTTCCTCTACTGAAGACATTTGACAGTGAACAGTAGACAGAAATGAAATGTATTCATCTCCATAAAACTCCATAAAAGTGACACAAATAAAGCGTGACTCTCTTCCTGCAGGGTTACAGGCAGAGCAGCGAGTTCATCATTACCCAGAATCCCTTGCCTGACACCATAAAGGACTTCTGGAGGATGATTTGGGATCACAACGCCCCGGTCATCGTGTCCCTGCCGGGGGCGGGCCAGGTGAGGAAGAAGGATTTTCCAGCTGTATTCAAAGTCTTTAAATCTAAACAGGAAGAGTTAAGCAGTATGTTTTGGGACGGGCACCTATTATTGTTTCACTTATGCACTTTATTCATGCCAATGTATTCTATTGAATTATCGTTTTAAAGCAAGACATTCAGTTAGGACAGTCAGGGAGGGCCTAGCGTAGCTTAGCTTAGCACAGCTTGGCATTAAGACTGGGACAAGGGGGAAACGCTAGATTGGTTTTGTTCAAATTAAACAAATATGCCTCTAACTTTTACCAAATATACAATTGTATTACTACAATACTGCAATACTACCTGGTACAAGTGTTTGTCAACAGCTTTAAAATCAAAACTGCTCCACCTGTTAAAAATCTGCTCAAAGATTGTTGGTCACCCTGTCGGAGACTTTCTGACTCAGCAGACCAGAACAACTTAATAAGGCTGTCCAACAACATCCTCTGGGACCCAAAGCATGCTCTGACAGAGAATATGAACTTCTACCATCTGATGGAGATTCAATAAAGTCAGACTGAAGCATCCTTTGTGCTCCAGTCGACCCTCTCAGTGAACACAGAGCTACAGATCAGATGCACGCTGAAGGCCCGTTGAGCATCTCTCACTGATCCTGCTGCTGTGTTACATGTTTGTTGATGTTTTTCATGTTGATGTTACACATGGAGCTGCTGTGATGCAAGGAGCATTTCAGACTTGATCTGACCATTAAAGTATTATCGTATCGTATCAAAATACATTTAAAAAATAGTGGCAGATTTAGTAAAAAACATAAGTTTAGGTTGAATAAACATAGTTTAGTATTTAAGGGCGGACTAAGATTAAGGGTCGCGTCCTCCCTGAGCTTCGGATCAGCTGCAAAATAAAAAATGCGTTTAGTTTTAATAACACGTTTATAAATACTCAAAATAAATACAATTCAATATGATATACTATTCTATGACTTTTTTTGAGATACTATACTATGACCTATTTTCACAAAATATACCATAAATGTTTTTGATATACTGATTTTCCTTCAGACATGCTATTCTAGCTTTACTGATTATTTCAACATACTATACAAAGACTTGAACGTTTCTTTCTAACCTGTCGTGTGTTTGTTGTTGGATTAAAGTTGAATCTGACTGTCTGCTGTTGTTGTTGTTAGACGGAGGCGGAGGTGGAGCAGAGTGCCGTCTGGCCCCGTAAAGGAGCCCCGATCAGCTACCAGATGTTCACGGTCTCCCAGAGGAGTGAGAACAACATCTGTCTGACCAACGAAGACATGCTGGTGGTGCGGGAGTTCGTCCTGGAAGCAACTCAGGTTAGTTCCTGGAGGGTTTGTTAGTTCTGAGCCCAGGTTTAGCTAAAAAGAGTCCAGGAAGCTTATTTACAAGTTAACAGCGTTTAATTAAACAATGATACAATGATACAATGAAATTGCGAAATGGCGGCTCTCCCCGCTGGATGGACCTCCGTTGGCTTGGGATCAGCTGGCAAAGAGACCGGCTAACAGCTGGCTTCTCATTTTATCAACTGTAGTCTTCTCCTATTGACTTAGCGTTGACGGGGCCATACTTCTGTACTTTTACTTGAGTAAAGAAGTTTAGTCGGTACTTCTACTTTTACCAGAGTATTTTTAAACACGAGTATCTGTACTTCTACTTGAGTAAAGGATGTGTGTATTTTTGCCATCTCTGCTGGACAGGATGACTTCGCTCTGGAGGTGAAACATTACAGCGCCTCCTGCTGGCCGAACCCTGACAGTCCCATCAGCAACACCTTCGAACTCCTGAAGCTGGTGAGAGAGGAGAACGCCGCCAAGGACGGACCCACCGTGGTGCACGATGAGTGAGTACAATATCATTTAACAGGTTTTTAATGCTCTGATATTTATAATATATAATATGAACTTGATTTGTATAGCACCTTTCATGCACAAAGCAGCCTGATGTTGCCTGATGGCTACAGGCGCAAAGGGTCAGGATCAGTACTCATGGTCATGTTGTGTTCTGACTGAAGATATCTGTGTTTCTTTCCCCTCAGTGTGGGAGGAGTCACAGCCGGGACGTTCTGCACTCTGTCCTCTCTGGTTCAGCAGCTGGAGGTCGAAGGGTCGCTCGACGTCTTCCAGGCCGCCAAGCTGACAAACCTCATGAGACCGGGGATCTTCAGCGACGTGGTGAGGATACTGTCTTTCTCACAATACACTGAAGTTAGACTGTCTGTCTCATAATATGCTGACGATAAACTGATGTCTGTTTGAAACATTGCTAGAGTAACTAGCTTAAAGGGGCTTGATGCTGCTAATTTTCTACTTTAAAGAGTCCTCTCCTGCTGATGTTCAGGTGTATGTAGTGTCTCTACTTTAAAGAGTCCTCTCCTGCTGATGTTCAGGTGTATATCAGTATGTAGTGTCTCTACTTTAAAGAGTCCTCTCCTGCTGATGTTCAGGTGTATATCAGTATGTAGTGTCTCTACTTTAAAGAGTCCTCTCCTGCTGATGTTCAGGTGTATATCAGTATGTAGTGTCTCTACTTTAAAGAGTCCTCTCCTGCTGATGTTCAGGTGTATATCAGTATGTAGTGTCTCTACTTTAAAGAGTCCTCTCCTGCTGATGTTCAGGTGTATATCAGTATGTAGTGTCTCTACTTTAAAGAGTGCTCTCCTGCTGATGTTCAGGTGTATATCAGTATGTAGTGTCTCTACTTTAAAGAGTCCTCTCCTGCTGATGTTCAGGTGTATATCAGTATGTAGTGTCTCTACTTTAAAGAGTCCTCTCCTGCTGATGTTCAGGTGTATATCAGTATGTAGTGTCTCTACTTTAAACCATTTTATAATACACAAAACATGTAGTACTTTTATTTCTTTAGGTACGTTCTGCTGGTAATACTTGTGAAATTGTACTGAAGTAACGTTTTGAGTATGGGACTTGTAATGTAGCTTTTGGATAATTTGCTCTTTCTACTTAAGGATCTGAGTACTTATTCTAGCCATGATTGTGTACAGAGATGGGGTCGTTACTAAAAAAAAGTAATATATTACATATTACATATTACTTTAAAAAAAAGTAATATATTACACTACTTCGTTACTCTCTACATAAAGTAACTCGTTACTTTACTCGTTACTTTACTCGTTACTTTACTCTCAGGGCCGGCCCGCCCCTCCCTACAGGCAGATCACGCAGACTGCTAAAGTTTCAAATGTTCTCTTTAGTTCAGTTTCCATTGTCGCATAAGACTGATCCAGATAGCTCTGAATATGGCTGTCCTCTGTCTCCTGCTATCTGTATTTTGCGCAGTATATCTCTGAACGATGCGATGGTGATTCCACTGTGCAAATGGGCAACATTACCTCTACTATGAAGGATGCTACAAGCCTGTCCATCTCTGCTTTGGTTACCGGTCCTCCAAATTCTTGCGGCGGCGCACTCACAACATCCTCACTCTGGGTTCGGGGGTCCTTAGCTATTAGCTTCACCTTAGCATGTGTTCTTTGCAGGTGTTTGTTGAGGTTTGACGTGGTGTTTACAGCAGTGGATAACAGCTTCTGGCCTGGACACAGTTTGCACCTCACCGTCACATTCCTGTCTATTCTTCGGACGAACTCAAAATAATGGGTATACCTCCACCCCTCGAAAGTTATCGCCTGTCAGTGTGATTATGACTGATTTTATAAAAGTAACGAAGTAACGCGTGTCGGGGCAATGTTAGTAACTGTAGTGTGATTACTGAATTATAAAAGTAACGCGTTACACTACTCCGTTACCGACAAAAGTAATATTATTACAGGTAACAAAGTAACGCGTTACTTTGTAACGCGTTACACCCAACTCTGATTGTGTATTATCGTTAGTAAGTGTTAGAAAAATCTCACTCGTCCCGGCTTGAGCTTCAATCTCAGGATCCATGTATTTCTGATCCTCTCCAGAATGGAAGGAGTCATCACATACAGAGCATCAACTAGTTCCTGAACAGTGTCCTTCACATGCTGATATCCAAGAGAGGGAGTTACACAGTCACAAGATGGAGGAATAGAAAGCAGTACATCCTGTCATGTACAACATTCTGACATGTACAACATTCTGACTTTTTCTCAAAATCCTGACTTTTTCCACAAAATCTCAAAATCCTGACTTTTTCTCAAAAATCTGATTTTTTTTAAAGAATCTGACTTTTTCTAATAAAAATCTGACTTTTTTTCAACATTTTGACTTTTTCTCAAAATCCCCCAAAAATCGGACTTTTTCAAAAAAATCACAAAATTCAGATTTTTTCTCAAAATCCCCAAAAAATCAGACTTTTTCTCAAAAATAAAATAAATCGGACTTTATCTCAAAATTCTGACTTTTTCTCAACATCTCAAAAATGAATGACTTAAAAATGTCAATAATCCCTGGTCCCCGGCTTGAGCTTCAATCTCAGGATCCATGTACTTGTGATCCTCTCAAGAATGGAAGTCGTCATCACATACAGAGCATCAACTAGTTCCTGAACAGTGTCCTTCACATGCTGATATCCAAGAGAGGGAGTTACACAGTCACAAGATGGAGGAATAGAAAGCAGTATTCAATGTTTACTTCAGATTAGCTCCACGTCAGAAATGAGCATGCTTGTCATATGTCTCCATAGAGGCTGAATCATCATGTTAATCACATAGCTATCATATGCCTCAAACAGTCCTGATGCTCTTCTAGGTAATCATACATCCTGTCATGTTCACAGCTACAGTTGGGATACCTTTGTTATCATGTGTTACTCTGATATTGAAAGAGTACATTCAGTATTTCCCCAACAGTAAGTATAACAATTGTGTACCTGTGGTGGTTTCTCAGGAGCAGTACCAGTTCCTGTACAGAGCCATGCTGAGTCTCATCGGGACACAAGAAGACGAGGACACTCTGAAATCCTCCGACAACAACGGGACGATCGTGGTGGGAACCGCCAGCACCGCCGAGAGCCTTGAATCCCTCGTGTAATCGCCCCAAAACACACAGAGAACTTTAAACGAGAAACAGCCTTTTTATTATCCTTCCTCCTCAAACACCAACAGAGCTTCCCCTGATGCCAGACTAAGATAAAAAAAATAGTTTGAGGCCGAGAGAGAGTGTCCTCTTTTCGCTGGATCCTGACTTTTGTAACGTGTGCCTTTTTGTATTTTTCATCCTGTACTTTCTAACTTTGTTACAAGCTGTAGACTAACTGTGCGATTTATTATAACGCTCTCACACTAACACACTCTTCCTAAACGTTTTGTATTTATTGGCACTGAGCCAAATGGGATAAAAAAGGGCATCTTTTTACATTAAATGAGATATTTTGTTAGCTTGTCTTTTACAGAGCTCCTGCACTGAACTCCTCCTCTGTAAATACCATCGCAACGGTAGCAGCAGTGTGCTATTGGATGAAATAAGGGCCTGGAATAATACAAAATAATAATAATCTAATGTAAATAATATTATAGTAATCAACTCGATGGACCAAATTTCTATTTATACTTTTAGATTTTTATATTTTACCATTTGTAGCGCTTTTCAAATGTTATGGTTTTAATAATAATTGCTTAGTTGGAGGACATTAATGTTTTTATATTCTGACATTTTGTAACAGACTAAATGTGATGCATGGGATACTGACATGTTTGTTTTTTTAGCTGGACATGAAACACTGCTGGATTATTAGATAGGGCATTAAATACGTGAAAGAACACCAAAAAAAACAGACTGTTGGATTTTTTTTACCGTGTTCATGACTATAATTGTACTGCAGCAACACATTTTAATCAACAAAGATTACTGTTAGTAAAGGCACAAACACATTGGTCAAATACTCCTTTTATATGTCTAGAAAGGGATAATCTAAATGTATTTTATTGGTTGTAAACTGCCTTCGAGAAAACAAAATGTCCCAAAAGCACTGGATATTGACAGAATAATATTTCATTTTTATAAAAAAGTGAAAATAGGGAAAATAAAATAAATATGTAGCTTGAAGACAAATTGGCTAGCGCTCTAACACATTGTACGTGATTGGTCAACAGTTTAGAGATGCCCCTTAGCCAATCACAACAGAGCTGATAAGTTAAGATAAGTTTAAATAAGATAATGGATAAAGTAACTGTATAAAACTAACAGGAATATTGATCGACAAAAATAAGATCTCAAGATTCAGTTTTTGTACATTTTAAAACAGAATATATCTCAAATTAAAATGTGTTTCAAACGATATCTGCACAATGCACCGTGGCTCACTATTGGCTGGGAAAGCGGGTTACATTTATCTGGTGTGTTCTTCAGAGTCAATTACAATAGCAGCAGAATGAGCGTCGCAGACGACCAACAAGTAGAGGTCAGAGGTCACGCCGCGAGACAAAAGGTGGAGCAGACACCCGACAGGAGAGAGGTGTTAACCACACAAACAATGTCTGAAAATGAAGACGTGGTGTCTGATGAAAAAACCTGTGGATTATGTATTTTCCCTTTATGGAGTCATGCTTTAATCCCTGCGCTGAACTGGTTATTCCAAATGATTTCCCCCTGTGTTAATCCGGGCTAAGACTCTGCAAGAAAACGCGCCTTTTCAGGACGGAAGAAATTAGGTCAAGTGTCCAGACGTGGAGTTGACCGTCCGCCCTTATCCACACCTTCATTAGCATTTTTGACTTTTCATAATTACATGCCCAATTATCCCCTGCTTGGTGGCCTAGTTTGCATGGCTGCCTTCAAATCGAGTGGAAGCAAACCGGCTGATTGTCTTTTTTTTTTTACAGAGGAGCTGAAGCCTGTAGAAGATCATAAAATACAACATATGGGATAGTAACTTCTGTCAGGAAAATAAATCTATGTCTGACTATTATTTAAATCTGAAAGCCTGGGTTAAATGAATAGTGTTGAAGGATTTTTATTTAAGGAAAAGCAGAGGTGGAAGAAGTACTTTACTGGAAGTGAACCTATTTGCTCATTTTCAGGTTCAGATAAACTCCCTCTAGAAAAAACCTATAACACACTACAGTAAAGGGAAACCCCCAAAAAGGCACAATAGGGTCTTGTTACGGCTGCTGTTTCTGTCTGCCCGTTAACCTGTCTGAGATTGTTTGCAGCTGTGTGTAAAATGTAAATGAGCTGTGTGGTTGCCCCAATGTCGTTGGCTGTCATCTCCTGGTCCTCCTCCGAAGATGCTGATTGGAGCACGCCGGGCCTGACGCTCTCCAATCCCCGTGCAATCCCAGAGCACACCTTCCGGAGATTACTACAAAGCCTGGGGACAATTATCACTCGGGAGGCTCTGCTGCGATCAGACGCCTCACACATTTTGCCCCTGTGTCGTGGACACTTCAGTCTTGAGCAATAGACTGTGTTTGACTATTGTGATCCGTGTTTAGTGTTGTGTGTTTAGTGTGTTTATATGTGTGCTTAGAGTAGCGTGTGTTTAGTTCATCTAGTTAGCTGCGTTTTCCTGCAGCCTCCTTCCAATAAAGTTAATTGGAAGAGATATCAGGTGTGTTAATTAGGCTCATTTTCAAGAGTCCTCCTTCTGTTATTAGCAGTAGACTTGCGCCCTTTTGGCTTCTTTGTTTGGCTTAGGCTTATTTTGACCTCATTTTGTTGTGCACCTTTGTTGTTGCTCATTAAATCCTATTATAATTACTTACCAAAACCATCTGGTGTGTGTTAACTTACTCATCCCTAGTGGGTTCGTAACAGGTCTCTTTAAAGATGTTTATGAAGATAGTAAAAAAAGAAATTAAGTATTGAATTTAGTTCACCCAATTAAAATCCTTAAAAAATATATAGCCTTATTTTGCAAGTGCCTACGTTCAATTGTAATAGTACACATTTCAATATGATGCCGAAATGACAACATACGGATACTGGTTTGTTAAAAACATGATTTAATGCTTTGACAAGTGTGCACACAAGACGGCAAACGAAACACTTTTAAAATTCGTGTTTTCTGAATGGAGATCCGATCCAAGCTAAGCTAACATGTTGCTGCTCCGTCTACACTCACAAAAACGTCATATTGCCTCTGCTTTATTGCTGCTGTGAGATACAGACAGATATAAAGCAGCTACTGTATTCGCCATGCCTTAGTTTGTGTTGTGTACTGTTGGAGTAGAATACCTCTGCTACGCGCCGTTCGTTGGATGAGGCTGGATCTCTATTAAATTAAGAAAGGAATTGAAAACACCGGAATCAAAGTTATAACAAATTATCTGAGTTTACTTCTAGTAGGAAACCAAACACATATACAAGTTATACAGAGTACTCGAGTACTCCGGACTTTTCAGGTTTGTGATGCGATGCGGATAAATGCGTCAGGACCAGACAAACTCATCAAACGAGAAGAAATTGGACTTCAAGTTTGTGATGCGATGCGGATACAGTTATCAGGACCAACAAACTCACCAAACCCAAAAGCATTTTTACACACACAAACATCAGTATTTCTATCTGTCTTTGGGGCGGAGATTTGTCGATTCTTCCTTCCCACTTTACTCCCAAGCGAATCAGAGAGCCCCTGGGGAGGAGCTGTTTAAACTGACCACCTCCCCCAAGTGCCCTGATTGGCTGGATTCGCTTCTGGCCGAGGTCAATCAGAGTTTCGAACAGAGTGAGACCCCAAACCACACTAGGTCAAAAGTCAATGTTTATCTTTACCTTATCTTACTCTACATTCCTTCCCAGGGGATATTTTCACCTAAACCATTCTCCCACAGACATTTAAACCTTTCCTCACCTATTTAACGATGTGTCTTTAACGACTTAATGACCGCATCTGGCTCTTAGTGGTGATAAGGATCAATGTTGGTGTGTGAAACACAGAATCTCTAAGTCAGTGAATTTAAAAGTGAGAATAACATTCTTTTTCTAAGTGATTATCAAAACCCGTTCAAACAATATATGTTTACTTCAATACAGTGTAGAATCATATCTTTTTACTTCAATCCCCCTTTTGATCTCACCTCACGAGATCAACATATAGCATTTGAAACATTCCTACTGACATCATTTATACTGTGTCCCAATATTCATATAAATCCATCAGAAGCCGGGATGTAGAGCACTTTAAACTGTTAGGAATCAATCCCCAACAATAACTTCTTATGACAGTATAGGGAGAATAAAATATGTCTAAAAAAGTTCGTCCTTGTCGGCTGAGTCATCATATTCTTCCCCCTCCGACGCATACGCCAACAAGGGCATTTGGTACGGAGGGGAAGGGGCAGCTTTTCCCTCAATTGTGGAACTGATGAGTCTAACACACAATGAGCGGATACAAGGCACACAACAACAACCACATGTCACCAAAATGGCAATAAAAGTAGCCACAGAAATTAGAAGAGACATTATCAAATTTTTCCCTCTTTTGGTAACACATAGTTCTGTAGAATAAAAAATACAAATCCCTTTTTATGGGATATAAAAATAAAGTTGAAAGTTCCTCAAAAAAAATGGATTGTTCAGACAAAGTTCCACACAGGCTATATCAACCTGTTTCAGCGGGAAATGGAGTTCCCTGTGCCGTCTTGGTTTGCCATATCTTCGTCCCCCCAGCCCGCTGACGGCGGCTTCTGGGGTGCCTGCTAGAGAGATGTGGCCTGATTGTCTTCCGCCCGCCCGCTGATGGCGGCCTCCGGGTCGATGCTGGAGAGATGTCCCGATCCTCCTCCTCCGGCCCGCTGATGGCGGCTTCCGGGTCGACTGCTGGAGAGATGTCCTGATCCTCCTCCTCCGGCCCGCTGATGGCGCCTCCTGGGTCGACTGCCTTGACGAGAGCCAGATCTGTTCTGATGTCGTCCAGGGTCCTCGCGACGAGGGCCAACTCTGTCCTGATGTCGTCCAGGGTCCTCGCAGGTGTTTTTCCCGACCGCACACTGGCTCCAGTGGTACCAGTTGTCTCCCTTTCCATCTAGGCGAACGGCATGGGAGGTCCCCTCCAACCAGACGTAATCTGCTGTGTTGGCCTTGTGTTTCTCGGGTCCCCCTTTTGACGTCAGCAGCCTGTGTGGAGAAGTCTCATACCAAGCCCTTAAGTTGCTGGAAATATGGTTTTGAAATCATCTTTTCTACTTCTTTAGTGTTTATTGGCGGCACCAACTAGACTGGAGTGTGGACAAGAGACTATGCAGAAAATAATAAACAAAAATAAATAAATAAATTAAAAATTAAAATTAAAAATTAAAAATTAAAAATTAAAAATTAAAAATTAAATTAAAAAATAGAACAAAAATAAAAATAAAACAAAAAAAGGAACAAACTAACAAAACAAAAAATAACCAAAGCTAGATTATTTTAAATGTATCAATTTCTCTTAAAAGCAACAAATAAAACAAAACAAAAAATACCATAACTAGTATTTTAAATTGATACATTTCTCCTAAAAACGTAATAATCTCACATACATATTGTCTGATGTATATCCTATCCTTTTCCCCCTTTTTCTGAAATAGAACGCCGTTAACGGTGTTCTTATTTTCAGAAACATCGAGCCTTATACATCAGTTATTTAATATCAGCTATATATTTATTATTACTATTACTTATATATCAGGCATTAAATGTCAGCCTTCTTCCACGATTGACCTCGTCTATATTATCTGACTTATATTGATACGTGTCCATTTGTATTTATTTAATATACTGGGCAATTATTGATAACTTTCTGAATCTCCCTCTTTTCTTAACAACTTGAGGTATGGCTATTTTGAAATCTGACTTGGTTAAGAGATGATTCGTTTATTGGTGAGAGGCACACTCTTGCCCTCGTGATTGGGTGGGGGTGGATATTTAGGGAGAGTTCCTTACAATCTCCAGATCTTCCTCTCAGTGTAGAGGCCATAAAACCTTTTAATGGGCTCTGTGGTCTGTTCAGATTTAGATTTTCTTCCTCTCCAGAGGTCACGCCTGTCTTTGACCCTGTATGCTGCTTGGAGTCTGCAGCACCTCAGGAGCAGAGAAAGTGGAGATCTCTTCCCAAAAGTGTAAGCCCCCACATGAGCAACATAGCAACACATTAAACTCCCTGACTTGTTTGTAAAGCGTTCTTTAAGGCCTGAATTGAGTCTTCTGTTGTGTAACGGAAAATCCCATTTCCAAAAAGGGTCAGTTTAATAGCCCTTATCATATTATCACTCTGTGCTTGCATGCTAGGACCTATTGTCTTTGCCAGAGCTGCTGCTATTCTTTCTACATGTATTAGCTCCATATTAGCAGGGTTCACTAACATGGTTGGTTGATCCAGTTTAAGATTTTCAATATCTTCCATTACTATTTCCAACATTCCTTATCCCTGAATATCAGGTCTAACAATGTGTTTTCTTTTAGGAGTATTAGATGGGATACTCATAAGTGGCATTTGTGAGCTATTATCTCCGTAGGGTGGAGGTAGGGTCTCAGACATTATACCACCTTCTTGTTGCTCTCTGTCCCTTTGTCTTCTGCAATTTTTTTTTACCCACAGTTCTTTTTACTGGATTTGTCTCTCAAGTATTACACAGATTTGACTTAAAAAAAATCACACAGAGCTTCTCATACCTTATCATATCACAGTCAGGCAAATTATTATTGTGCGATGTTTATTTCAACAGATAGCGTGACTTCCAGAAGTAGGCTTCTACAATCTCCTCACGGTGATTGCGACTTCAGGTCAAGAGTTAAAAACTCAGTCAACAAAATCTCTTTATCGTCACGTTTAATGAGCCTGATTATCCCCACAACAGTTTTGTGATGAGATTCGGTCGATCCAAATAATTAGTTGGAGGTCGCGTCTCTCTCCTCCTCTATCACCCACCATATAACAATTACAGACATTTTATACATTTAAAGCACCACGAAAGGTAACCGCATTAATCAATCTGATCATGACCTGCGGGGAATGTAACCCTTCTTTTACAGCCTTACAGTCTTTAATGAAAGCACTGCAAGGTAACCGTATTCATCAATGTTATATTGACCTACGGGGAATTTAACCCTATTTTGACACCTTCGTAGTCTTTAATTAAAGCGCTGCAAGGTAACCGCATTAATCAATCTTATCATGATCTGCGGGGAATTTAACCCTCTTTTTCTAGCCTTGCAGCCTTCGTATTTAGTGAGTGAAGGGCCGGGACTGATCAACCGGCCTCTCTCAAACACTATTGTGCCTTAGGTCCAGGACTGAATACCCTTCTCTAAGCACTTCCCCAATATCCCCAACCTGTAATATGTATTGTATTTCCCACCGTGACTAAGAACACTGAGAAAGCTGCTGACAACTCTACATTTTTTAGTATAATCAATCACAGATTTTTGATAATCAAAACAGGTGTCTGCTCACCTTTTGTATATGGCGCCTTGGTGTAGTTGTCAACAGTATCTCTGTGTCCTCCCCCTGGACTGGATTCTGTCCCCTGGCTATCGGTGTCCCTTTCTAGAGATCAGCTCACAAACGTCGGGGTCACCACTTGTTGGAGTAGAATACCTCTGCTACGCGCCGTTCGTTGGATGAGGCTGGATCTCTATTAAATTAAGAAAGGAATTGAAAACACCGGAATCAAAGTTATAACAAATTATCTGAGTTTACTTCTAGTAGGAAACCAAACACATATACAAGTTATACAGAGTACTCGAGTACTCCGGACTTTTCAGGTTTGTGATGCGATGCGGATAAATGCGTCAGGACCAGACAAACTCATCAAACGAGAAGAAATTGGACTTCAAGTTTGTGATGCGATGCGGATACAGTTATCAGGACCAACAAACTCACCAAACCCAAAAAGCATTTTTACACACACAAACATCAGTATTTCTATCTGTCTTTGGGGCGGATATTTGTCGATTCTTCCTTCCCACTTTACTCCCAAGCGAATCAGAGAGCCCCTGGGGAGGAGCTGTTTAAACTGACCACCTCCCCCAAGTGCCCTGATTGGCTGGATTCGCTTCTGGCCGAGGTCAATCAGAGTTTCGAACAGAGTGAGACCCCAAACCACACTAGGTCAAAAGTCAATGTTTATCTTTACCTTATCTTACTCTACATTCCTTCCCAGGGGATATTTTCACCTAAACCATTCTCCCACAGACATTTAAACTTTTCCTCACCTATTTAACGATGTGTCTTTAACGACTTAATGACCGCATCTGGCTCTTAGTGGTGATAAGGATCAATGTTGGTGTGTGAAACACAGAATCTCTAAGTCAGTGAATTTAAAAGTGAGAATAACATTCTTTTTCTAAGTGATTATCAAAACCCGTTCAAACAATATATGTTTACTTCAATACAGTGTAGAATCATATCTTTTTACTTCAGTACTTGAATGACTTGTCTGCAGTTTCTGAACAGATATGAGCAGCTGTGTGCTAACTGCTAACGGCTAACAGCTAACGATGTTTTGGTTAATTGGTTTTTGATTTGACATCAGTGATGGCAGGCTGAAATCCTCATCGCTGATTGGCTAACGCGAGAACGCTTCATGGGAATTTGAGTTATTAAAAGTTAAAATGTTCAATTTGTTTCCAAAAAATGATATTCATATTTGAGAGGCTGCACTGTGCAAACATAGAAAACCATATTTAATCAATTGCCTAATTAAAAAACGAATGATTAAAGCTCCCATGTCATGCTTTTCCGGTTATTACCCGTCCCCTTGTGTGTTATGAAGGTTTTTATGCATGTAAACGGTGTGCAGAGTCAAAACCCTCAAAGTACACCCTGTAGCGAGTAAAACTCTAACACAGAAAATACCTCCCCAAAACGCCTCGTTGGAGATACGTCACTGCCCATTTGAGTCTTCCATTTAGTTCCGGGTACCGCCTGATGTCATGCGGTACCCGGAACGAAATGGACCAATCCCGAAGAGCTATGGCCACACCAGCAGCGGCGTGTTCCTCCAGAGGTTCGAAGAACCGGCATTTCACAGACGAAAGCTTCCAAAACATTGCCCAGTTTGAGGCCGGATATGCACAGCTTGTTTGGACCGTTTGGAGCAGGGGAAGATCCGGGTACACAACCTGTAAGTTTGCATTGTTATTTGTGTATTTATCAAACAAGACTGTTTAAATGTGTAAACTGTGTTGGACAATGCTAACTGTGCTAACTAAGTTGCTAGAGTTTCCATATATCAACTCTAATATCAGCAGATGGCCTTGCATACATCTATCTCATAGCAGGAGAATGTCTGCATTCACACACAAAATACCTATTGACAGTATACTCCGGGTGATTTGCCGTGCGGTCAGTCGCGAAACGTAATTACATTATAGCTGCGTAGCGTGTATGCAACCGATCTAACACACGGAGCTAGAGCTAGGTTTGGTCGGAAAAACATTTTTGTGATGCTACGTTGCTAGCGTTTAAATATATCAACTACAATGTCAGCAGATGGCCTTACATGTTTGTCATGGCAGGAGAATGTCTGCAGTCACACACACGGAATACTCATACAGTATACTCCGGGTGATTTACCGTACATTGTGACAGTACATATACTGCATGTATAGCTAACGAGGCTAGCTGTATGCTAGCGCAAAACAATGTATTCATGCAAGTTACATTGTATGACCGAACGTAGCAGAATACCCGTATACGATTGCAATTATAAACACGTTATTGCTAGCCTAATATGAACCACTAGCTTTTGTTCATAGTAGTTTTATTACACTGCATTATAGTTGCCTTTCCTCCAAGCTAACGTTCATATCGTGTTAGCTACCAAGGTAAACAAAGCTAGGTTAGCATATTAGCAGGCAAGCTGTTCATTACACTCCTACCACAACTACTACTAACGAATCTAAAACAACTAAGTTTCTCTAATATTTTGTGATTTGCATTTGATTTCGTCCAGCCAGATCCTGGCGGACAATCCATGACGGGGACGGGACTTCTACTACTGAGGCCTCGTGCTAAAAGGCACCGGCTGTGCGCAGGCAAGATGCGAGGAGGAATGGATGATATACCGTGTATATTTATGTTCATTTTGTACATTTCTAAAAATAAAGTTTAATGGAAATACTTAGTAGGCCTATCCTTTCTTCCCTGAATTATTTGCTCCTATAACATATCATTCATATATAGCAAACCATGATTTGATTTCTCATCAAACAGTAGTAGTTTATTACAGGTAAAAATAACTTACTCTTTGTTATGACCGGCTCGTAGGCCACAACGGAAAGGCAAGGAGACATACACGAGTTTACAAAACCACGGCACATTTATTGTGGTAAATGCAGAGATAGGTGGTCGGGGAGAGAATCGCCGAGTTCGTCCTTCTGCAGCCTTGGAGAGAGACTCCGGGCCGCTGGGATTAATAGCACCGGCTACGGAGGTGTCCGTGATCGCGCTGATTACCCTCTTCAGCTCCACCCCACCGTAAGCCCTGCAACACACCTGCACAAAGGCCCTGGGGCCGTCACACTCTTCTATAACAACAGTTGTAGGTTCAGTTCGGTTAGTTAGTATAAAATATCAGCTGTACCGACGCCATTATTACACTGATGTTCCCCGAAAAAAGCGGGCGGAGCCTCTCTGGTGGTTGACTAATCAGAACAGAGTGGCCGAGCTGACCAATCGGAGCACACTAGGCTCACAGGGAGGGGGGGGCAAGAGCTCCAACGAGTCGTTTAGTGGAGAGAGTGAATACTGCTGAATACACATGCTTGACAGAGATGCTGTATGCGAAACCAATGTGAGTTTGGAAAATTGCACAGTATAAATCTATTTTAGTATACCTCAACAATGTAATTATGATCAGTGGAAATGGCCATGACATGGGCCCTTTAAAATGCATTAAATGGTAAATGGACTGTACTTATACCCCTCAAAGCGCTTTACATACATGTCATTCACCCATTCATACAGAGCAGTGTACCTTACTCTAGGACTAACATTCATACACATTCACACACCGTTGGCCATGCCATCGGGAGCAACTCAGGGTTAAGTATCTTGCCCAAGGATACATCGACATGTTGACTGCATGGGCTGGGATCGATCCTACAACCTTCTGGTTGAAAGACGACCTCGCAGCCACAGTCGCCCCATTAAAGAGATGCATTAATATAATAATATAATAATGGATTAAAAAGATGAATACATTCAGAGATAACTTTATTTTTCCCTTTTTCAAATAATGAAAGCACATCACAGAAAGATTTGTATTCATGTAAGCATGTTTACATTTTCATAAAGCAAACATCTTCTATCAAAACAAGCTTTTTATCATGAGTGTCAACTGAAATATTAAAAATAATAAAAGCGTGTTTTACCGCGAGGTAAATTAAAGCAATACTCCGAACACTAACCTGAAATACTCCTAAAATCTGCATTTTAAAAACCCTCTGGAGTCCCACATATAATCTACATGTCAGGTATAGGATCTGGATATATTATTTTAAAAAATACATCTCAGGTGTGTATAAAATCTCTCTTTGTTTTTTTAACCATTTAAAGCATCTTACAAACCGTTTACAAGGTGACCACATCATCGCCAACAACACAAATAAATATTGCTCAGTTTGTAGACAATAAATACTCCATATCCACTCTGGGGAAACTTCACACAGGCGCTTTATTTTGGGTTTCATTACCAATAAAGCGTTCACGTAAGAGGATTAGGGCAACATATGAGTTTTCTTTTGACATCCGACTGTTTAAAAAGGGAATATCTTTATGAATTTTGCGAAAACGATTCATAATTCATAAATTCTGCGATTTTCTGGAGAGAAAAAACAACATGTTTTACTCGCAATTCTGACTTTTTGCTCAGAAGAAGAAGAAAAAAAGCACATGTGGCCATAATCCTCTTCCGTAAAGCTTAACTAGTATTATCTATATATATTTCAGACATGAGCAGAACAAAATAAACACTATTGACTCGTGATCCCGTACAAAACAAGCTGGAAATAATCACTAGCAGCTGCTCTCAGCTTCTTTGGTATTTAGTACAGTGGACGACTACCTCTGAGGCTAAATCATATTCTGTTAATTGATTTTATTCAACGTTTTCTATGTTGGACGGTTTCATTTCTATCACTTGTGTCCAGAGTGTGACACTTCTTTTTGAAATGCATCACAGTTTGAAGGTCAGTGCACTATTGAGCTCGTTTTAATGGATTTTTAATTGAAGCAGATGCTGTTTGAAACCATGGAGGGGAAATAAGGACGGTTTAAGACATGGAACAGTCATCATCTAAAAAGGGATTTCTAACACTTAAGGCAGTTCAAGGCAGTTTTACCTGATGAAAGTGTGTGTTATTTATTGCTTTGAATGCCTAAAATAGTGTTTGATTAGTCAACCTTTTACAGATCTTCACAGAAGAGCTTTTATTGTATGATACAGCCGACCCCTGCTTCCCTTTAATGAGCTTTTTGACTTCAAATCTAAATCTAACTGTCCCTAAAATTGAAATTCAACACAATAAATAAGAACTTTAGGGAGTTTAAACCCTTTTTTACCTTTTAACCGTTCACATATTCAAATATTCCCCCAAAAACTCTGCGATTATTCATATTTATTTTGTCAGCGCCTGGCAGGTGAGTTATAAATCTAATTTTAAACAGGAGAGTCTGTCAGGAGATCCAGTATGGATGAAGTTGGTGAAAAGGCAGCTGGTAGCTGGTAGCATGTGGATCTAATGTGTTTTCTCTGGATGTGTTGGATAGTATATACAGTGATTACAGAACTACTCCTGCAGGTCGCTCTTAGACATGAAGTGAAGTCCTTCTTCCTTCAGTCGGGCCAGCGCCGGCTCGTAGATTTCCTTTGACATCGGAACCACGAGACCCTTCGTAGTGATTTCACCTGAGAGAGAAAACACACGATCAATCTTAAAGGTGTCTTTTCTACATAAACATGTGTCCCCGGTGTGTCCCTGGTGTGTCCCCGGTGTGTCTTTTCCTCCGTACCCACATCTCTAAAAACGCCGGTACAACGGAGCTGATCCAGATTTGCTGCGGTCATGTCGTAATATCGGAAATGCAAGACGTGTTTTGGACGTAATATGGTCTGTGTTTACATTAGCAAGCATCGCTAACACTCAGAGCTAACCTGTACTGGAGAGAGTATGTGTGAAGAAGCAGGAAATAAAAAGATACTCATCTTGTGGAGAGAGAAAGCGTTTGAGCTCCATACCGTTTCAAAAATAATGCTTGAGAGAATCCATGTTCAGAGACATGTTTTGTATAGATACGGCCCTATAATATATTGTTCAAATATAGTATAATATGGGACCTTTAAGGACACTCATATGTAGGCACGTTCACACCGGAGTACTTTTCCCGTTTGGTTTCGTTAGTGCCTGGAATTTTGCGTTCACACCAAAAAGAGAACTTAGTTCAGAGAACTTTTACCCCCATTTGTGGTCCCTGCTAGAGAGGTGGTACTAGCCTGAGGAGAAAAAAGTACCAATTTCTGATTGGCTGGGCGAATTGCAAACCACGTCCCGTAAAACTCTGAAAAGTTTTGTGAAGCCGCCATTGTATTTGCTGGCATTAGCATTATTAGCATTAGCATTAGCCCCGCGCACCAACGGAGAGAGAATAACTTATGGCAACACAAAAGAAAACATGGGAGCGGTGGAGATGAGGAGGTGTCGGCGTTCTGGCGATTTACTCTGAAGGCTTCAGTAGAAGCTGCTGGGAGTCCCAGCAGCTTCTACTGAAGCCAGTCCCCAACTCCAGGGACTTCCGGCCGGGGACTTCAGGTGGCAGTATACGCCGTGAAGTGGTTTGCGGCCTGCCAGAAAACCCAAAGCAGAAGAAGAAGAAGTGACATCAGCGGCTTCATTTGCGTAAACTTCCCTCAGGGAACTTATTCCAGTGTGAACGCGATCTGCTCTTTAGTTCCATGGGGGTACTAAGTGCTGGGAACTAAGTGCTGGCACTAAGTGCTGGGTACTAAGTGCTGGGCACTAAGTGCTGGGAACTAAGTACGGCAAAGTACTTGGTGTGAAAGCGGCTTATGTCTTCAGCATCGTACCTGTGGTTTGGTGCACCAACTAAACCAAAAAATATCACCCAATACCTTCGAGGCAGTTTCTGGTTTCAGTCAGTACGTTAATATCACATCACAGTGAACACAGACAAACATATACTCAAATCAGCTTCATAGAAAACTAAACATGAGCTAAAAACTAACTTTATCTCCACCGACTGCATGTTTTTATTATAATATAATATATAAGTATTGAGTGTTCAGTATAAACACCTTTCGACATTTACGTCTCAACGTTTTTGGTGTTTTTAGCCTTGATCCTATGAAATTAAGTATTATACTAATCCCTACATTATGGCAGAAGCAGAGGCATTACAGGCATCCCTCTCTTTAAAAATGTTTGTTTCTGAAGCCGTAAGGCATTTGTGAACTTCGAAACCTTCATATGTTGGGGGTTCAGGTTTGAACCATCTAAACGTAATGATGGCTGCCGCTAATAGGGTTTATCAGGTATTACTGATGGTCAGAGGTGGGAAGTAGTGGAGTACAAATACTTCGTTACTGTACTTAAGTACATTTTTCTGGTATCAGTATCAGTACTTTCTACTTCTTACATGTTGAACACAAATACCTGTACTTTCTACTTCTTACATGTTGAACACAAATACCTGTACTTTCTACTTCTTACATGTTGAACACAAATACCTGTACTTTCTACTTCTTACATGTTGAACCCAAATACCTGTACTTTCTACTTCTTACATGTTGAACACAAATACCTGTACTTTCTACTTCTTACATGTTGAACCCAAATACCTGTACTTTCTACTTCTTACATGTTGAACCCAAATACCTGTACTTTCTACTTCTTACATGTTGAACCCAAATACCTGTACTTTCTACTTCTTACATGTTGAACACAAATACCTGTACTTTCTACTTCTTACATGTTGAACCCAAATACCTGTACTTTCTACTTCTTACATGTTGAACCCAAATACCTGTACTTTCTACTTCTTACATGTTGAACACAAATACCTGTACTTTCTACTTCTTACATGTTGAACTCAAGTACCTGTACTTTCTACTTCTTACATGTTGAACACAAATACCTGTACTTTCTACTTCTTACATGTTGAACACAAATACCTGTACTTTCTACTTCTTACATGTTGAACACAAATACCTGTACTTTCTACTTCTTACATGTTGAACACAAATACCTGTACTTTCTACTTCTTACATGTTGAACTCAAGTACCTGTACTTTCTACTTCTTACATGTTGAACACAAATACCTGTACTTTCTACTTCTCACATGTTGAACACAAATACCTGTACTTTCTACTTCTTACATGTTGAACTCAAATACCTGTACTTTCTACTTCTCACATGTTGAACACAAATACCTGTACTTTCTACTTCTTACATGTTGAACACAAATACCTGTACTTTCTACTTCTTACATGTTGAACACAAATACCTGTACTTTCTACTTCTTACATGTTGAACACAAATACCTGTACTTTCTACTTCTTACATGTTGAACACAAATACCTGTACTTTCTACTTCTTACATGTTGAACACAAATACCTGTACTTTCTACTTCTTACATGTTGAACACAAATACCTGTACTTTCTACTTCTTACATGTTGAACACAAATACCTGTACTTTCTACTTCTTACATGTTGAACACAAATACCTGTACTTTCTACTTCTTACATGTTGAACCCAAATACCTGTACTTTCTACTTCTTACATGTTGAACCCAAATACCTGTACTTTCTACTTCTTACATGTTGAACCCAAATACCTGTACTTTCTACTTCTTACATGTTGAACTCAAGTACCTGTACTTTCTACTTCTTACATGTTGAACCCAAATACCTGTACTTTCTACTTCTTACATGTTGAACACAAATACCTGTACTTTCTACTTCTTACATGTTGAACCCAAATACCTGTACTTTCTACTTCTTACATGTTGAACCCAAATACCTGTACTTTCTACTTCTTACATGTTGAACACAAATACCTGTACTTTCTACTTCTTACATGTTGAACTCAAGTACCTGTACTTTCTACTTCTTACATGTTGAACACAAATACCTGTACTTTCTACTTCTTACATGTTGAACACAAATACCTGTACTTTCTACTTCTTACATGTTGAACACAAATACCTGTACTTTCTACTTCTTACATGTTGAACACAAATACCTGTACTTTCTACTTCTTACATGTTGAACTCAAGTACCTGTACTTTCTACTTCTTACATGTTGAACACAAATACCTGTACTTTCTACTTCTCACATGTTGAACACAAATACCTGTACTTTCTACTTCTTACATGTTGAACTCAAATACCTGTACTTTCTACTTCTCACATGTTGAACACAAATACCTGTACTTTCTACTTCTTACATGTTGAACACAAATACCTGTACTTTCTACTTCTTACATGTTGAACACAAATACCTGTACTTTCTACTTCTTACATGTTGAACACAAATACCTGTACTTTCTACTTCTTACATGTTGAACCCAAATACCTGTACTTTCTACTTCTCACATGTTGAACACAAATACCTGTACTTTCTACTTCTTACATGTTGAACACAAATACCTGTACTTTCTACTTCTTACATGTTGAACACAAATACCTGTACTTTCTACTTCTTACATGTTGAACACAAATACCTGTACTTTCTACTTCTCACATGTTGAACACAAATACCTGTACTTTCTACTTCTTACATGTTGAACACAAATACCTGTACTTTCTACTTCTTACATGTTGAACACAAATACCTGTACTTTCTACTTCTTACATGTTGAACCCAAATACCTGTACTTTCTACTTCTCACATGTTGAACACAAATACCTGTACTTTCTACTTCTTACATGTTGAACACAAATACCTGTACTTTCTACTTCTTACATGTTGAACACAAATACCTGTACTTTCTACTTCTTACATGTTGAACACAAATACCTGTACTTTCTACTTCTTACATGTTGAACACAAATACCTGTACTTTCTACTTCTTACATGTTGAACACAAATACCTGTACTTTCTACTTCTCTCATTTCCCAAACAGGCTGGTTCCTTTAGTTTGAATGTGTGTTTGGTGGCGTGATCATTATTATTTAGAGTCATTGCGTGCCTATTGATTTGAACATGATCCGTGTATCCATCATTTCCTGGTCTTCTCTAAAGAAGAGGGACCAATGAAAACGTTGTCATGTTGCCGTTGTTCAGCATGGAAACATTCATTAGCTAACAATGACATTATTGTTCTATTAATATAAAGGGAGGTCAGGTACTCTTTAAAACAGCTGCTAGTTATGGGTACTTTTTACTGAAGTACATTTCAAAGCCTCTTTACTTTGACTTGAGTAAAGAAGTTTAGTCAGTACTTCTACTTTCACCAGAGTATTTTTAAACGCGAGTATCTGTACTTCTACTTGAGTACAGGATGTGTGTACTTTTACCACCTCTGTTAAATACATCCTTCTAGTTTTCACTCATCAATTTGTTTCAGAAAAACCTTCCTGACTCTTACCATCAAGGACCATGCGTGCTGCAATGGCTGCTGGGTATCCGACGGTCTTGGCCATGGCGGAGAACCCGTTGGGGGTCCCGTACACCACCAGGCTGATGTGTTTGGTCTCCAGCTCTCCGGTCGGGTGGCGGAGCCCCACGTCGTTCCTCATGATGATCATATCCCGCTCGCCCTCAGCTAATCAAGAGAGAGAGGGCATTAAACGTTTAGGAAGATTACATTTCTTCCAATTTGTTGGGAAAATCCTGAATGTCCTCTTCCAATATGAGAGTAACATGATAACAAAGGTATCCCAACTGTAGCTGTGAACATGACAGGATGTATGATTACCTAGAAGAGCATCAGGACTGTTTTAGGCATATGATAGCTATGTGATTAACATGATGATTCAGCCTCTATGGAGATAGACATATGACAAGCATGCTCATTTCTGACGTGGAGCTAATCTGAAGTAAACATTGAATACTGCTTTCTATTCCTCCATCTTGTGACTGTGTAACTCCCTCTCTTGGATATCAGCATGTGAAGGACACTGTTCAGGAACTAGTTGATGCTCTGTATGTGATGACTCCTTCCATTCTGGAGAGGATCACAAGTACATGGATCCTGAGATTGAAGATCAAACTGGCGACTCTGGATCGGACAGGTTGCTTATTTTTTTTTTTTAAACAAAAATTGTCCACAGTTGAGATAATAATGTTCATCTTGTCCTCTCTATATCCAATAGTCACAACACTACTTATGGTAGTCAAAGATCTGCCTACCAAGACTACAAATATGGCCTCTTTCTGGCTAAAACGGCCATATTTGATCCTGAAAATTCAGAAATGGAATCAGCATCCTCAATAACCCCCAAAACTGCTCCAAAACTGCCAAGCCAATATTTAAAGATTGTCTGCATGTGCTAATTAACTCAACTTGTGATAATTGTGCACATTTCCCAACATATCCAAGTTAGCATCCGGCAGTTTCTATGTGCTAACCCGTACTACACATTTATATCATTAAACTTTGGGGTACTTTATATTTCCGGGTCCACAATGCTTGCAACTACATTATATAGTACTTGTGTTGCTATTGTCCTTGAAAGACAAGGTAAACTTAACTAATTAATATATAATATTTAAAAAAGAGGAATAGTTTCGGCGAACACTAAAAGGTACCATGGGGTCAGATTAGAATTTTCCAACGTTCGTTTAGCATGAAATACTTGAAATAACTAAACGACAAGTTAAACGTGAGGTCATAGAAAACTATTTCTGCTAAAAAGTTAGCAATGATTGAGAGTCAGAGCTAAACATGTCAGATGTGTGTATCTCTGTGACTTTAATCCATGTTCCTTTGTTATTCATGTTTTATTATCTTTGCTTTTAAATGTCATTTCATAATGTGTTTCTTAATGTCTCTCATTTTTGTAAAGCACTTTGAATTGACTTGTGTTGAAAGGTGCTGCATTGTGGGTAATAAATGAGTTTGTGTCTCACCAAAGGAGAGTTTTCCTTCCAGATGTTTTGCGAGCGCGGCCAGCACACTGTCGGCGTGAAGCACCGACTCTTCGCTCAGCATCCCAAACCTGAACAAAAACAAGACTTTACTCTAACAAAGGAATAACCTTCACAGCGCCGTTTGAAAAGCTTTCAAAGAACATTACGTTAACGCCATGGCAGCCCACGCATCCTTGGCTAAATCTAAAGAGATGAGCAGTTGCTTTTTGTCGCTGCTTTGCTGCTGAATTGAATAAAATGAACAACAAGTCATTCAACGTGAGCTGCAAAGCGCTTTGGCTTTTTACCCTTTTTAAAAACTGCACAGATGGAATATTTCCAACAATTCTCTTTTACCGTCGGAAAGGAATTTACGTTTCAATGCCACCGCGGCCCCTCAGAACAATGGCGGCACGGAGCCTTGGTCTGAAGAGAGCATTGGAAACAGTTGATTTGGATTGAAGAGGTGGCGCGCTACACCACTTCATGCCTCCTCATGAAGGAGGGGAAGTGGGAAGTGTGCAGAAGAGGAGCCACCTCAGCCTTGTTCTGAACACGCAACCCACCGCGGGAACGTTAACTTTGAAGAGCGGCAGACGTTAAGAGTGGTGGAAAAATAAGCGATGCTTTGATGGTAGTTAACCTAACAGGAAAGAGCTCACGGTGCTTCACAGCTGGAGTGCTTTGTGGGACAATGCTCACAGGAAGAGAACCTTGTAGAACAGGGGTGTCAAACTCAAGGCCCGGGGGCCAAATCCGGACCGCGACTTCATTTCACGTGGCCCCGCAAGAGCTTGCAAAGAATATACTACGTTTATAATAACCCAATGTGTGTTCTTTGAACCTGAAAAGGATTGTTTTTGTTACTTTCATTAGGCGCTTTCACACCGCAGTACTTTTCCCACAAAGGTTCATCAGAACTTAGTTCATCAGAACTCTTTAGTTCTCATGAACTAAGTACAGATCGCGTTCACACCGGAATAAGTCCCTGGGGGAGGATTAGGCAAATGAAGCCGCTGACGTCACTTCTTCTTCTTCTGCTTTGGGTTTACTGGCAGGCCGCAAACCACTTCACGGCGTATACTGCCACCCGGAGTCCCCGGCCGGAAGTCCCCGGAGTTGGAGACTGGCTTCAGTAGAAGCTGCTGGGACTCCCAGCAGCTTCTACTGAAGCCTTCCGAGTAAATCACCAGAATGCCGACACCTCCTCATCTCCACCGCTCCCATGTTTTCTTTTGTGTTGCCATAAGTTAGTCTCTCTGCGTTTGTGCGCTGGGCGAATGCTAATGCTAATAATGCTAATGCCAGGATAATAAAATGGCGGCTTCACAAAAAATTTTGGGAATTTTACAGAGCGTGGTTTGCAATCCGCCCAGCCAATCAGACATAGGAACCTTTTTCTCCCACGAAAGTCCCTGGGGGTAAAAAGGTTCTGATTAACTAATTTTAGTTCCGGATTTTTTTGGTGTGAACGAACATTTCGGAACTATATCGGAACTAAAGTGGGAAAAGTACTGCGGTGTGAACGCGCCTATTGCAGTTGTATACATGTCTTAACGTAACTTCCTGTTTTATATAGACATGTTTTCATTTTGAAGGCGACTTTGCGCTATTAGCAGGAAGTTACTGTTCCCAAAGCAAAAACTTCACGGAGAAAAAGTACAGATATTAACGGAGATATCAACATTTAAATACAGCGATATCAAAAGATAAAGTTTACATGTAAGTATTAGCAAGAGGCACGAGGCTAGTGTTAACTGTCATATAAATATGTGCTTTGTGTTTCAATTCGTTTATATACTGTATTATAACTAACTGTTTGAAGTTCACTTGTTGAATGGTATTCTAAAGTAATGCTCATATGGATGTAGCTTACATGTACTTGTTGTTTTGTGTCTTTCTGTAGCAGTTACATTGGTTTGGAGTTTTCAATAAATTAGAAATCATCAGTCAAGTGTACGACCATCTTTCGGACGGATCTGCTACACTTTATATAATAAAATATCGATACTTGGCGTCCGTGTATCGATACAATATCGCCACGCAAAGCATCACGATACTATACTGTATCGATTATTTCCCCCACCCCTAATAAGTACGCCGTCCAAATATCTGAAATGTCTCTTTACGGTAAAGCTGGATTGCACGGGGTTACAGGATAAAAAGTGCCCATTTCCCAATAAAGTGTGAATCCTGAATAGTGTTTCCAGTCTCTCACCATCTCAGGGTTTCCATGGCGAAGTCGTCTTTCCCGATGCGTTCGTACACGGCTTCCTCGAAGGCTTCGTCAGAGACAGAAGAGGACAAACCCATCTGCTTACAGAGCAACTCTTTCTGCAGAGAGGACAGATCACAGTTCATCTTTTTATTAGAGCTCTTCAAAAACAATTACGTTTTAAGTTTCTTCTTATGCTCAAAACATCTAATTCCTAAGCCTCTTATTCAGTATCAAATTTGTCTCCTTTAGCTACGTTTTCAAAGCCTTAAATGGGCTGGCTCCGGCTTATATAGCTGAACTGCTCCAGCGCTACACCCCAGCCAGAGCTTTAAGGTCTGCTGACCAGCTGCTGCTGGTAGTGCCCAAGACCAGGCTCAAAACCCGAGGGCACCGAGCCTTCGCAGCAGCTGGCCCGAGGCTCTGGAACACTCTGCCCCTCCATGTGAGGTCGGCCCAGACCCTAGGGGTTTTTAAATCGACACTGAAGACTCACTTCTTCTCTCTGGCCTTCTAGTCAGAGCGGAGCACGACCCCTGACTTTTCCCTGTGTTTTGTTTTTAAATGCTGTTGTAAATTATTGTCTTTTGTTGTTATTGTAGTAAAGTGTTTTTTATTACATGTACAGCACTTTGGCTCGACCAAAGATCGTTTTCAAATGTGCTTTATAAATCAAACCTGATTTGATTTGATTTAGCTCCTAGACTGTCTTCTAAATATTATTTTTATCTCATGTTCTGTCTCCTAGCTCTTCTTTAGCTCCTAGTCTGTATCATAAACCTAATCTGTCTTTTATAACCACACGTTGGTTCCGTGTCTGTCTCCTAAAGCTCTTATTTTTTAAAACACGTCTGTATTCAAGCTAGGGCTGCACGATATGTCGTGTCATGATGATAATCGCGATTCGCGGCATGCGCGATAGTCACATCGCAGGACGTGCGATTATTTATTTTTAAGTAGGCAAATGAACTCAAACACGTCATGTTACAATTATTTTGCTGCTTGCTACAAAAGGAAAACTTGCGCGGCTCTCATGTCAGAGGTCCTTGAGTGAGTGACAGCAAACCACCAATCACAACCAAATCTCCAAAGCAAACGGACCCCGTGATTAAAGGTCAAAACACTGAATAAAGTGGTTTCATGTGTTTCTCCAGTTCGGCGCTGCTAACCGAGCTAGCTCAGCTTGTTGCTCTGATAACTTCAGATCCAGACGTCCGTGACTAAAATTCTTCATCCGGTTAAATATAGTTAGAAAAATACCAATTGTATAGCATTACAGTTCAAGAAAGGATGGTTTGCGGGAACAAAAACGGTCTTTTCTTCAATTCCTGTATTTCTTCATATCTCAGGAAAAAAGATATATCGCAATGTCAGTTTTTTCCAATATCGTGCAGCCCTAGTTTAAGCTCCTCTCTAGTTCCTTATTAGTCTCCTAAAACTCACATGTGTCTCCTATAATGTCTCCTAGCTCCTAGTCTTTCTCTTAAACCTCATATTTAAACCTAGTCTGTCTCCTAGCTCCTCATTAGCTCCTTGTCTGTCCCCAAAAACGATTTTGTGTCCCCTAGTTTGTCTCCTAGCTTCACTATAGGTCCTTGTTTGTCTCCTAAAGCTCATCCTTGTCTCCTAAAGCTTTTCTGTGTCTCCTAGATTGTTTCCTAGCTCCTCTTAGCCTCCTCATTCATCTCCAAAAACTCCTTCAAATCACTTAGTTTGTCTCCTAGCTCTTGTTTAGCTCCTGATCCATCTCATATATATCTATCTCCTAGTATGTACTCTATGGCTCCTCGTCAGCTCCTTCCCTGAATCGGATCCTCATCTCCTTAACTGCCTCCTCTTTCTCCTCTTCCTCTCTTTACAAACAAAGACTTGAAACTTTAGAAAGGCCTACAAGGTGGCTCCAAGGCAACATTTCTCCATCATTGCATCCTGTTGTCAGAAAGATAAGTGGCTGCGTTTCAAATAGCTATCCACTCTTTGATTTGTGATAAACATGCAGCCCCTCCTTCATCTCGGAGGGGACACAAGAGGACAAACAGAATCTGCTGTGAACCCTCACGCTGTCAGAGAGCCTTGGTGTATATAAATATATATAATAGACTCTTCAGAAAACACACTCTCACTGCGAGAAGCATCGAGTGACACACAGCTTGTTTTAGTGGATCCTCAGACGGTATTAAAGCTTAATCAGGGTATATGCAGGAAGTCAAATTTAAGACCTTTTAAGACCTTTTTTAAGACCCTTTCCATACATTTTAAGACCTCATCGCCACTTTGAGTTCTAACCGGTTACCTTGGCGACACACTTTACCTCACATTTACTATGTACAGTATTGATTGTCCTTCCTCCTTATCTTCCAACCATTTGGACGCAGACTTGCATTTCCCCATAACGATGTTGTTTAACAACCGGCGTAAACGGACCTTCGCGCGCTATCAAGCAGTGAGCGTGCGATGTCCTGTTCAGATGACGTCACATCCAACGGGATGCCATAAATAAACTACACAGAATCACACTACACACCTACGCAATGATTACATTCAGGCACACTGTAGAATACAACCTCTTTGGACAATTTATATACTTATTGAAAACTAGCTACAAAATGTAATACCTTGGAAAATGCCGTTTAATACTTTTTAATAGCCTTCATTTTCGCTAAATTGATTTATCAATTTTTAATACTTTTTAAGACCCCACGGACACCCTGTTAATAAAATATTCCGAATACAGAAAAATACATGTATCAAGCGATGGGCGCCTGTAATTCATCTACTAATACACAGGGATGCAAACTCATCAGGTATGAAAAAGGTGACAAGGATCCGAGCCCCCCGAGCCCACGGAATATCGGCTTTAAAATGAGGAATAACAGGATTTTAGCAGTCAGAACAACTAAAGCAGCAGTGTTAATAATAACAGAAAAGCCAAAGAGTCACATCTAATAGAAATATATTTAAGCATTTATTTTAATTGTGGAGCAGTCAGTATTTTCATGCCTCTGTGCAAGGCTGTCTTTCTATCTTTATAGCCAGTGGTGTAAAGTAACTAAGTTCATAAACTCAAGTACTATACTTGGGTACAATTTTTAGATACTTGTACTTTATTTAAGTATTTCAATGTTTTGCTACTTTGTTCTTCTACTCCTCTACAGTTCAGAGGTAAATGGTGTATTTATACTCCACTACATGTATTTAATACCTTTAGTTACTTCACAGATATGGATGAATGATGTGAAATATAATCAAGTGTTAAATCAGACTTTAGTTCCACCTGGAGTGAATCCACAAGCTACCCTGCAGTATACAAAGTCATTCAAACTAGCTGCACCTTTACCAGCTTTGAGAACACTTTCATGATCAATCATTATAAAACATATCATATATATTATTCTGAAATGGACCAATCTGCACAATGACTACTTTTGCTGTTGCTACTTTAACTATATTTTGATGATAATACTTTTCTACTTTTACTTGAGGAACATTTTGAATGCAGGACTTTTACTGAAACAGAGTATTCCTACACTCTGGTACTTCTACTTTTACTCAAGTACAAGATCTGAGTACTACTACTTTTACTCAAGTACAATATACTTATACCACCTCCGTTTATAGGCTATGAAAGAAACTATTTGAAAACGAAGGCTAAAGCTAACGTTAGCAGATAGTGACAATGTATGCTAGTTAGCTAGCTCAACGATTCATTAAATAATATTGCGACAGAAACACTTTTCAGTGCACATCACGCTCTGCTGCTCCGAACACCCCGTTCTAACCAGCGGTCCAGTCTGTGCCACAGTGACTCTGGACCGCACAGTTAATATTAACGAACGCACCGTAGGTAATGTAGCTGCTGAAGCTAGACCCTCATCCCGGAGCAGAGCTGACAGGCAGGAAGACTTGTGCTCGCGCTTCATTATAATATATAAAAAAAGAACACCATGCGTGTCATGATGGCACATAACAGCTCGCGGCCGCAGATTACTCCGGGTCCCAGACCCCCCCCATACCCCAAAAATATTTTTATTGCAGATCTACATGAATCACACAAACGACCTATTTTGGAATCAAAACGGCGAATTTCGCCGAAAGGTGACAAGTTTGCATCCCTGAATACAGTAGAACTGTTAACACCTTTGTATGTCACTTGTATTCTCTTTCCATCATTATTATTTTTGTTTATTTGCGATTATTTGTTATTTATCTTTCTTATTTTCTAAGGTAGGCCATCTTTATTACATTTATTTATTATATTTTTAGCCCTGGAGTGGTACTCTGATACTGGTTGACTGATACTTGAAACCTATTCAGGATTGTATTAATCCAGCTGTAAAACCTGAACATGTGAATGTGACTGAAAGATATATTGTACTGTATTAAAAAGTGGTAAAAACAAGCTTAATAAAATGTAATCCTAATGAAATTTAACTTTTAACTACGTAGTATCCTTTCAAGTGTTTTAAATCCTTATGTTTGAGAAGACAAATGAGCTTAAAGATTTAAAATGAGGTTTCAGAGAAAGACTAGGAGCTAGGAGACAAGCTAGGAGACACAGAAAGGCTTTAGGAGACAAGGATGAGCTTTAGGAGACAAACAAGGACCTATAGTGAAGCTAGGAGACAAACTAGGGGACACAACATCGTTTTTGGGGACAGACAAGGAGCTAATGAGGAGCTAGAAGACAGACTAGGTTTAAAAATGAGGTTTAAGAGAAAGACTAGGAGCTAGGAGACATGATAGGAGACACAGGTGAGCTTTAGGAGACAGACAAGGAACCAACGTGTGGTTATAAAACACAGATTAGGAGTTAGAAATAGTTTTATGAAACAAACTAAGAGTAAAAAATGAGTTGGGAGACAGACTAGGAGCTAGGATACAAACTAGGAAACACAGATGTGCTTTAGGAGACAGACAAGGAGCTAAAAAAGAGCTAGGAGAAAAACAAGGAGCCAATGAGTAGTTTGAAAAGACATAAGGATTTAAAACACTTGAAAGGAGAACATTTGTTCACGAGGGTTTCATGACACTACAGGAAGACATTTGCTCTAGGGGGGAATCTGCGAAACCAAACTGTTCTTTGTAAATTATCTTTGATGTTTCCCTATAAGAGAGTCTGTCACACGCAGAAGGAGTCGTCATGCTTGCAAGCATTAAAAGAAAATATCTTAAAAGACTTCATATCGATTGTGTTTCTTTCTGAACTGTAGCTAATGACAATGAAAGCCTTGAATCTTGAACTCATATAACTCATCATTCTCTCTAGACAGCAGCTTGCTTTGGTGGATCCTCGGGGGTTTCTTACCCAGGAAACAGGGGGCGAGGTGGGCAGCAGCACGGGACACGGCTCACTGTTGATCAGACCCAACTTCACAAAGCCAGTCATGGCCTTCGTGAAGCCCTGAGGGACAGAGAGACATACAAACACTCATTTACAGGGACACAAGAAACAACACATACTGGGCAAACAGGATTATGCATTATAACCAGGGTTCATACACGTTTTCACCAATGATTTTCAATGATTTTCCACGACTTCTCCAGGACCTTTACCTAATTTTCCATGACCAAAAAAATTACTCTTTCTCAGCGGTACCACATGGAACAGGGAAATAAGGTCTGCATATGAAACATGCTAGCTTCTACACGCTAAAGCAACTAAAATCTCTCACCAGCAAAATACCTCGTCAGTTAAATGCCATTTTACGTTTCATTACTATACGATACAGTATTTATTATCGTTATAGTATTACTATTTCGGCGATTAGATAAAATATAAATTATATTTGATGCAATTTTTGTTAAATTTCCATGACTTTTCCAAAACTTTGGGAAAAATATTGTTTTCCATAACTTTTCCAGGGCCTGGAATTAGCATTTTGAATTTCCATGACTTTTCCAGGTTTTTAATGACCGTAAGAACCCTGTATAACAGTGGTTGGTATGAAAGAAAACTACAACTAATCAATCAATCAAAATATTGAATTGAAATTAGGTTTGGTGCACCATTTGTGTTTTGCATGAGTTGGTGTGTGTGTGTGTACCTTGAAGCGCAGTGTCCCTCTGATCACTGTGTGTGTGTGTGTGTGTGTGTGTGTGTGTGTGTGTGTGTGTGTGTGTGTGTACCTTGAAGCGCAGTGTCCCTCTGATCAGTGTGTGTGCGCTCTGGATTCCGTACGACTCAGCGTATATGGTGCTGTCTCGGTTGGGGAATCCCTCCAGGTTGAACCCCGGGAAGAAATCCTTGGAGGTGCTGGACTCCATCAGATAGCCGCCGGCTGGGATCTCCACCACCTGGAACACACACACACACACACACACACACACACACACAAATAATTTCATTGCCATTTCTACACTGTCAGAGGTGGGAGGTAGTGTAGTACAAATACTTCATTACTGTACTTAAGTACATGTTTCTGGTATCAGTACTTTACTCCACTACTTATTTTATTTTTCTGACAACTTTTTACTTTGACTTCTTACATTTTGAACCCAAATACCTGTACTTTCTACTTCTTACATGTTGAACACAAATACCTGTACTTTCTACTTCTTACATGTTGAACACAAATACCTGTACTTTCTACTTCTTACATGTTGAACTCAAATACCTGTACTTTCTACTTCTTACATGTTGAACCCAAATACCTGTACTTTCTACTTCTTACATGTTGAACCCAAATACCTGTACTTTCTACTTCTTACATTTTGAACCCAAATACCTGTACTTTCTACTTCTTACATTTTGAACACAAATACCTGTACTTTCTACTTCTTACATGTTGAACACAAATACCTGTACTTTCTACTTCTTACATGTTGAATACAAATACCTGTACTTTCTACTTCTTACATGTTGAACACAAATACCTGTACTTTCTACTTCTCACATTTCCCAAACAGGCTGGTTCCTTTAGTTTGAATGTGTGTTTGGTGGCGTGATCATTATTATTTAGAGTCATTGCGTGCCTATTGATTTGAACACGATCCGTGTATCCATCATTTCCTGGTCTTCTCTAAAGAAGAAGGACCAATGAAAACGTTGTCATGTTGCCGTTGTTCAGCATGGAAAACATTCATTAGCTAACAATGACATTATTGTTCTATTAATATAAAGGGAGGTCAGGTACTCTTTAAAACAGCTGCTAGTTATGGGTACTTTTTACTGAAGTACATTTCAAAGCCTCTTTACTTTTACTTGAGTAAAGAAGTTTAGTCAGTACTTCTACTTTCACCAGAGTATTTTTAAACACGAGTATCTGTACTTCTACCTGAGTAAAGGATGTGTACTTTTGTCATTTCTACACTGTAGCTTCTGTGCATATGACAATGAAACCATTGAAGTTGAATCTCTGAGTTGTACCTGGTTGTCCTGCAGGAAGATGGCGGGGCTGATGGTGTTCAGAAGGACTCCGTACGGACTCCAGCTGAACTTGTAACGGAGAGGATTGTCCGAACACTCGGGAGCAGGAAGACCTCCGCAGAACGAGCTGTACGACTCCACCTGAACAACATTTATTATCATTTTAGTCTTTTACCAGTCAGCTATTGTCTCTAAAGTGTATCTTAATGCTGGATTGGGATGTGTCTTAGTGAGCGACCCTAACCGGAGACAAAGAAATACAATCCATAAAAACAGGACGGAAAAAAATCACATTAAAAAAACGTAAGACTTCCAAAATTAAGCAATATGAACAATGTGGACACTGTGTGTGTGTGTGAGTGTGTGTGTGTGTGTGTGAATGTGTGAGTGTGAGTGTGAGTGTGAGTGTGAGTGTGAGTGAGTGTGTGAGTGTGTGTGAATGTGTGAGTGTGTGTGAATGTGTGAGTGTGTGTGTGTGTGTGTGTGTGTGTGAGTGAATGTGTGAATGTGTGAATGTGTATGTGTATGTGTACGTGTATGTGAGTGTGTATGTGAGTGTGTGTGTGTGTATGTGAGTGTGTGTGTATGTGTATGTGTATGTGAGTGTGTATGTGTATGTGTATGTGTATGTGTATGTGTATGTGTATGTGTATGTGTATATGTGAGTGTGTATGTGTGTGTATGTGAGTGTGTGTGTATGTGATGTGTGTGTGTCTGTGTCTGTGTAGTTCGTGTGTCTGTGCGTCGTGGGTGTGCGTTGTGGAGGTGTGTGGTGTGTCTAAGTGTCTTGCGTGTGGGTGTGCGTGTGTGTGTGGTGTCATGTGTCTGTGCGTGTGCGTGTGTCTGTGCGTGTGTCTGTGCGTGTCTGTGTCTGTGTCTGTGTCCGTGTCTGTGCGTGTGTCTGTGCGTGTGTGGTGTGTGTGTCTGTGTCGTGAGTGTGTGGTATGTGTCTAGTGTCTGTGTCTGTGCGTGTGTCGGTGCGTGTGTGTGTCTGTGTCTGTGTCCGTGTCTGTGCGTGTGTCTGTGCGTGTGTGTGTGTGTGTCTGTGTCTGTGTCTGTGCGTGTGTCTGTGTCTGTGTCTGTGTCTGTGTGTGTGGTCTGTGCGTGTGTGTTATGTGTATGTGAGTGTTGTATGTGCGTGGTATGTGAGTGTGTGTGTGTGTCTGTGCTGTGTAGTGTGAGTGTGTGTGTGTGTGTGAGTGTGTGTGTGTGTATGTGTCTTTGCAGTGTGTAATGTGTATGTGTGTGTGTCTTGTATGTGAGTGTGTGTGTGTGTGTGTGTGTGTGTGTGTGTGTGAGTGTGAGTGTGAGTGTGAGTGTGAGTGTGAGTGTGAGTGTGTGTACTCACCGTGCAGCCGTCAGCTTTGGCCTTGTCGATACACTCCATGGCCAACATGTGATCGATGCCGGGGTCCAGACCCATCTCGTTCACGATGGTGATGCCCGCCTCCTCCGCACTGACACACACACACACACACACACACACACACACACACACTTATATATATATTACATTTCAGCATCCACTGATTTCAGGGATTTTAATCAATTTAAATTGTAACCTGCCAGATAGACGACAAAACAATACATACAAATAGTTTGCTCTGATTTCACTTAGAAAAAAGCTCCTCCATTTCAATAAAACATTCAGTCAATATTTGTTTAATTGAAAGATCTCCTAATTGATCAGGTGTTTTTCACAAATCACCTTAAATCACATGGTTAAAGGTTAGAGTACTTCCTGTTTCCTCACCTGCTCTGCAGCTCCTTCATGGCGGGGCTCAGGTAGCTCGCTGTCACCATGTTCACCTTCCTCCTGATGCAGTGTTTGGCTATCAGAGGGTGGAGAGAGTAGGGCAGCAGGCTGAGGAGGAAGAGGAGGAGGAAGAAGAGGATACATGTATTTATGATCCTCTCCAGAATGGAAGCAGTCATCACATACAGAGCATCAACTAGTTCCTGAACAGTGTCCTTCACATGCTGATATCCAAGAGAGGGAGTTACACAGTCACAAGATGGAGGAATAGAAAGCAGTATTCAATGTTTACTTCAGATTAGCTCCACGTCAGAAATGAGCATGCTTGTCATATGTCTATCTCCATAGAGGCTGAATCATCATGTTAATCACATAGCTATCATATGCCTCAAACAGTCCTGATGCTCTTCTAGGTAATCATGTTCAAAATACTGAGTTTTTTCTCGAAATGTTGGCTTTTTTCTGAAAATTTGCTATTTTTCCTGAAAATCACAAATTCTGACTTTCTCTCAAAAATTTAGACTTTTTCAAAACATTCTTACTTTTTCTCAAAATTCTTACGTTTTCTCAAAAACGTTTACCTTTTCACATTTTTTTTTACTTTTTCAAAAAATTCTGACTTTCTCTAAAAATTCTGACTTTCTCTAAAGATTCTGACTTTCTCTCAAAATTCTGACTTTTTCTCAACATTTGGACTTTTTCTCAAAAATTCTTACTTTTTCTTAAAAGTCTTACTTTTTCTAAAAATTCTGACTTTCTCTCAAACTTCTGACTTTTCTCAAAATTCTGACTTTTTCTAAAAATGTTGACTTTCTCTCAAAATTCTGACTTTTTCTAAAAATGTTGACTTTCTCTCAAAATTCTGACTTTCTCTCAAAAATTTAGACTTTTTCAAAACATTCTTACTTTTTCTCAAAATTCTTACTTTTTCTCAAAAACGTTTACCTTTTCACATTTTTTTTTACTTTTTCTAAAAATTCTGACTTTCTCTAAAAATTCTGACTTTCTCTAAAAATTCTGACTTTCTCTCAAAATTCTGACTTTTTCTCAACATTTGGACTTTTTCTCAAAAATTCTTACTTTTTCTTAAAAGTCTTACTTTTTCTAAAAATTCTGACTTTCTCTCAAACTTCTGACTTTTCTCAAAATTCTGACTTTTTCTAAAAATGTTGACTTTCTCTCAAAATTCTGACTTTTTCTAAAAATGTTGACTTTCTCTCAAAATTCTGACTTTCTCTCAAAATTCTGACTTTTTCTAATCACTGGTCCCCGGCTTGAGCTTCAGTCTCAGGATCCATGTATTTGTGATCCTCTCCAGAATGGAAGTAGTCATCACATACAGAGCATCAACTAGTTCCTGAACAGTGTCCTTCACATGCTGATATCCAAGAGAGGGAGTTACACAGTCACAAGATGGAGGAATAGAAAGCAGTATTCAATGTTTACTTCAGATTAGCTCCACGTCAGAAATGATCATGCTTGTCATATGTCTATCTCCATAGAGGCTGAATCATCATGTTAATCACATAGCTATCATATGCCTCAAACAGTCCTGATGCTCTTCTAGGTAATCATACATCTTGTCATGTTCACAGCTACAGTTGGGATACCTTTGTTATCATGTTACTCTCAGATTGAAGGAGAACATTCAGTATTTTCCCAACAGTAAGGGAGGAGATGAGTGAGTACCTGATGACCAGGTCGTGGTCCTTCACCAGAGAGTCCAGGTGTCCCTCCTGACTGCCTGCGTCCAGCATCACGGGGATGGTGTTGGGATATTTCTCCGCCAGCTCCTCCGCCTGCCGCAGCATCATCGACGCTGAGAGGTAAACCACAACAAAAACATTCAATGGAAGGTCTTAGATTCTTTCTTATTGGAAATGTTTCACATCTCCTTTCAGAAATGTTTGGGACATTTGTTTGCATCGTCTTTTGAAAAAACTTTTCCACGTTTTTCACATAATTATCTGAATTTCTTTTAGCTATTTGATGAACCCTTTTTCCGACAATTTTCATTTTTAAGGATTTCTTTTACATTTTTTCTGTTATTTCTAAGACTTATTTTTAGGGATTCTTTTTCAGCATTTTAAAGTTTTTTTAATGTTGTTTAAATGTCACCTATCATGCCATTTTTAGGCAATAGCATAGGTCTCAGATCTATAAAAATATATAAAAAACATGTCTATGAAGTGTTTTGCTCAAAATACCAAACAGATCACCCATTCTAGCCATGCCTCATATCCCTCTATTTCACTTCCTGCTTCAAAAGTGCTGATTTGGGGTATAAAGCTTTAATAAAAAAGGAGGGGTCTGAGCTCATGCGGGACCCGGCAGCTACTGTCTAAACTAAATACTACCGTGATGAAATGCCATATCATGGATTATCAAGGATTGTTTCTGAAACAGTATGGAGCTCAAAGGCTTTCTCTCTTGCCGGTTATACCACAAGGTGAGTTCCTTTTGATTTCCTACTTCTTCACACACATGCTCTCCAGTACAGGTTAGCTCTGAGTGTTAGCGATGCTAATGTAAACACCGACCATATTACGTCCAAAACAGTCGGGCATTGTTTCTGATAGCAACGTTTCTGATAGGGCCGTGGGTCCACATTTCAGATATTACGTTATATCGGACGCAAATCTGGATCAGCCCCGTTTTTAGAGATTTGGGTCCGGAGGAAAAGAGAGAGGGTTTTATTTTCTGGGTTAGGCACACCGGGGACACATGTTTATGTATAAAAGACATCAAAAAGTGCATTTTGCCTGATAGGTCCCCTTTAAGGTTGGGATATGAAGCATTTTTTGTACATTATTCACGTATTCTATCAGGAAATGTTCCGTCATGATCCTTTGGAGATTTTCCACGTAAATTCTGATATTTTCCACATAATGACTTTTTAAATATAATTTCTTACCATTTCGTTCAAATAATTTAAAGTCATCTTTCCACATGATTCTCAAACATCTTTAAAACTCCTTTCCAGGTATTTTTCACATATTTCTGGGATATTTAAAGAAAAAGAACAGCATTTTTCGACTGTTTAAGGGTGTGCTCATTCCAACTCCTTTACATACCATTGGCTAGTTTAATCTGCAGTAAAGCATCATATTCTATGACCTCATCCCATGTGTGCAGCTTTGTCCTGTAAGCACCACGTGTCTCTAAAAAGTCACCGTTTCATTTCTCAGAAAGACTGTTTTCAGCTTTGTATCTACAGAGCTAACGATGCTAACGGAACAACAGTAGCAGCCGTGCTAGCTGCAGCATACCAACAACTACTATGTTAAAGTGGACACACACACATTTTCAAGAGTGTGTAGATGAAGCAAAAGCTGTGACTAATTTAGTGGCTGAAAGGTGGTTGGTTCGCTAAATATTACAATGTTTTATTTATGTATCCATCTATACATTTTCTGTAAACATAGATGTTAAGATTTTCTGATTGCTAATTCCACTTTTCATGCCACAGGGGTTAAAGTGAGCAGCTGGTGTTCTGTGGCAGTTCAATACAGGAACAGCATATTTGTATTTGTATTTAAATACCGAACAATAAATATGTATTTCCACTGTTGTGGCATGATTAATAATACAAAAACTTAGCTTGAATTCAGTGTGTCCTGCCAGCTCTTTCCCAATGAAAGCAGCTAGCATTAGCTCTAAAAGTGGCCGGATAAAGGCATACAATCATTTTGATATTGGTGACGTTGTTGTATATCTGACATGGTTAAACTTGGGCGTGAATTACATTTTAATATATGTCTTGCTTTTCTTGACAGCGTGAATGATTGCTAATCAACTCACCCACAGTGACCTGAGTGGTCTTGTCTCGGGTCAGATACTCCACCACGGGTCCGGAGACGTACCCCGACCCGAGCAGCAGAACGCGTCTCATCCCCGTCTTCTTCATGATCTGAGCCTTCTCTCTGCAGGACGTCACACACACACACACACACACCGACTCAGAGACACATCATGACACACTGAGACCCACTGATGTTATAAATGTGTCTGTTGATTGTGTATATATAGGATATACATATGTTATATATATTTGTATTTGGGATTGTGGAAAACGGTATTTCGATCTCTCTGTCTGTACACACAAACTGAAAGATGAATTACCCACTCCTTCTTAGCTATAATCACTGAAAGAAATGTCGTTTTATGTGTAAAAGAAGAATCAATTTAGTCAGTTTAAGTTCTATAATCTTAGGGGGTGTAGTGTGCCTGAAAATGATTTAGCAGAAGGGTCTTAAATAGTAAGCTTTGAGTGAAAATGCATGAGTTTGGTGAGGGTAATATTGGATAAATTGGACTTTCTGCACGACTTCTCTCAGGGTTTGTTACCGGATGATTTGATCGAGAATTTTGTTTACCGTGGAGGCATGCGAGACAAAAATAACCTTTTTATTTAACAGTAATTGATTTACAAAGTGTAATTAAGTGTGTGAAGTATTCCTTTAAACACGAGACCAATGTGTTTTCCACATTTGGACGAAAAATTATGATGGAAACACCACAAAGAAAGCCATGAATTATATGATATGTTAAACATTTGAACAGTGTTTGAAGCAAAGATAAAGACAATAAGATAATAATACAGTTAATTAAAAGAAACAGTATCAATGTGACTGATGAGGATGAAGCAGGAAGCACGAGAGGAAGAGGAGGAAAAAACGGGATTGAAGGGGGAGGAAATAAATAAATAAAATGATAAATCAAAAAGTAGAAACAGAAATGAACTAAAAACAGATGTGGTTGTTCGTGAATATATAATAAATATATATATATACTAAACAAACTAACGACTTGACTCCAAATATTAATTGAAATTATTTTATAGACTTGAAAATGATCGTATTTCTTCCTCTAATCCAGTATTCAACTAAGACCCCGTCCACACGGAGACGAAACGGGTTGTATCCGCTACAGTTCTCTATCGTATAGACGGTTCGTCCACACGAGGCCGACACGGAAATGCGGATAACGATAACGGCTCCCAAAGTGGGTAGATCTGCGGACGAAACGCTTGCGGCTCCGTGTGTACGCCCTATACGATCATTTCCTGTTAACGATGACGCCATAGCCCCGCCTCTCCCCATCTCTCCTGCTCACCCGCGTCATTGCTGATGTGTTTCGCCAACAACAACAACAACAATGGCGGATCACAGGGTTGCGTTCGTGCTCCAGACGCTACTGACCATGCTACAGATGTTAGTGCAAAATCTACAGCTCCTCTACCACAACCATCAGCAACAAGTGGACATGGAGAACTACATGAACTACATGTTGCTAAATCCACCGCGGAGAATAACCAGAAGGGCAACCATGGCAACCATGCTCGGGGGGTCTTCTTCGCTGCTTTTGGTGTATTTTGTGGCGGAAGTACAGCGCCACTTACAGGCCCGGCATATGTACTACAGCGTCTCCAGCGGGTCGAGCGGTTTCGTGTGAACGGACACGTTTCTTGAGCCGATTCCGTGTGGACGGAAGACTTTTTTGATATCGAATTCGGTTAGTTTTCGTCTCCGTGTAGACGGGGCCTAAGTAATGTAATAATTATATTTCTATACATGTACATATATCATAAAATAATGTTGTATATGTTCACATATTTATTTGAATACTAAGTAATTAATACATGTATTTAAATTGCAGTCCTAAAATAAATAATAATAAAAAAGTAACCCTTATATAATAATAGTAATATGATAAAAAATATATATTATTCAATTAAATATTAAAAGTATTGTTAATGTTTTCCTCTTTAACAAGCTCCAAGAAAACTGCATTATGGCTTTGACTACTTTTAAATAAACGCTTAAAGAGCCTTTTATTAAATCGAATAATGATACTTTTTTTTAAACAAATATGTAATTTGTATTCATGTATTTCACACATTTTATCTTGTTTTAATTGTCTATTGTCTTGGCTCTTTTTTGGCACATTCAAATGTTTTTGTGGCGTTTCTTTTGCACTTTCCCTCTGTTAGGGAATAACTTGCCCTAGTGTCCTCTTTCACCCTCTGACACAGATGCTCTAACCTTGAGCAGCCGTTATCTCCCTTAAGGAGGGGCTGCCCTAGCAAGTAGTTGTTGTTACCAGTTTGTGACGGGGCAACTCTCGGTCAGAGATAGTCATTGTTGTGGGACACCTGGAACACTTCCTTCTCTGGGTGTAGATGACCCCGAGCCATAAGCGACAACAAATGTGATTCAGTGTCCTCAGCTGTTTAGTCTAACTAATGAAGAATGTTGATTACCCTTAGCGGAACTAGTTAAAACATCATGCGAGAGGAAGGGTTCTTCAGAATTGATTTGGCATCTCAACCGTGTGGTCAGACCGTGGCCCGTGACATGTCTTGTGAATTCTCCGGCCGAAGCTCCGAATAAACCGTCAGTGTTTGCTCTCCATCTCTCTTTGAGTCCTGACTCCAATTGCTTCAGAAGTTTCCCCCACACCCTCCATGTTAGATTTTTGTTTACAAAGAACTCTAAATGGCATATTTTCTGTGTTTTATTTATATATAAACCTGAAGCTAGCCCGTCTTCCACTGTCAAACTAACGATTAAATATCCCGAGCTCAGTGAGATTAAATGACCAGCAGCTCGCCGTATTTTAATTACATCGAGACGTTTTCTCCAAACAACCGGACTCTCTTTAAAAAGTCTGTGATTCTGCATGCTGGATTATCCTAACACCATGACAACAATGACACCATAATGACGGCATCAACCCCAGTGACCTGTGGCATTAATTAGACTTTTACACATAATTATCGGATTTTCTTTACACATATATGAGTTTTTCAGACATGCTGCCCGTATTTCAAGACTTCTTTTTTATTAGACTTTTTTGTGGATATTTTTCACATTTGTTTTACACTTTAGTGCTGTACAGGGTGGTGCTCATGCTACTTTCTTTACATACTGGCTTGTTCATTTCTCCGGCAACGCATCATATTCTAAAAGACCATCATATGTTTGTTTGTTTGTAAATTATTCACGTATTCTTTCAAAAAATGTCCGGACATTGTTCGCATGTTCCTTTGGAGATTTTTCCCATAAATTCTGATATTTTCCACATAAGTATGACTTTTTAAAAATATGTTTTGACCATTTTTCCTTACTGTTTTTCAAATCATTTAGGGATTTTTTTTCCACACACTTTCCACATCATTTTCACATGATTATCAAACATTTAAAAAAAACGTATTTCCAGGACTTTTTTTCACATATTTTGGGGGATATTTAAAGAAAAAGGACGAAAATTCAGCATTTTACAGCCGTTAAAGATAGTGCTCATTCCAACTCCTTTACATACTATTGAATAGTTTAATCTGCATATTCTATAACATCACATATAATAATATAACAACAATGACACCATAATGACGGCATCAACCCCAGTGACCTGTGGCATTAATATCCCACCAGCCAAACACACACTAACCCCCCGCTAAAAGGAGTCAGACCCCCCCGACTCGTTAGCGGTTTGCTAATTGGATGCGACGGGCACGACGTCTGACATGAGGTCCGAAAGGCAGCCAAGCCTCGGCTTCTTAATTAAAAAAAAGAAGAAAAGGGAGACGTGCCCTCACTTTACATATCTTAAGGAGCCAAACTCATCAGGAGGATTAAGATTTGTGGCATGGCTTGTCTGGAAAAAAATGATACTCAAGATCAATTAGGAGGAGAAACGTCTTAGAGGTGGCCTTAATCTAAATATGAGTCTCAGGGAGAAATCTGAGCAAATCTGCATTTAATATGAGAGTTAGTAATCTGTATAACCAAACATTTTTAAAGGTTAGGGAGTCCGAGGAGATTTGATAAAGCTCATTTAAATATGTCTTAAGAGCAGCAGTGAGGTAAAAAGGAAGCGAAGTGTGTGAGAAATTAATTAAAGCAGATTAAAATGTATGTATAAATTACTAAGAAACAGAAGGCTGATGAGGGTGTCAATTAAATGATGGACATGCAGATGAATTATTAGTTTTTGTAAAAAGTCAGAAGAGAAGATCAGTTTCATCTCTGTGTGTTTAGCCTAGCCTAGCCTAGCTTAGCTTAGCACAACACATCGAGAAATGGCTAGCCTAGCTCCCTTTAAAAGTCATTCCCAGTAAAATATTAGCATCAACACGAATGATAGCCACCAGGAAGGAGCCATTTAAAATAATAAAGTGTCTCCTGGAGAGCAGTATTTGTTTTCGGATTGATTAACCGAACCCGAAAACACAAATGAGCTCGCTAATGAGACGTAGCATTTTGTATCTACAGAGCTAACGATGCTAAAGGAACAACAGTAGCAGCCGTGCTAGCTGCAGCATACCAACAACTACTATTAAAGTGGACACACACACATTTTCAAGAGAGTGTGGATGAAGCAAAAGCTGTTAAATGTCACTAATTTAGTGGCTGAAAGGTGGTTGGTTAGCTAAATATTACAATGTTTTATTAATGTATCTATCTATACATTTTCTGTAAACGTAGACGTAAGATTTTCTGATTTCTCTGATTGCCAATTCCACTTTTCATGGCACACGGGTTAAAGTGAGCAGCTGGTGGTCTGTGGCAGTGCTGGGTCAATACAGGAAAAGCATATTTGTATTTAAATACCTAACAATAAATATGTATTTCCACTGTTCACAGACTGATAGAGACAGACGGATGGAGACAGACGGATGGAGACAGACTGATGGAGACAGACTGATGGAGACAGACTGATGGAGACAGACTGATGGAGACAAACTGATGGAGACAGACTGATGGAGACAGACTGATAGAGACAGACTGATGGAGACAAACTGATGGAGACAGACAGATGGAGACAGACAGATGGAGACAGACTGATAGAGACAGACTGATGGAGACAAACTGATGGAGACAGACTGATAGAGACAGACTGATGGAGACAGACTGATGGAGACAGACTGATAGAGACAGACTGATGGACAGACTGATGGACAGACTGATGGAGACAAACTGATGGAGACAGACCGATGGAGACAGACCGATGGAGACAGATGGATGGAGACAGACTGATGGAGACAGACCGATGGAGACAGACTGATAGACAGACGGATGGAGACAGACCGATGGAGACAGACAGTTTTGTGAGAAGAAGATATGTTTCTACCGCTCGTTAGCAAAGGGTCCAGCGCCTGCCGTTGGTTAGCATTAGCACGTTGGTTAGCATTAGCACGCTAGTAATGCAAGGTGTTAGTTCAGAGGCAGGTTAGCAGAGCGGCACCAGAGAGGCTGCAGGACACTAAAACATCAGCGACTGCAACGCTAGAGAAGGTTAGTCAGAGAGGAAGAACAGCAGAGAGACTACAAGCAGAAACATTACTTAGCTTTAGCAAGATGGCTACATTAGAACACGGACATGTCTTTACCTGTCTTTCAGTCTGAACACATTTCATCCATAAAATGGTGGCATTAACTCAAAAGAGCAGTCATTTGGAAATACAGTGAAAACAGAGAAGGGAGAAGTACTCAGGTCTTGTACTTGAGTAAAAGTAGAAGTACTCAGATCTTGTACTTGAGTAAAAGTAGAAGTACTCAGATATTGTACTTTAGTAAAAGTAGAAGTACTCAGATCTTGTACTTGAGTAAAAGTAGAAGTACTCAGATATTGTACTTTAGTAAAAGTAGAAGTACTCAGATCGTGTAATTGAGTAAAAGTAGAAGTACTCAGATCTTGTACTTGAGTAAAAGTAGAAGTACTCAGATATTGTACTTGAGTAAAAGTACTCAGATATTGTACTTTAGTAAAAGTAGAAGTACTCAGATCGTGTAATTGAGTAAAAGTAGAAGTACTCAGGTCTTGTACTTGAGTAAAAGTAGAAGTACTCAGATCTTGTACTTGAGTAAAAGTAGAAGTACTCAGATCTTGTACTTTAGTCAAAGTAGAAGTACTCAGATCTTGTACTTGAGTAAAAGTAGAAGTACTCAGATATTGTACTTTAGTCAAAGTAGAAGTACTCAGATCTTGTACTTGAGTAAAAGTAGAAGTACTCAGATCTTGTACTTGAGTAAAAGTAGAAGTACCAGAGTGTAGGAATACTCTGTTACAGTAAAAGTAGTCGTTGTGCAGATTGGTCCATTTCAGAATAATATATATGATATGTTTTATAATGATTGATCATGAAAGTGTTCTCAAAGCTGGTAAAGGTGCAGCTAGTTTGAATGACTTTGTATACTGCAGGGTAGCTTGTGGATTCACTCCAGGTGGAACTAAAGTCTGATTTAACACTTGATTATATTTCACATCATTCATCCACATCTGTGAAGTCACTAAAGGTATTAAATACATGTAGTGGAGGAAAAGTACACTATGTACATACTGACAGTTTCAGATAGAGATGAGTCTTACCTCCGCTCTCGTAGTTTGTTGATGTATTCAAACTTCGGGGTGAGGACTCCGTTCGAGGTGATGACGGCCTTTAGGAGCAGAGAAATAACGTAACATATTAGTACAAATGTGAGTATTTTCAGTCATTTTACAAGAGTACACATACCCTACGTTTGCCATAAACATGAATAAAGTTGGCAGGTCATGGGGGAAGAAGAAAAAAATACAGTCATATTTCTTGGCTGTATTTAAAGCAATACTAAAATGTGCTCGAGATCATGAGAGAAAATTGCTGAGTCATGAAATGTTTTCTGATTAAATGAAGAAATATTAGATTTAAAAAAACATGCTTTTGTAGGAAATACATTTAAATATTTAAACTTACGTCTCTGACTTGCGGGCTGAAGTCTTCCTCGTCCAGCGGGCGGCTGGCGTCTGACGGCAGCTGATGATGACACAACACTAACTTTAAACCCGTCTCTATTTTAAACACCCGACACCTGCTGCAGCGCTCTCTCACAGCAAACTCAACCCGAGGAACCAGTTACCAGAGGTGTGGACTCGAGTCCAAGTCATGTGACTCGAGTTACCAATTTGATGACTTTGGACTCGACTTGACAAAATCACAAAACACTTGCGACTCGACTTGGACTTGAACACCAATGACTCGGGACTTGACTTGGACTTGAGCCTTCTGACTTGAGGTGACTTGATAATTTAATTCAGGGGTCTCCAACACGCCGATCGCGAGTTGCCGTTAGGAGAGCAGAATCTTCAGCCGCTGCAACTCTTGCTGAGAATCCATGCAGGCAGGGGCGGGACTTTATTTTGCTGAGCCACCATGCGGCCAATCATATGCGAGGACACACTAGGATCATACCATTATGTGAAAGAAGGGTGGGGGGCAGACGCTCCAAAGACAGCACGTGTAGTGGTACAGGCCAGCTACAGAGCCACGGGGAGACGGGGAGCCGGATTTAAATGCAAGCGCGTCGGAAAAAGTCAAGAAATTTGCGAAAACCGAAAAAAGAAGCAGCTTCTGGCTGCATTTCAATGATATTGGAGAAAGCAAAGCTGAGTGCAGGATTTGTAAAATGAAAATAACCTTCAGAGCAGGGTTTTTATTTGGTAACCACTCAGGATTTATTGCCAGAGGTGGGAGAAGTTCAGATCTTGTACTTGAGTAAAAGTACCAGAGTGTAGGAATACTCGGTTACAATAAAAAGTCCTGCATTCAAAATGTTACAAGTAAAAGTACAAAAGTATTATCATCAAAATATAGTTAAAGTACCACCTGCAGAGGGATCTAGATTCAGGTGTTCTTTTCCCCATAGAGACGCCTCGCTGCACATTATCCCTTGCATAAAGATAGGTTGTGGTTCCCTTATAACATGTTGTACACAGTGGAAATAAACATTCTGGTCACCTCAACATCAGGGATCTTATACATTAAACTCCTTCTGAATCAAACCGTCACGGTAGCCTTACCTTACTGATCCCTCTTACAATAGAAGACAAACACGTTACTTTACCAGCAGAGAGGAAATGGATTATTAAATTATTAATGTGACTAATAAAGAGCAGTTTGATTATTAAGTATTATTCTGTTGATCGATGTCATTACATTGGTTGAAAAGCACATAATGACTTGTTTAAGACTCGTTTTGTCAAAGTTTAGGACTTGGACTTGACTTGAACTTTCCCATCCTGACTTGAGACTTGACTCGGACTTGAGCGCAAAGACTTGAGACTTGACTCGGACTTGCAAAACAATGACTTGGTCCCACCTCTGCCAGTTACCCTCCTAAACCAAACACCCGGTATTCGACTGCAACCCCAGAACCCCTTACCATCTCCCAGAGGTACGGGAAGAGCCGGTCTCCAAAATAATCCGTGGCTCCGATGGGAAGCTGAGCGGGGAGGTTATCGATGGAGCACATCAGGATCCCGTTACCCTCCACACTGCGGGACAAGAAGACCCTTTAAAACTGTACCGTCAAATTACAATACCCTTTAACACTGTCAGCATTAAAGGTCACCTATTATGCAAAATCCACTTTTTCTGGAACAGCTGGAAATTAGCAATGTTGGCTAAAGCTGCCCCATTTACTGTTTCTCAAACTTACCTACCCTACCTTTAATATTAAACATATTTGATCTTTTCTTTTTTAAATATATTTTTCTTTTCTATATATTTATACTATACTATTACCTCCTATGTTAATATGAATATAATTATTCCTCTGTAATCCATTTTATCGTTTTTCTTAATTTCACTTATACTGTATGTTATTACAAACAATATTATTATTTTTAATTTATTAGTATTTATGAGTGAGAGTGAGAGGTGGGATCAGATTACCTTTTTAAAAAAATATATATATTGATTTTCAGTTATTTTACTTATAACTTCTTTTTTTCTCACTTTCACCTTTTTAATAAAATGTTTTCCATTTATTTAGACTGACAGCCTGCAGATCAGATCAGCTCAGCTCAGAGTGAGAGGTGTTACAGGTGGGATCAGATTACCTGTCGTGGTCCACGTGCTGGTCGGCGTCGTACATACAGAAGGGTTTATCGATGGTGGTGCACTCGTTCATGAAGCCTATGGATCCCCCGGTGTCAGCGGAGATATCGCAGATGGCCAGAAGTCTGCAGAAAGAGAGAGGAAGCGTTTTCAGGAGGTCAGAGCGACACGCTGAACTGTCACCGTGTACACAGGAGCCCAGATAGGGAGGTGACCTCTGACCTCTGTGGAGATTCAATCACTGAAGCACACATTCAGCTGTCAGTAAACCACATTTAGAGAGAGGTTAAGGACATGTATCTGCTACTGGTGAATAGATAGAGTCCCTGAAAAGAAAACATATGTAAAATGTCTGCAAACAGCTTCTTTTTTCAGTGTCGAGTTTTTAAGAAGCAGAATTAACTGGCAACGTGCTGATTTAGAGAGGACTCTTTAAAGTAGAGACACTACATACTGATATACACCTGAACATCAGCAGGAGAGGACTCTTTAAAGTAGAGACGCTACATACTGATATACACCTGAACATCAGCAGGAGAGGACTCTTTAAAGTAGAAACACTACATACTGATATACACCTGAACATCAGGAGGAGAGGACTCTTTAAAGTAGAGACACTACATACTGATATACACCTGAACATCAGTAGGAGAGGACTCTTTAAAGTAGAGACACTACATACTGATATCAGGGATGCAAACTCATCAGGTATGAAAAAGGTGACAAGGATCCGACCCCACGGAATATCGGCTTTAAAATGAGGAATAACAGGATTTTAGCAGTCAGAACAACTAAAGCAGCAGTTAATAATAACAGAAACGCCAAAGAGTCACATCTAATAGAAATATATTTAAGCATTTATTTTAATTGTGGAGCAGTCAGTTTATAATTTTGGCAGGACTGTTGAGCATTTTGAAAATGTATTTTCATGCCTCTGTGCAAGGCTGTCTTTCTATCTTTATAGCCAGTGGTGTAAAGTAACTAAGTTCATAAACTCAAGTACTATACTTGGGTACAATTTTTAGATACTTGTACTTTATTTAAGTATTTCAATGTTTTGCTACTTTGTTCTTCTTCTCCTCTACAGTTCAGAGGTAAATGGTGTACTTTTACTCTACTACATGTATTGAATACCTTTAGTTACTTCACAGATCTGGATGAATGATGTGAAATATAATCAAGTGTTAAATCAGACTTTAGTTCCACCTGGAGTAAATCCACAAGCTACCCTGCAGTATACAAAGTCATTCAAACTAGCTGCACCTTTACCAGCTTTGAGAACACTTTGATGATCAATCATTATAAAACATATCATATATATTATTCTGAAATGGACCAATCTGCACAATGACTACTTTTACTGTCGCTACTTTAACTATATTTTGATGATAATACTTTTCTACTTTTACTTGAGGAACATTTTGAATGCAGGACTTTTACTGTAACAGAGTATTCCTACACTCTGGTACTTCTACTTTTACTCAAGTACAAGATCTGAGTACTTTTACTTTTACTCAAGAACAAGATCTGAGTACTTCTACTTTTACTCAAGAACAAGATCTGAGTACTTCTACTTGTACTCAAGTACAAGACCTGAGTACTTCTACTTTTACTCAAGTACAAGATACTTATACCACCTCCGTTTATAGGCTATGAAAGAAACTATTTGAAAACGAAGGCTAAAGCTAACGTTAGCAGATAGTGACAATGTATGCTAGTTAGCTAGCTCAACGATTCATTAAATAATATTGCGACAGAAACACTTTTCAGTGCACATCACGCTCTGCTGCTCCGAACACCCCGTTCTAACCAGCGGTCCAGTCTGTGCCACAGTGACTCTGGACCGCACAGTTAATATTAACGAACGCACCGTAGGTAATGTAGCTGCTGAAGCTAGACCCTCATCCCGGAGCAGAGCCGACAGGCAGGAAGACTTGTGCTCGCGCTTCATTATAATATATAAAAAAAGAACACCATGCGTGTCATGATGGCACATAACAGCTCGCGGCCGCAGATTACTCCGGGTCCCAGACCCCCCCCATACCCCAAAAATATTTTTATTGCAGATCTACATGAATCACACAAACGACCTATTTTGGAATCAAAACGGCGAATTTCGCCGAAAGGTGACAAGTTTGCATCCCTGTGATATACACCTGAACATCAGCAGGAGAGGACTCTTTAAAGTAGAGACACTACATACTGATATACACCTGAACATCAGCAGGAGAGGACTCTTTAAAGTAGAGACACTACATACTGATATACACCTGAACATCAGCAGGAGAGGACTCTTTAAAGTAGAAACACTACATACTGATATACACCTGAACATCAGCAGGAGAGGACTCTTTAAAGTAGAGACACTACATACTGATATACACCTGAACATCAGCAGGAGAGGACTCTTTAAAGTAGAGACACTACATACTGATATACACCTGAACATCAGCAGGAGAGGACCCTTTAAAGTAGAAACACTACATACTGATATACACCTGAACATCAGCAGGAGAGGACTCTTTAAAGTAGAGACACTACATACTGATATACACCTGAACATCAGCAGGAGAGGACTCTTTAAAGTAGAGACACTACATACTGATATACACCTGAACATCAGCAGGAGAGGACTCTTTAAAGTAGAGACACTACATACTGATATACACCTGAACATCAGCAGGAGAGGACTCTTTAAAGTAGAGACACTACATACTGATGTACACCTGCACATCAGCAGGAGGGGACTCTTTAAAGTAGAGACACTACATACTGATATACACCTGAACATCAGCAGGAGAGGACTCTTTAAAGTAGAGACTCTTAGCATCATTAACAGTGTCAGAAGTTTCTTTTTACTTCCCGTTTCAACGTCCTCCTGACACAAAGCCAGGTGGAAATAACTTATTAATTAGCTTGGGTTAATCGTTAGCTAATGTTACAAATTTTCCAGGGGTTTATGATAGTGTATCTGTCCACAGTAGCTCCTGTTATCTCGCTTGTGTTTGCACATGACAAATTAAAATGAGACGACAGCCAAACCTCTTATCTACCTGACAAACAAGAGGTGAGCAGAGGTTAGTGGCCTCAGTGTGAACTGAGGCGAAGCTTCAGTGAAAGATATGAAGGGTTTCTCCAGGTGAATCTTTTCAAACACAGGAGGTGATTTTCAGAATAAAAGCCCAACAGGATGCTCTTACCACCTTTACAGCTCACTTAAAAACATGGTTCACTGACTACCTGCACACACTCGTCTGTGTTGGATATGGCGTGTGTGTTACATGTCATGGACCCCTCGTTTCTGTTGTGTGATTGTGATGTGCTATATGTGACATGTATGTAGTAACTGTCTATTATCATCTGGACAACAGCTAGAAATTAGCCATGTTGGCTAAAGCTGCTCCATTCACTGTTTCTTTGTGACAGTTGATCAATGGGGACTGTCCACAACACTATAAACAAACAAACTAAACTAAACGTACTTGTGCGGCAGGTGTGGAGCTCCCTCTGTGGCCGGAGGCGACTTCTTCAGAGGTCTGATCAACTTCTGGGCATCGATTCTTCTGAGGAGGCGGGGGGTGTGGGGGTCCCAGTAAACCCCGTTAATCAGGCAGGTGGTGTAGGGCGCCACCTGTAGAACATGACATTACATTATTATTATTATTACATATTACTTGTTAGACGATTTTTGAGTTAGAGCGACTTGCTGACGGCAGCGGGGATTGAACCAGTGCCCCCCTGATCCCCCTGATGCGGAGATCAGCGCACTATAATTTCATTGCCATTTCTACACTGTAGTTTTGTGCATATGACACTAAAACCTTTGAATCTTTTAATCTTAACGCACAATTAATTGCGACACAAAAAGGGAAGAAACTTAAATGCTAACTTCCTGTGCTCACCTACAACAATCCCTAAAAAAAAAAATCCCTCCCTCCCTGCCACCCTGCCCCCTGTATTGATCAGATGGACGTAATCAATTCCCTCTCTTTAAGGCCCGCATGTGATGAAAGTCAACACAAAGTGAAATGAGGTCACAGCTCTGAGAAACCCTGCCACGTGTCGTTTGTTCTGTAACAGTAAACACACAGTGAGCCGGGCAGCAGCAGTTTGGACTGAAATAGAGGAGGGGGAGGGACAGCAGCAGGTGTGGAGGGGGGGTTGTAACTAAAAAGGGATGAAAGCGGGGAGACCAAGCCCCCAGGAAGTGCTCCGGACTCTGAGGAAAATATTCCTAGTGGCCAAACGGCGGTACTACTATTTCCGTATCAGTCCGTGACGTCACTGGGCCCAGAAAGACTTTTCCCCATTGACTAACATTGGGAAAGAGACGTCTGTAAATCAGCAGATCATTTTCTTTGAACTAAATAAACTAAGATAAGACTTTATTTATCCCGAAAGGAAATTGTTGTGCCAGAGTTACAAAAATACCCAGCACGAACACTTGTATAGCCTTTATTAGAATCATTAGGTCCTTAAAGATGTAAAATGCACTAAAGCCGAATCCAGATTTAATTTCTCTCTCCATTCATTCTACTGAACAGCGGGAGATCAGCGGCGGGTCTTAATGTCAGGAGGCGGGGCTTAAAGAAAACTTTAACTGCGCATGCTCTATGAGCTACATACGGGTCATTCTGCTCTGACAGCAAGGCATGATGGGTAATCTGTGACGTTTTGCTCTCGACAATGTCAGGCCATTTTGTCCTCATGAGCCAATGAGCAGCTCTCATAGGAAAGAACGCTGTATCCAGTCCTTATTAAACATCCATGGGCAGAGGTGGCAAAAGTAAACACATCCTTTACTCAAGTAGAAGTACAGATACTCGTGTTTAAAGATACTCTGGTGAAAGTAGAAGTACTGACTAAACTTCTTTACTCAAGTAAAAGTAAAGAGGCTTTGAAATGTACTTCAGTAAAAAGTACCCATAACTAGCAGCTGTTTTAAAGAGTACCTGACCTCCCTTTATATTAATAGAACAATAATGTCATTGTTAGCTAATGAATGTTTCCATGCTGAACAACGGCAACATGACAACGTTTTCATTGGTCCCTCTTCTTTAGAGAAGACCAGGAAATGATGGATACACGGATCGTGTTCAAATCAATAGGCACGCAATGACTCTAAATAATAATGATCACGCCACCAAACACACATTCAAACTAAAGGAACCAGCCTGTTTGGGAAATGTGAGAAGTAGAAAGTACAGGTATTTGTGTTCAACATGTAAGAAGTAGAAAGTACAGGTATTTGGGTTCAACATGTAAGAAGTAGAAAGTACAGGTATTTGTGTTCAAAATGTAAGAAGTAGAAAGTACAGGTATTTGTGTTCAACATGTAAGAAGTAGAAAGTACATGTATTTGTGTTCAAAATGTAAGAAGTAGAAAGTACAGGTATTTGTGTTCAAAATGTAAGAAGTAGAAAGTACAGGTATTTGTGTTCAAAATGTAAGAAGTAGAAAGTACAGGTATTTGTGTTCAAAATGTAAGAAGTAGAAAGTACATGTATTTGTGTTCAAAATGTAAGAAGTAGAAAGTACAGGTATTTGTGTTAAAAATGTAAGAAGTCAAAGTAAAAAGTCGTCAGAAAAATAAGTAGTGGAGTAAAGTACTGATATCAGAAAGATGTACTTAAGTACAGTAACGAAGTATTTGTACTCCACTACTTCCTCTGTTTAAGGGGGAGACTTACGCTGGTCCTGAAGTGCGAGGTGTAAAGCTCCGGGTGGTCCTCGTACTCCATGGGGTCGTAGAAGCCGTCGCTCTTCCTCATCAGGTGGTGATGACGACTCAGCACGGTGGCGTACACTCGGGACATTTCTGACCGGAAAACAAGGGGGAAAATCCCATTGAATAGAATCCTTTATTTTCATTATACAGGTACAATGAGATAAGTAGAGCTACTCCTTTTTTTTTTTAAGGTGACGTCAAAAATACAAACAAGACACGTACAACATTCAGGAGGAGACAACATACAAACAACAAGCATTCATACTTCAATATGCAGATAAAGTTGAAGTGCAGGAATATATCGGTTTGAGTAAATACATTGGCTTTTAGTTGAGGGAAAAAATACTGTGGAAAACTTTGGGAATATTCATTTTTATATTTGTGGAAAGACTTCGGATTCACGGTGGCTAAACTGTCTCCAGTAAACACTAAAGGGAACAGCAGAAGAAGACAGACAGGAAGTAAACACTAAAGGGAACAGCAGAAGAAGACAGACAGGAAGTAAACACTAAAGGGAACAGCAGAAGAAGACGGAAAGGAGGTAAACACTAAAGGGAACAGCAGAAGAAGAAAGACAGGAAGTAAACACTAAAGGGAACAGCAGAAGAAGACGGAAAGGAGGCAAACACTAAAGGGAACAGCAGAAGAAGACAGACAGGAAGCAAACACTAAAGCGAACAGCAAAAGAAGACAGACAGGAGGTAAACACTAAAGGGAACAGCAGAAGAAGACAGACAGGAAGTAAACACTAAAGGGAACAGCAGAAGAAGACAGACAGGAAGTAAACACTAAAGGGAACAGCAGAAGAAGACGGAAAGGAGGTAAACATTAAAGGGAACAGCAGAAGAAGAAAGACAGGAAGTAAACACTAAAGGGAACAGCAGAAGAAGACGGAAAGGAGGCAAACACTAAAGGGAACAGCAGAAGAAGACGGAAAGGAGGCAAACACTAAAGGGAACAGCAGAAGAAGACAGACAGGAAGCAAACACTAAAGCGAACAGCAAAAGAAGACAGACAGGAGGTAAACACTAAAGGGAACAGCAGAAGAAGACGGAAAGGAGGTAAACACTAAAGGGAACAGCAGAAGAAGACAGACAGGAAGTAAACACTAAAGGGAACAGCAGAAGAAGACAGACAGGAAGAAAACACTAAAGGGAACAGCAGAAGAAGACAGACAGGAAGTAAACACTAAAGGGAACAGCAGAAGAAGACAGAGAGGAAGTAAACACTAAAGGGAACAGCAGAAGAAGACAGAGAGGAAGTAAACACTAAAGGGAACAGCAGAAGAAGACAGACAGGAAGTAAACACTAAAGGGAACAGCAGAAGAAGACAGACAGGAAGTAAACACTAAAGGGAACAGCAGAAGAAGACAGACAGGAAGTAAACCTAAAGGGAACAGCAGAAGAAGACAGACGGGAAGTAACACTAAGGGAACAGCAGAAGAAGACAGACGGGAAGTAACACTAAAGGGAACAGCAGAAGAAGACAGACGGGAGTAAACACTAAAGGGAACAGCAGAAGAGACAGACGGGAAGTAAACACTAAAGGGAACAGCAGAAGAAGACAGACAGGAAGTAAAACACTAAAGGGAACAGCAGAAGAAGACGGAAAGGAGGTAAACACTAAAGGGGAACAGCAGAAGAAGACAGACGGGAGTAAACACTAAAGGGAACAGCGAAGAAGAGACGGAAAGGAGGTAACACTAAAGGGAACAGCAGAAGAAGACAGACAGGAAGTAAACACTAAGGGAACAGCAGAAGGAAGACAGACAGGAAGTGAAATCACGAAAGGGAACAGCAGAAGAAGACAGAGAGGAAGTAAACACTAAAGGGAACAGCAGAAGAAGACAGACAGGAAGTAAACACTAAAGGGAACAGCAGAAGAAGACAGACAGGAAGTAAACACTAAAGGGAACAGCAGAAGAAGACAGGAAGTAAACACTAAAGGGAACAGCAGAAGAAGACAGGAAGTAAACACTAAAGGGAACAGCAGAAGAAGACAGGAAGTAAACACTAAAGGGAACAGCAGAAGAAGACAGGAAGTAAACACTAAAGGGAACAGCGGAGGAAGACAGACAGGAAGTAAACACTAAAGGGAACAGCAGAAGAAGACAGACAGGAAGTAAACACTAAAGGGAACAGCAGAAGAAGACGGACAGGAAGTAAACACTAAAGGGAACAGCAGAAGAAGACAGACAGGAAGTAAACACTAAAGGGAACAGCGGAGGAAGAAAGACAGGAAGTAAACACTAAAGGGAACAGCAGAAGAAGAAAGACAGGAAGTAAACACTAAAGGGAACAGCAGAAGAAGACAGACAGGAAGTAAACACTAAAGGGAACAGCAGAAGAAGACAGACAGGAAGTAAACACTAAAGGGAACAGCAGAAGAAGACGGAAAGGAGGTAAACACTAAAGGGAACAGCAGAAGAAGAAAGACAGGAAGTAAACACTAAAGGGAACAGCAGAAGAAGACGGAAAGGAGGCAAACACTAAAGGGAACAGGCAGAAGAAGACGGAAAGGAGGCAAACACTAAAGGGAAAAGCAGACAGAAGAAGACGGAAAGGAGGCCAACACTAAAGCTCGAACAGCAACAAGAAGACAGGACAGGAGGTAAACACTAAAGGGAACAGCAGAAGAAGACAGACAGGAAGTAAACACTAAAGGGAACAGCAGAAGAAGACAGACAGGAAGTAAACACTAAAGGGAACAGCAGAAGAAGACGGAAAGGAGGTAAACACTAAAGGGAACAGCAGAAGAAGAAAGAAAGGTAAGTAAACACTTAAGGGAACAGAGAAGACAGACCAATAAAGGGAACAGCCAGAAGAAGACAGACAGGAAGAAAACACTAAAGGGAACAGCAGAAGAAGACAGACAGGAAGTAAACACTAAAGGGAACAGCAGAAGAGACAGAGAGGAAGTAAAACACTAAAGGGAACAGCAGAGGAAGACAGACGGAGGAAAGTAAAACACTAAAGGGAACAGCAGAAGAAGACAGACAGGAAGTAAACACTAAAGGGAACAGCAGAAGAGACAGACAGGAAGTAAAACACTAAAGGGAACAGCAGAAGAAGACAGACGGGAAGTAAACACTAAAGGGAACAGCAGAAGAAGACAGACGGGAAGTAAACACTAAAGGGAACAGCAGAAGAATACAGACGGGAAGTAAACACTAAAGGGAACAGCAGAAGAAGACAGACGGGAAGTAAACACTAAAGGGAACAGCAGAAGAAGACAGACGGGAAGGGTAAACACTAAAGGGAACAGCAGAAGAAGACAGACAGGAAAGTAAACACTAAAGGGAACAGCAGAAGAAGACGGAAAGGAGGTAAACACTAAAGGGAACAGCAGAAGAAGACAGACGGGAGGTAAACACTAAATGGAACAGCAGAAGAAGACGGAAAGGAGGTAAACACTAAAGGGAACAGCAGAAGAAGACAGACAGGAAGTAAACACTAAAGGGAACAGCAGAAGAAGACAGGAAGTAAACACTAAAGGGAACAGCAGAAGAAGACAGGAAGTAAACACTAAAGGGAACAGCGGAGGAAGACAGACAGGAAGTAAACACTAAAGGGAACAGCAGAAGAAGACAGACAGGAAGTAAACACTAAAGGGAACAGCAGAAGAAGACAGACAGGAAGTAAACACTAAAGGGAACAGCAGAAGAAGACAGGAAGTAAACACTAAAGGGAACAGCAGAAGAAGACAGGAAGTAAACACTAAAGGGAACAGCGGAGGAAGACAGAGAGGAAGTAAACACTAAAGGGAACAGCAGAAGAAGACAGAGAGGAAGTAAACACTAAAGGGAACAGCAGAAGAAGACAGACAGGAAGTAAACACTAAAGGGAACAGCAGAAGAAGACAGACAGGAAGTAAACACTAAAGGGAACAGCAGAAGAAGACAGACAGGAAGTAAACACTAAAGGGAACAGCAGAAGAAGACAGACGGGAAGTAAACACTAAAGGGAACAGCAGAAGAAGACAGACGGGAAGTAAACACTAAAGGGAACAGCAGAAGAATACAGACGGGAAGTAAACACTAAGGGAACAGCAGAAGAAGACAGACGGGAAGTAAACACTAAAGGGAACAGCAGAAGAAGACAGACGGGAAGTAAACACTAAAGGGAACAGCAGAAGAAGACAGACAGGAAGTAAACACTAAAGGGAACAGCAGAAGAAGACGGAAAGGAGGTAAACACTAAAGGGAACAGCAGAAGAAGACAGACGGGAGGTAAACACTAAAGGGAACAGCAGAAGAAGACGGAAAGGAGGTAAACACTAAAGGGAACAGCAGAAGAAGACAGACAGGAAGTAAACACTAAAGGGAACAGCAGAAGAAGACAGACAGGAAGTAAACACTAAAGGGAACAGCAGAAGAAGACAGAGAGGAAGTAAACACTAAAGGGAACAGCAGAAGAAGACAGACAGGAAGTAAACACTAAAGGGAACAGCAGAAGAAGACAGACAGGAAGTAAACACTAAAGGGAACAGCAGAAGAAGACAGGAAGTAAACACTAAAGGGAACAGCAGAAGAAGACAGACAGGAAGTAAACACTAAAGGGAACAGCAGAAGAAGACAGACAGGAAGTAAACACTAAAGGGAACAGCAGAAGAAGACAGACAGGAAGTAAACACTAAAGGGAACAGCAGAAGAAGACAGACAGGAAGTAAACACTAAAGGGAACAGCAGAAGAAGACAGACAGGAAGAAAACACTAAAGGGAACAGCAGAAGAAGACAGACAGGAAGTAAACACTAAAGGGAACAGCAGAAGAAGACAGACAGGAAGTAAACACTAAAGGGAACAGCAGAAGAAGACAGGAAGTAAACACTAAAGGGAACAGCAGAAGAAGACAGGAAGTAAACACTAAAGGGAACAGCGGAGGAAGACAGACAGGAAGTAAACACTAAAGGGAACAGCAGAAGAAGACAGACAGGAAGTAACACTAAAGGGAACAGCAGAAGAAGACAGACAGGAAGTAAACACTAAAGGGAACAGCAGAAGAAGACAGGAAGTAAACACTAAAGGGAACAGCAGAAGAAGACAGGAAGTAAACACTAAAGGGAACAGCGGAGGAAGACAGACAGGAAGTAAACACTAAAGGGAACAGCAGAAGAAGACAGACAGGAAGTAAACACTAAAGGGAACAGCAGAAGAAGACGGACAGGAAGTAAACACTAAAGGGAACAGCAGAAGAAGACAGACAGGAAGTAAACACTAAAGGGAACAGCGGAGGAAGAAAGACAGGAAGTAAACACTAAAGGGAACAGCAGAAGAAGAAAGACAGGAAGTAAACACTAAAGGGAACAGCAGAAGAAGACGGAAAGGAAGTAAACACTAAAGGGAACAGCAGAAGAAGACAGACAGGAAGTAAACACTAAAGGGAACAGCAGAAGAAGACAGACAGGAAGTAAACACTAAAGGGAACAGCAGAAGAAGACAGACAGGAAGTAAACACTAAAGGGAACAGCAGAAGAAGACAGACAGGAAGTAAACACTAAAGGGAACAGCAGAAGACAGACAGGAAGTAAACACCGTCAGTTTAAGTTACGCCAATGAATAAAAGGAGACACTATTCAGTCCTGAGACTTCCTCTGCTTACGTTTTACCAGCCTTACGACAAAGAGAAGCGCAGGAACCTCTTACCTCCAATTTCCGAGACGTCCTTCAACTCGTGAGGCTCAACGTATTCAACAGGAAGCTCGTTAAGGATGTCCTGGGCTCCCTAAAAGGAAGAGAAGAGGATATCAAATGAAATATCTCACTGATACCGTTGGGACTGCCCAATTATCAAAGACTTTTGGAAAGCAAAGAACCAAGAACTCTGTTTTCTTGGTGATTCCAAGACTTAAAAACACCAAGAAAAAACTAATTGTTATTTCTCTTATTTAAAAGGTGGGGTAGGTAAGTTTGAGAAACCGGCTCGAGATACACTTTTTGTTATATTCCATGGAATGCTCTTAACATCCCGATAGCAATGAATATCTTAAGTGCTTTGACAAAAAATCCATAAAAAAATGTCATCTGTGGAAGCTGTAGTACTGTAAAAAGCACGACCAATCATCTGAGCCGGCTCAATGTCTGGCCTTAGAGAAATTAAGCTATGCTATAAAAGAAAATTGTGAAATCTTCTATAAAATACGGCAGAAATTCCTACATTTTTGGAAAAGGAAAGAGTTGGGACCATGTCGAATTAATACTTAAAAAAATGCTAAATATGATTGGATAGTATTAAGCTTCTTGTAAACAAGCTTTGCAATTTATTGTTAAGACTTTTTGATAATTTCACATTAATTAAGCATTTTTGTACATATCTTTGATCACAGATTTCTTTATGTTTTTGAGTTTTCCTTTCCCTTTTTAAACATTTCATAGTATTTCTTATATTTTTGGGGTGGTTAAACATGTGTGTATAGTCTTTGACTGGAAAAAAACTAAAATGGCAATAATTACATTTGTCAAAACAAAAACAAAATCGTATTCTTTTGACTGTTATATTTTTTTCAATTGTTTTTTTGTGTGTGTTAAGTTAAAGTGGACCTATCATGCTATATTTGAATAATATAGTGTAGGACCATACCTATATAAGGCATATTTATACTTTTTGTTTTTCAAAATACCAAACAGATCATGCATTTTAGCCATGCCTCATTTCGCTCAATTTGCACTTTTTTAGCTCCGTTTTAGCAAGGGCTGATTCTGTGAGAACAGCACCACCTACAGGCCTGGCATATGTACTACAGCGTCTCCAGCGCTTTCGAACGGCAATGGCCGTGGCTGTCTCCTCCTGATTGGTGGAGTTGGCCCAATAGCCGTAGCGCCACCGTCCTGACGTCAGGACAGTGTTCAAATCTGGATCAGTTTTTATCAGATCCGTTGCAGCCCCTTTTTTAGAGATTTGGGTATGGAGGAAAATAGAGAGGGTTGTGTTTTCTGACACTTGGTGAGTTCCCTGGAACACCGGGGACACATATTCATGTAGAAAAGACGTACACAAGTGCATTTTGCATGATAGGTCCCCTTTAAACCTTGCTGTACCTTGGAGACGTTTCCGGTTCCGGTGAAACAAAACGTGACGGGGCCGATGGATTTGGGCATGAGCCCCATGGAGATCTCATACCCACAATCCCTCACTGCCTGAATGGCCTGGCTCACGCTCCTGTAGTTATGAGCCATGCCGATGTGCTGTGGAAGGAGAACAGAGACAGGAAGTGATTTTAAAGGTCCCCTATTATACTGTTTTTCATTACTTTATCATAGGTCTCAGATATATACAAAACATGTCTCTGAAGTGTTTGGCTCCAAACACCAAACAGATCATTGCAGCATTACCCAGAATCCCCTCTGTTTCAGCCCTGTTTCCAAAGTGCTGATTCTCTGTCTGTTACTTCAGATGAAAATAAGGAGCCCCTCCCCACGCCCCTCTGAGAGAGATTTGGTTACAAAGAACTCAATGGCGCTCTAGGAGGAGATTCAGGTGATAAGGGGGGGGGGGGGGGGGTTACCTTGGTTGGTGATTGGCTAATGGTTACACAAGACAAAACATCGTTATGACATCACAAAGTGACCAAAATCTGATCAGCTCATTTTCAGACAGGTTTTTATATAAATGGATCAAAAAGAGAGAGAATCTTTGTTCCTGAAACTTTCAGAGTCTCTTTACACAGAGGGGACACATGTTGATGAAGAAGAGACATGAAGAAGAGGGGACACATGTTGATGTAGAAGAGACATGAAGAAGAGGGGACACATGTTGATGTAGAAGAGACATGAAGAAGAGGGGACACATGTTGATGTAGAAGAGACATGAAGAAGAGAGGACACATGTTGATGTAGAAGAGACATGAAGAAGAGGGGACACATGTTGATGTAGAAGAGACATGAAGAAGAGGGGACACATGTTGATGAAGAAGAGACATGAAGAAGAGGGGACACATGTTGATGTAGAAGAGACATGAAGAAGAGGGGACACATGTTGATGAAGAAGAGACATGAAGAAGAGGGGACACATGTTGATGTAGAAGAGACATGAAGAAGAGGGGACACATGTTGATGTAGAAGAGACATGAAGAAGAGGGGACACATGTTGATGTAGAAGAGACATGAAGAAGAGGGGACACATGTTGATGTAGAAGAGACATGAAGAAGAGAGGACACATGTTGATGTAGAAGAGACATGAAGAAGAGAGGACACATGTTGATGTAGAAGAGACATGAAGAAGAGGGACACATGTTGATGTAGAAGAGACATGAAGAAGAGGGGACACATGTTGATGTAGAAGAGACATGAAGAAGAGGGACACATGTTGATGTAGAAGAGACATGAAGAAGAGAGGACACATGTTGATGTAGAAGAGACATGAAGAAGAGAGGCACATGTTGATGTAGAAGAGACATGAAGAAGAGGGGACACATGTTGATGTAGAAGAGACATGAAGAAGAGGGGACACATGTTGATGAAGAAGAGACATGAAGAAGAGGGGACACATGTTGATGTAGAAGAGACATGAAGAAGAGGGGACACATGTTGATGAAGAAGAGACATGAAGAAGAGGGGACACATGTTGATGTAGAAGAGACATGAAGAAGAGGGGACACATGTTGATGTAGAAGAGACATGAAGAAGAGGGGACACATGTTGATGTAGAAGAGACATGAAGAAGAGGGGACACATGTTGATGTAGAAGAGACATGAAGAAGAGGGGACACATGTTGATGTAGAAGAGACATGAAGAAGTGGATTTTGCATAATAGGTGACCTTTAAGTACTTGATGACTGTTTTCTTACCAGGAAGGGAGTGTGGTGCCCGAGAGCCAGGAAGCGAAGCCCCAAACCGTGCAAAATGTTTATCATTCCTACAAGGAAAAGCAGATTCATACTGATTAAATACTACCCGCTTTGACCTTCATTTAGGAACATATTCCCTGGATGTATGGAAATATAAATTAACCATAATTCCATTTCTTGCAGCATGCCTATGTTTGACTCCTTTGACGAATACTTCTCACAAAAACAATATTTTTTAGTGGAGTTACCCACCCTGCATGACCTTGAAACTTGTGTTTTTATTGCATGCCTCCACGGTGACAAAAAAACCTCAATATCAAATACAAAACAGTCTCCGTTTAATTGTGTATTGCATTCTAAGGTATTTATTGCCAAGAAGAAAAAGGTGTTTTTGATTCAGCAGTTAGTCATCATGTCGATTCATTTCTAAATAATTCAAGTTGATTCCAGTAGGAATCTTAAAACAGAGAACACGTCTCAGCTGGTTCAACGTATTCAGGAACTGATTGTATCTACAGCGTTAGTTTCAACAACAGCTGCTTCTGCCAAAACTCTTTCACAACAAGAAATCAATACAGGAAATTAAATATATTCATACCTGCCACGCCGGCCCACTGACCGAACGCTACGATCCGGAAACCGTTAGCATCGACCATCTTCTCGTAGTCGATCAGACGAACCTCCTGAGAAGACAACGGTTTGAGTTTTTGTAGAAGGAGAGACAGAGAGGAACAACAATATCGGCATTTTCGGTTTCATTAAAAAAAGCTATAGCACATTATTGTAAGAGCCAGTATTTTTGTTTTATAAGAAAGGCCACCTAATTGTGACGTCCGTAGTCAACACACTATAAAAGACTACAATTCCCACGGCACCTCTACAGTGACAGTGATGGGCAACCTGTCAGAAAGACGCCGCCGAGGAACAGTTTTTAACCGTACAAACCCTTTAAAGTGGACCTATCATGCTATATTTGAATAATATAGTGTAGGACCATACCTATATAAGGCATATTTATACTTTTTTTTTTTCAAAATACCAAACAGATCATGCATTTTAGCCATGCCTCATTTTGCTCAATTTGACATTTTTTAGCTCTGTTTTAGCAAGGGCAGATTCTGTGAGAACAGCACCATCTACAGGCCTGGCATATGTACTACAGCGTCTCCAGCGCTTTCGAACGGCAATGGCCGTGGCTGTCTCCTCCTGATTGGTGGAGTTGGCCCAATAGCCGTAGCGCCACCGTCCTGACGTCAGGACAGTGTTCAAATCTGGATCAGTTTTTATCAGATCCGTTGTAGCCCCTTTTTTAGAGATTTGGGTATGGAGGAAAATAGAGAGGGTTGTGTTTTCTGACACTTGGTGAGTTCCCTGGAACACCGGGGACACATATTCATGTAGAAAAGACGTACAAAAGTGCATTTTGCATGATAGGTCCCCTTTAAGTTATTAAGTTATATAAGCATTATCAAGACAGAAATAACACCGAAGTTGTTTGTTATTTTATTTGACTTTTGCCTCTTTGTTTTGAATATTGTAAAGGCCTCTTTTCTTTGTTGCATGTGTAAAAAGTTTGTTATATTATTTTGAGCAAACACATTGCATAACATCATCCAAACCATCGGAGGCCAAGCAACTCTTCAACTGTACGTACTATAAAGGAAGAAAACGAGTTAAAAATGTCTGTTTAAAGCGTCTAGTGGCTTGATAGATAAAACAAGGAAGGAAGCCACGACAATTATTCTAAAGACCGAAGCAGATGCTTTTTTAAATCCCACATTCAAAGCTTTTATTGATATTTTCGAATAAAGCTTTGAATATCATCAGGGGTGTTTCTATAAAGCTATAGTATGAGTAGTGTGACCCTGATCTTGTTTATAAGATATGTAAATTATCTCGAGAACATGGCGTCCGTAAACAAGATGTCTCCACGGACGTAAACAACAACGTGACGTCGGAGCTCCGTAAAAACAAAGCTGTCTCTGCCGACGCTCTGTTTGATACTCAGATTATTTATACCGTTTTTGACGAACAGAAATATTGTTTTCTGGCATCACCTCTGCGTTTTGGTACGAGGGTGCAGCGCTCCTGTTACCCAGTTTAGACAAAACCCTGGTCATCGTCATATTTTCATCACGTTAAAAAAAAAAACTCAAACCAAATCCTCCGTTAAATTAAAATGAATGCCTCCAAACTGGCGGTTTCATTGACCTCTTGATGGAGGGCAAAGTGAGCGCAGAAACGTAATTAAGTTTATTTTAACTCGACTTTAGTTATGTATTAAAAAGGCTAAGCGCCAACATTGGATTAAAGCAAGGTCATTTCTTTAGATAAAAGCCTGTTTTGAATTTCAGAAATGAAGTATTTTTCAATAAATGTTGACTGTTGGACTGCACAACGCTCTGGAGTCATTACAGATATATGGATCACACAAGTTTAAAACAACGAAGGTGCCACCAGGATGTAATTCTAATAATAATAATAATAATAATAGAACACTTGTGTTTTTATGCAACTGTGCAGAAAAACAGATAAATTAATTCGTTGTGAATGCAGCTTCGAGCATTTTCCCCATTTGCCCTTATAAAGACTCAACATGTAATGAATGCATTAGTCTATTATTTGGCTCACATTACATCCATATCTATGGCTTTGCAGTGAGCACATTATCAACATACTCAGCTGTGATTGGTCCACTGCTGTGTATTTGTTTTCTGCACCTCAATAGGAAAGGGTCCATTGTGCAACACAACATTTTGATACCCTTAAAAACCCGTTAACAGTCTGCTTTCTACAGTATGCTAATTGTTTTGACATTTAAATGAGGAAACACAACACAGGTTTTCCGTAATAATGGTTAGGAGTTACGCAAAACGTGAATTTCCCCGACAAGATGTATTCTGCTGAGAGCATCAGGAACTGAATCTGGCAGAAACCGGCCGCTAAAGTGTCTGAATAAGTTTGTTTCGACCAGTAAACACTTCATTTAGTCACTTCTGTTCTGTGAGGAATCAGCTCAGATATAGATAAACACTCAAATACAAACAGTTCAGTACGTTTTATAACTAATGCAGGTAAAATAAGAAAGCTGTGCCATCATATAAGGTCGAGGAGGTCGGAGAAATGTTTCATTACAGACCTGCTAAACATGTATGCAGTGGCTAAAAGTACGTTTACTCAAGTAGCTTACTTAACCTGTTCAGCCCTGAGCCTGTTTTTCAGGTCTCAGGCTCGAAAAGGACATTCCCAGAACAAATGACTATAACTACACTTCTAAAAAGGGGTACATTAATAATCTTTTTTCTCAAAGCAATGATAAACCTGTGAGTTGGATGTAGAAAAGTCAGAATCAATATAGATGTTTTTATTTTAAAGTAAATTCAGATTGAACATACAGTAGGAAAAAACTGTAAATGATAGTGTCCGTCCAAAAAGAAAAACATTACTTATAGTGAAAACTACCCTTGAATGATAGGATAGTAGACTAAAAGCTTTAGGAATCCAAAGTATAACATATAATAAGTACCCTGTATCAAGATTGATGCAAAACAAGTGACATTTGACCTTTTTAGAGAGATTTAGAAAAGAAAAAACACTTCTGGGGTCATTTGGGTGGATTTTCCATATCTCTGGCCCCCCTTGGTTGATTTTGATGATTGACACCTCTTTTGAACCTTTAGAGCCAATAGAATCGAGGGGAAGTTCCTAAAAATCCATCTAAACTTTACCCATTGGTGAATGAGTGATGCGCAGCCAGAATGCCCAAAACCGGAAGCTGGGTTGTAGCTCTCGTAGCTCTCATCGCAGCTTGATATGAAAATTCTGTTATTGACAAAAATGGGATGATGGATTATCAGAAATCATTTCAAAGTGACAGACACATTGGATTAACCATTGGATTAACCTTCAGTGGCGTTTTTATCGTTGTAATGCCATTGAACACGACTTTTGATCAGAACAACAGCATAGGTAAGAATTTCTCCCGTTTTTCCTCCGTAATGCTACGTGTTGTGACGTCTGGTTTTGTTTCCCCTGTCGCAAGTTTTGATCGCTCAGTGATGGGTATGAAACATTAATAGGTTGTTAAAAGTTAAGAAGCCCTGAGACACAGTTTCGTGAAGAAAAAAAAACCGCAGCCCCCGCCGCCGGGGCATCTCGGACTCAACAGGTTAAAGAGGCCCTATTATGGATTGTTTGGTGTTTATGTAAATGGTCTGCAAAGGCTAACATCCCATTACATTCCCAAACATTGGGGCATCACTATGGAACAATTGCACTCCTATTGGCTAGAGCTCCAACACATTGTACGTGATAGGCTAAGCGGTTGATCAATCACAACAGAGCTAACCAATCAGAGCAGACTGGGCTCTGGTTTCAGACAGAGGGTGAAAAGAGGTGCTGCAGCACAGGCAGTATGAGAAAAATAAAGAGCTTTTTGAACATTAAAGCATGGAGACATGTAGAGACACTACATACTGATATACACCTGAACATCAGCAGGAGAGGACTCTTTAAAGTAGAGACACTACATACTGATATACACCTGAACATCAGCAGGAGAGGACTCTTTAAAGTAGAGACACTACATACTGATATACACCTGAACATCAGCAGGAGAGAACTCTTTAAAGTAGAGACACTACATACTGATATACACCTGAACATCAGCAGGAGAGGACTCTTTAAAGTAGAGACACTACATACTGATATACACCTGAACATCAGCAGGAGAGAACTCTTTAAAGTAGAGACACTACATACTGATATACACCTGAACATCAGCAGGAGAGGACTCTTTAAAGTAGAGACACTACATACTGATATACACCTGAACATCAGCAGGAGAGGACTCTTTAAAGTAGAGACACTACATACTGATATACACCTGAACATCAGCAGGAGAGGACTCTTTAAAGTAGAGACACTACATACTGATATACACCTGAACATCAGCAGGAGAGGACTCTTTAAAGTAGAGACACTACATACTGATATACACCTGAACATCAGCAGGAGAGGACTCTTTAAAGAAGAGACACTACATACTGATATACACCTGAACATCAGCAGGAGAGGACTCTTTAAAGTAGAGACACTACATACTGATATACACCTGCACATCAGCAGGAGAGGACTCTTTAAAGTAGAGACACTTCATACTGATATACACCTGAACATCAGCAGGAGAGGACTCTTTAAAGTAGAGACACTACATACTGATATACACCTGAACATCAGCAGGAGAGGACTCTTTAAAGTAGAGACACTACATACTGATATACACCTTGACATTTAGCTTAAATAAGGAGGAACCAGGGAATGGAGTTACGCAAATCATGATTTTCCCAGATGAGAGCTTCAGGAACTAAATCAAACAGAAACTAGCAGCTAAAAGTGAAAATAAAATTGTTTCAACCACTAACGGCTTAACTGGTTTTTATTTTTTATTTGAACACTTCTGTCTATGTTCTATCTTTTCTGATATAGATAATTAAGTATTTAACAAGGTGATTTATTGCAAAGCAGGTAACGTTGAGAAGTGTGTGTTTAGGGCTCAATAAATAACTTGACTTTAAATGTACAGCAATTAAACTTGAGTGCAGGAACGGATTTACCATATATTATGTCTGACAATAAGCACAATTCTCATCAATGTAGTGCCTCCAAACTGGAAGCATATTACAGTAAAAAACACTGTTTAAAAACTACATGTGCCACAATTTGACATAAAGCTGAAATGGGGCAGTATCCGTAGAGTATCTAGTATATAGAATATATAAAAGCAGTAATATAGGGCTAGAAAAAAGTGACAAAGTTTAGATAAGTAGTACAAAACCTCCCCAAAAGATAGACTGTAAAGTAAAAATTAACAAATAATCCCCCAAAAACTAATATTTACTTGTTTCTTCTACATTTTGTATTGACCATAGCCTTTCAAATGTGTCTTTAAAGGTCAGTTTATTTTATAATTACTGCAGTCATAGTTCACGACACACCTCTTTATATTAAGAGGTTGCTGTATATTGGTCGGGATGTTTGGAGGCCCTTTTCTGGATGTTTGGAGACCCTTTTCTGGATGTTTGGAGACCCTTTTCTGGATGTTTGGAGACCCTTTTCTGGATGTTTGGAGGCCCTTTTCTGGATGTTTGGAGGCCCTTTTCTGGATGTTTGGAGGCCCTTTTCTGGATGTTTGGAGGCCCTTTTCTAGATGTTTGGAGACCCTTTTCTAGATGTGGCCCTTTTCTGGATGTTTGGAGACCCTTTTCTAGATGTGGCCCTTTTCTGGATGTTTGGAGGCCCTTTTCTGGATGTTTGGAGGCCCTTTTCTGGATGTTTGGAGGCCCTTTTCTAGATGTTTGGAGACCCTTTTCTAGATGTGGCCCTTTTCTGGATGTTTGGAGACCCTTTTCTGGATGTTTGGAGACCCTTTTCTGGATGTTTGGAGACCCTTTTCTGGATGTTTGGAGGCCCTTTTCTAGATGTTTGGAGGCCCTTTTCTAGATGTTTGGAGACCCTTTTCTAGATGTGGCCCTTTTCTGGATGTTTGGAGGCCCTTTTCTAGATGTTTGGAGGCCCTTTTCTAGATGTTTGGAGACCCTTTTTTGAGGCCTTTTTCTAGATGTTTGGAGACCCTTGTTCTGTTTGGAGACCCTTTTTTCTAGATGTTTTGAGACCCTTTCCTAGGGTTTTGAGACCCTTTTCTAGATGTTTGGAGACCCTTTTCTAGATGTTTGGAGACCCTTTTCTAGATGTTTGGAGACCCTTTTCTAGATGTTTGGAGACCCTCACCTTGCTCAGCAGGTCCTCCAGCAGCCCCATGTTGGCCTCCTGAGCTTTGATGGTGTGGGAGAAGAAAGCGTACGTCTTCCTGGGGATAATTTTCTCCTCGGGGGGTCGTTTCACCCCGATGATCAGAGACGCCTCGGAAAGATCCTCCTGCACCACGGCCCCCGCCCTCATGTAGTACTGGAAACAAAGAAAGGGTCAAAAACAAGCTCCAAGAAGCACTCAAACGTATATACAGTTGTATTTAAGACAATTAAATAAACTAAAAGTGAGGTATTTTGATCCACAGGGGGAATTGTTAGAGCATAAATCAGTATTTAAATGAAATTAAAACAAATTCAATGATATATAAAAGGAGAATGGAGGCCGACAGATCACCTATTTTCTTAAAAGTAGACGAAAATGTATTTTATTTTTGTAAAGCACTTTGAATTGCCTTGAAGTGTTGAAAGGTGCTGTATAAATAAACCTGCCTTGCCTTCTAAATTTGTAATATATTAAAATAAATAATGGTAATAATATCGCAATGTTCTATAATGATTTAAGCATAATAAAGCGTATGTCAGATATGTTACTTATACTTATACTCCTACCTCCAGAGTAATATAGCAGACTGAACCAGGTGTAATTTTAAAGGGCGTTTCCTCCCCGTTTCTGCTCACCTTCTCGTGGATGTAGTATCATAATTCTCACCTTCTCGTGTATTGCTCTCCGATTGGACGGCTGCAGCAGCACTTTGACTCCGGCGTTGGTCAGCTCTTTGACGTGTTTCGGTGCGAGCGGCGCCCTCCTCTCCCAGGGGTTGATGTCCTCGCGGCGGATAGCCATGACGGCTCGATGGTGATCATATCTGCGCTGAACTGAGAGGCAGCGGCGCGACCTCTGACCTCCGTGACTGAGGAGTCTGAACATGGCTTCACAATTGGGGCGACAATTAGTAAACTTAAGGAAATGTGTGTTTGGAAGATTAATTCTTTGTTTCTAACAATGCTTCTTTCCAGACAGGGATTACTTAAATTGATTTTATTACATGGCTTAGTTGAATACTCGATTCTGATTGGTCAATTCAGAACACGTGACACGTTGTTAATCCAGTAGTACAGACCGCTGTCAAGGACTTATTGATCGTTGTTAAGGACGCTCACATCTGCAGAAAGAAGTTCGGTCGATTTAACTGTTTACAGTTTGGAACTGGGACAAGAAAACAGCGGAGAAGTAACGGGGCAGAAACCCTCCTTTTTACGCAACGGTCCAGACATAGACATCAAAACATATTCAGTTGCCAGTTACTTTGGCATTAGGGCAGGGATATCTAGATACTTTCCCAGGTCTGACATAATGAATTGTGCTACTTTTAAAGCAAGCAGCGATGTTTTCAAATCTGTAATCAAAAAGGTCAAAAAGACCATAATGACCGCCTCTCTGCACATTATCCCTTACTTATGTTTTCTAATCAAATGCATAGAAAAGCAGGACATCTCCATATTTGAGAGACATTTTTGGCTGATAATTATATATTTTTCTCACAAAAAAAGTAAGGAAATTTGTGTTCGCTAGATTATTTCGTTGTTGTAACAAACCATGTAACCATGAACAATTTCCCAAACTAAAGCAAACAGAGTCAGCAGCAATAAAAAGCTGTTTTTTGGCACTTTTTTCATGAGCGCATTTTCAGCTCTGCTGCTCATCCCACAAATGAATGTTCCTCATAAATGTGGCACCATTTGAAAGGTAAATAAACAGGCTTTCCAAGGGTAAAAGATGTATTGCCAAGAAGCATTGTTACAATAAAGAAATAATCTACCAAACACAAATGTCCTTGCTTTTTGTGTTAAGTTTAGATCAACAGAACAATGAGTCATTATAAGGCAAAGATGTGAGAAAATGCAGTTTTCAGCCAAAGATGGAGATTTTTCCTGCTTTTCTATGCATTTGATTAGATAACATAAGATCAAGTTAAAGGTAGGGTAGGTAAGTTTGAGAAACCGGCTCGAGATACACTTTTTGTTATATTCCATGGAATGCTCTTAACATCCCGATAGCAATGAATATCTGAAGTGCTTTGACAAAAAATCCATTAAAAACATGTCATCTGTGGAAGCCGTAATACTGTAAAAAGCACGACCAATCATTTTAGCCGGCCCGGCTAAAATAACTGGATGGCCTACCTGCCTGTCAGCCTTCCATCTGTGCTCAAACTTATCTCGTGCCCTCATTGGTCATGTGCGCGTTCGTGTCTGTTGGAGGAGGGGCTCTGTGAGGAAGTGGCAGATTTTCTCCGGTTGTGTATTTTCAAATTCTAGCGATCTCAAACCGGTTTCTCAAACTTACCCACTTTAAAGGTGGGGTATGTCATTTGGGAGAAACCAGCTCGAGTGCGCTAGAATTTGAAAGTACACAACCGGAAAAATTCTGCCCCTTCCTTCAGACTTCCTTACAGAGCCCCTCCTCCAACACACACGAACGCGCACATGACCAATGAGGGCACGAGATAAGTTTGTGCACAGATGGAAGGCTGACAGGCAGGTAGGCCATCCAGTTATTTTAGCCGGGCCGGCTCAGATGATTGGTCGTGCTTTTTACAGTACCACGGCTTCCACAGATGATATTTATTAATGTATTTATTGTCAAAGCATTTCATGTATTCATTGCTATCGGGATGTTAAGAGCATTCCATGGAATATAACAAAAAGTGTTTCTGAAGTGAATTACATACCCCACCTTTAAGTGATCCCAGTCTGGGAGATAATATTGTCAAAGCAGCATGTTAAAACAAGACATTTGACATGAATTCAAAGTAAAAAATGCTTTAAAAATAATTAAATATATTCATATCAAAAGTGAGGGATATATATCTATAGAGTATCCTTATCAAATAGACTCTATAAATACACAGAATAAGTTAGTATTCATAGTAACAGACCAACCTAAACTACTATGAAAATGTATTATAGGATAGTTTTTGAGTGGATATAAAGACACATTTTCATGGACCTTCAAAACTGAAACACAAACCATTCATTTTAAAACAGAAATCTGCAAATAAACAGGTTAAAAAAAGAGTGATTAGTCGCAGCCCTTCGACACACACTGACTTGCATAAACAATTACACAAAGCCAATAAAGATAATATCATAAAAACAACAGCTCGGAGAGGTTTCTTTGCACCGTGCATGACGTCTGACAAAACAGAGTGGGAATAAAACCTGACAGTCAGGATGAAATATGACTCAGAGGTCAGAGGTCGAGTAAAGTTTGCTGCTGAGAGAGAGCTGCTGCAGGACAGGTGGTGTTCAAGGACCAGATGAAACAATCAAACAGAAAAATACAACAGACTAGTTCAACTGCTGAGGACATAAAACACACCATGAAGGGTTTAAAGACATGAGCAGCACATGCACAACAATACATATCCAGGTGTTTAGAATAAAGCCAAAGAGAAACACTCCTCCTAATTTGCACATTTGCACATATTTCGGAATATATTTTCTGCACAGCCGTCAACTTTAAAATACAATACACTTCAGTTTGTCATATATTCATTGTACTGAGTGTTTTGGTATATTCTGTATATTTAAATTTGATATAAAAACGTATCTTTATGTCTTTTTAATGCTAAATGTTTGACCTTCTCTTACAACTTATATTCGTATGTTGATTATGTTAGCACCATCATAGCATCAAAGCTAATTCCTTGTAAACGTAGCTGTCAATAAACTTGATTCTGATTTATTCCAGTTAATTACATCTTATTGTGACTTTGAGTAAAAGGCGCTCAGTGTAATACAGAGTCCTATTTTTGATATTGATACCACTCTGATAACTGTATGTTAAATATAAGAGTTCAGTTAGCATTTGGTTAGCATAGCTTAGCTTAGCACATATAGCTTCCCTGTGTAAATGATTGTTTTAACACTGGTTTGGTTACAGATTAAACGGTTGAGCTTTACAGCAGTTCAGGGTTACAAAGAGTGGGAATGTTAGCGAAGTAGTTTACATCAATTTAAAAACAGTACACATTTCAACCTGAATGAATTTGGCTAATTATTGAATGTTGTCTGCTCTATTTTATTCCCATTTCCACCTCGATTAATCCCAGAATATTGAGGTACTTTCAATGTTTTACCTTTAGTAGTTTCTACTCCTCTACAGTTCAGAGGTAAATGGTGTACTTTTACTCCACTACATGTATTTAATACCTTTAGTTACTTTACAGATGTGGATGAATGATGTGAAATATAATCAAGTGTTAAATCAGACTTTAGTTCCACCTGGAGTGAATCCACAAGCTACCCTGCAGTATACAAAGTCATTCAAACTAGCTGCACCTTTACCAGCTTTGAGAACACTTTGATGATCAATCATTATAAAACATATCATATATATTATTCTGAAATGGACCAATCTGCACAATGACTACTTTTACTGTCGCTACTTTCACTATATTTTGAATGCAGTACTTTTACTGTACCAGAGTATTCCTACACTCTGGTACTTCTACTTTTACTCAAGTACATGATCTGAGTACTTCTACTTTTACTCAAGCACAAGACCTGAGTACTTCTACTTTTACTCAAGTACAAGATCTGAGTACTTCTACTTTTACTCAAGTACCAGATCTGAGTACTACTACTTTTACTCAAGTACAAGATCTGAGTACTTCTACTTTTACTCAAGTACAAGATCTGAGTACTTCTACTTTTACTCTAGTACAATATCTGAGTACTTCTACTTTTACTCAAGTACAAGATCTGAGTACTTCTACTTTTACTCTAGTACAATATCTGAGTACTTCTACTTTTACTCAAGTACAAGATCTGAGTACTTCTACTTTTACTCAAGCACAAGACCTGAGTACTTCTACTTTTACTCAAGTACAAGACCTGAGTACTTCTACTTTTACTAAAGTACAATATCTGAGTACTTCTACTTTTACTCAAGTACCAGATCTGAGTACTACTACTTTTACTCAAGTACAAGATCTGAGTACTTCTACTTTTACTCTAGTACAATATCTGAGTACTTCTACTTTTACTCAAGTACAAGATATGAGTACTTCTACTTTTACTCAAGAACAAGATCTGAGTACTTCTACTTTTACTCTAGTACAAGATCTGATTACTTCTACTTTTACTCAAGTACCAGATCTGAGTACTACTACTTTTACTCAAGTACAAGATCTGAGTACTTCTACTTTTACTCAAGTACAAGATCTGAGTACTTCTACTAAAGTTTAAGACCTGAGTACTTCTACTTTTACTTAAGTAACATATCTGAGTACTTCTACTTTTACTCAAGTACAAGATCTGAGTACTTCTACTTTTACTTAAGTAACAGATCGGAGTACTTTTACTTTTACTTAAGTAACACATCGGAGTACTTCTACTTGTACTTAAGTAACAGACCTGAGTACTTCTACTTTTACTCAAGTACAAGATCTGAGTACTTCTACTAAAGTTTAAGACCTGAGTACTTCTACTTTTACTCAAGTACAAGATCTGAGTACTTCTACTTTTACTCAAGTACAAGATCTGAGTACTTCTACTAAAGTTTAAGACCTGAGTACTTCTACTTTTACTCAAGTACAAGATCTGAGTACTTCTACTTTTACTCAAGTACAAGATCTGAGTACTTCTACTTTTACTTAAGTAACAGACCTGAGTACTTCTACTTTTACTTAAGTAACAGACCTGAGTACTTCTTCCCCCTCTGCACAGACCTCATGTTGGGAACCAGTGGAAACCCACTATGTTTGCCAAACACTTTAAAACAATAATATAATCACTACATCTGAGCCTTGTCTAGTATTGACAGCCACTGTGTTACTATCAGTGCTACAGCAGGGCGATATTGAAATGTTATATAAACAATGAACTCACAGTAAAGTAAAAGCCAGCATTGACTCCCTCAGAAAGGAGATTTAAATGGGTAACACAGTGAATGGAGTTTGGGGCAGCTTTAACCTCCAGCTGCAGACTCTTAGGTCAGATCCTGGATCAGATCCAACTTCAACACGCCCTCATGTTTACACAATAAATACAAGTACCGATACTTGGATCGATCAGCGGCTGCATGTGGAGAAGCGTCCGGGTCAAACTCACCTTTTGTGACCGGGCTTCAGTTCACCACGCCGGCTCCTGCAGAGGGAAAGTGAGGAAGGAGCTCCGGAGAGTCACGCAGAGGTGATCCTTCCGCACGGTAAACTAATCCGTTTCCGGGCAGACTTTCAAAATAAAACCAAACAGAAACGTTTATGTTTGGAAAGAGGGTATTTAAACAACGTTACATCTAATTAATTACAGATTATGATAAAACATTTTACGAGAATAAATACTTTCAGTAAGAAGTTTTAAAGGTGGCTGATTCAGGTTTAAATCAAAGCTTACTTATATTGCCCAATATCACAAAGTGGTTTGTCTCAATGGGCTTGACACATTAACAAACATGAGTCACGGTGCTAAAAGATACATGCAATTACAAGAACAATAGACAAAGCAGAATGTAAAATAAACATACAAAACATTAAATGAGATACAGTAAACACAAAAGACAATAACAACATTAAAACTGTAGGACTCAGGAGGATAACAGCAGGTTAAAACAACTTTAACTATATGCTGTGATTGAAAGGTAAGACTTCAGCACAAGTACTACCTCATACTTTAACATATTCATTTTTCATATTTTCTTTTACATTTCATACTATGTCTCTTGCCCGGAGGTGGAAGAACTTAAGAAGTACTCAGATGTTGTACTTGAGTAAAAGTAGAAGTACTCAGATGTTGTACTTGAGTAAAAGTAGAAGTACTCAGATCTTGTACTTGAGTAGAAGTAGAAGTACTCAGATGTTGTACTTGAGTAAAAGTAGAAGTACTCAGATCTTGTACTTGAGTAAAAGTAGAAGTACTCAGATCTTGTAGCTACTTGAGTAAAAGTAGAAGTACTCAGATATTGTACTTGAGTAGAAGTAGAAATACTCAGATCTTGTACTTGAGTAGAAGTAGAAGTACTCAGATATTGTACTGATTTAAGACTTGATTATATTTCACATCATTAATCCAGATCTGGAAAGTAACTAAAGGTATTAAATACATTTAGTGGAGTAAAAGTACACCATTTACCTCTGAACTGAAGTGGAGTAGAAGTACAAAGTAGCATAATATTAAAATACTCAAATAAAGTCAAAGTACCTCAAAATTGTACCTAAGTACAGCGCTTGAGTTGATGTACTTAGTTACTTTATACCCTCACTCTTGACTCTTTATGCACCAAAACAACAGGACAAACCTGCCTGTCGATAAAAAGTGTTTTTCTTTTTTATTACAGGTAAGCTTTTGTATTTTATTCTGAAAGTAACACCACCAGGTTCCGGTTTGCTCTGCTGAAGTGTGTAGTTTTCCGCTGTGGAAGTCGAAGCAGATCTTTACATCCATGGACGGAATGGATGGAATTTCTCTCTAGAGGGACGTTAGATAAATTAGCCTTGTTTTGATGTACTGTGCACCCCGTGTGGGCGGTGTCAGAGCTGTATCACCGTGTATGTGAGCATTTATTTTTTTAAACAAACGCACCTACGTTTATATCATGTTTTAACAAAGAGGGAGGAAGTGGGGTACATTTCCAAATGCTTGCAGATGGAGATAAGTTCATGTCACCGCCCGTAAAAGATGCGCATATTGAAAAACGAGCACATCTACAAGAAATCACGTGACGTCTTGGAGGTCGTTTCAGGCCGCGCGAAGCGTTTAAAGATCTGTACAGTAGCAACGTGTCTCAGCCAATCAGCATCCAGAGCTGAGGAACGGCCTCCCGCTCAGCCAATCACAGTGAAGATTCTTTTTCACTGACCTTATGTGACTGGAATTAATATAAACAGCGGAAAATAATCAGGATTGGAAAGTTACTTGGTACTTTTCCTCAAAAACTGTTATAGAATTAAGGTATTTGTACTTAATATAAGTATGTCTGTTTTATGCCACCTTTTACTTCTACTCCACGGCATTTTAAAGGCAGATATTTTACTTTCTACTTGTTCTTTTCAGTGACTTTTCAGATTTTAATTAATGATATAACATATAAATCAACCAACAAACTCTTATAGGCTCTATGATTTAAGAAGAAGTTACCTAGCAGTACATAAAGTAATTAAAATTATCTTTTAGTATGTCTGTGTTTATGAAATATCATTAAATGTATTCATGTGTTCGGCCAAAATGCATTTTACAGGCCTTGTTAAATATTTGTATTTATTTATGTTAAAGTAAAAATAATTAAACAAGTGATTACACACAGTTGATTTTATTTATTATTTGTTCCATGTTAAGCATCTGCAGCAGGAGGCCCCAAACCTTCACCGTGACATGATTCTTATTTTATAACAGTAGTACAATTTAAAATAAATATCATAAAACACCTTTTTTTTTTTACAATAATCCTGAGATTTAAATAAAAAATAACAACAGACGGACGGGACCAGAGATGTGGAGGTGAAGGGTTTGTACTGAAGTTAAATCCCACCAACAGTGTAGGAATTATAGTGGTACTTAAGGTCGAAGAATATTAAAGCTTGTATGCAATATTGTTGTTATTTCCACCGTCATTTTGTAATCTGAATACCATTGCAGGTCAATAAAAATGAGGATCATGAACCTTTGTATCCATCTTAACATCTTTTTATGATGTCAAATTGAAAGTGGGTGCAGCTAGAAAGTCTGTAATAACCCTAAAATACTTAAATAACACACTCCAGCAGGGGCGCACCTTGCGAACAGGCAAGGCAGGCAACTGCTTCGGGCCCCGGACCAGAAGGGGGCCCCCCAAAGAAGGTAGATTAAGAAGGTCCACAGCAACGACAACATGAAACACCCTTTAATTTACTGCAACGACATGTTGGGTAACCCCCTCAAGGCGGACCCCATGCATAGCGCGCCGTCAAAAGCTCATCATTTCAGTTGCGCTGCTCCGCTCCGGGGGGGGGATGTCGGCTGTGCATGGTGAGGAAAAGCTGGTTCGAGGGGCCCCCAGTGAATGTTTGCCTAGGGCCCCCACCGACTCTAGAATCACCACTGCACTCCAGTCATGGTAAAAAACCCAAAAAGCATAATATGGCCTCTTTAAACAAACAGGAGGCAATAGTGCATTTATTGGGGACTATTTTCAGCGGTGGATTAATCCACATTTGGTGCTCTGTGTGTGTTTTTGTGTCAACAGGACGGTGTGTTTTTGTGTCAATAGGACGGTGTGTGTTTGTGTCAACAGGACGGTGTGTTTTTGTGTCACCAGGACGGTGTGTGTTTGTGTCAACAGGACGGTGTGTGTTTGTGTCAACAGGACGGTGTGTGTTTGTGTCAACAGGACGGTGTGTGTGGGATTGAGTCAGAATAAAGTACAGTGTGTGTTCAAGGTAATAAAAGAACATGTATATAAATGCAAAATTATGACGACTTTTTTAATATTTTTGGACGACAACGGCGCACTATGGCACAGAGAAAGAAGATATATTAGACTTTGATACACACACAATACTTAGTTAGTTGCATAAAATCACCTGGTTTGGTCTGTTTATGGGATTTGTTGACAAAGACAGAATATATAACATTAGTTTCAAAGACTTCTGTGTTGAAACCTTGGTGTAAATCAGTTTTTTACTTGTGTCTTGTTTCACCTCCACTTCATCTCTGGTGTCATCAATCCCACATCCTGAGATGCAAAATAATTAAAACCAGTAATCACTGATGACTAAGGACATGATAATTAGCCACCATTATAATATCATTGACTAATAATCAGAGGAGTTTAAAGTTCAGTTTGTCCTCTGAAGTGTCCTCAGTCCAACGCGAGCAGAGAGTCCGACGTTTCCAGGCGTTTGGGGGTCAGAGAGGTCACGTTCAATTGAGTCTGAGGGGCCTCCAGGGGTCACGAAGGGTCAAGTTCAAGAGGAAAGGGTCAAGAGGCCTGAGAGGAGTCCTGTGTTTCTTCCAGGAAACTTATGCAGACTGTTGGTTTATTTGTAGGAGTTTATTGAATGTATTCCCTTGAGCTTAAAAGCACAATGAGTAGGATTTGTTGGCAACAGTTTGTGAACAACACAGGTTCACAGGTTCAACAAGAGGGTAATGTGCGTATCCGTGCAGCTTTTATTTAAAAAAGATCCTTGTCCGCTTGGTGTTTTGCGTTCCTATATTTGCAGTTTTTTCGATGGTGTGTTTTCGTCGCTTCTCCTTGATTGTGTGCTTACGTTATAGCACCTGATCGCTCCGTTTTTATTTGGGTTTGAGTCCATTATCGTCCCAAAAATAGCAAAATAAAAAACATCCACTCAGAGAGTTGTGCCGCCACCTGCTTCGAGATGTTCATATGGGATGTTTTCTGTTTTTTTTCCTACTCATTGTGCCTTTAATTGACCAAAAAGAAGCGTGAACTGTCACCTGTTTGTGAGCAAATACTGTTGGACTTCATAGGTTCAATGTGTGTCTCTTTTTTTAACAGGGACCAAAAAATACTGATTGTCGTTGGTCGTTTTGGATTTACAACCAAATGTTTTACAGCGATACTTCCATCACGATTGTCAACTTTTCATCTGGGATGCGACACGATCGGTTATCTTCTGTGTCAAACAATTTAAAGGGGAACTTCACTCGTTTTAAAATAAGAAATTAGGAGTGTTCGTTCCTTCTCGGATACTTACAACTACAAATTAATGACAGAAAAGCTGCGTTACAGACAGAGCATTTGGGGTTTTAAAGACATAGACACGCAGGAAGGGTCTATCTAGTCAATCCATCCAGGTGCATTGTGGGAAATGTAGGAGTCTTCGTTTTTGAAGCTTAATCAGGATGTCTTTGCTTTTGCTGCGTAGACTTTGAGGTTGTTAGGCCTCAAAAGTGTCAAAACAAAAATAAGTTTTAGAAAACTTCATAGCTGTTGAGGGTCTGATCAAAACACACAAACCAGGTGCATTGTGGGAAATGTAGGACGCTTAGTTTCATATACGTATCTCGATCTCTGCTGCTTTGTTTTTGACTGTTTTCCTGGCCTTAAAAGTGTCAAAATAAAAGACAATTTGTCTGAAAAAAATTCAGAAACAGTCTAAATACACCATCCAGGTGCATTGTGGGAAATGTAGGACAGTTTGTTCGGCCTCAATTGAGTTGTATTTAAGATATTCGTTTTTAACAAATTGTCAGAATTGTCCTTTAGTGTCAACATAAAGCAGGGAGGATCAAAACACACAACCCAGGTGCATTGTGGGAAATGTAGGACCCGTTTTGTCATGTATCATGTATCTATCTAAGCCTTGCTTTGATTTTGACATTTGATTTGGCCTTAAAATAGTCAAATATGAGATATTTTTCGATATATTCTTTGCATTTATAGTCAGAATCCTCCTTGAGGTTTTGGAGAACTTCATGGCTGCACAATACATAAGTCAGTGTCCAAATGAAGCCGTCTGAGAGCAGGATTTTGTGATTTTCGGCACCAAAAGACACATATTAGAGGATCCAAATGACTTGAACCAGGGTAACGAAGCACACTGATTGGTCACTTAGGGGCAAAAGTTCCTAATAAATTAAAATAGTCTTCTTCCTAACACCTTCAGGGCTCCATAGACCAGGACTTGAGTTCAGTTTCAGTGTTTGTAGTGCCTGGTTCAGGCCTGCGGGGGGGGCTGCGCGGTGTTGAGGTCGTGCAGCTTCCTCATGTGTTTCTTCAGGTCAAAGTTCCTGCAGAAGCCTTTTCCACAGGTGGGGCAGGTGAAGGGCTTCTTGTCGTTGTGCGTGTGCATGTGGAAGGTGAGGTTGTACACCTGGTGGAAGGCCTTGTTGCAGATCGCACACTTGAACTGCTTCTCGCCGCTGTGCGTCAGCTTGTGGTTCTTGTAGTTTCCTGCAGAGAGTCGAAGAACGGGAGTCAGAAAACACGAAATACTTTCACTAAAGAGCCCATTGTTTAATAAATATAATGATATCTCAGAAACTGCTTCGAAATCAGACAATATAAAGTATATTTTTGTCAAACTAATTATCATAAGCATCCGTTTTTGGCTGCACAAGAAATAAGTTAGAGTCTAAATGAAGCATTGTCTGATCAAAACACACAATCCAGGTGCATTATGGGAAATGTAGGACCGTTAGTTTCATATACATATCTCGATCTCTGCTGCTTTGTTTTTGACTGTTTTCCTGGCCTTAAAAGTGTCAAAATCAAAGATAATTTATCTGAAAGAAATCCAGAAACAGCCTGAAAACACCATCCAGGTGCATTGTGGGAAATGTAGGACACGGACATTTTGACAGCTGTTCGGCCTTAAAAATAATTGTATTTAAGATATTAATTTAAACAAATGATCAGAATCTTCCTCTAGTGTCTATGAAGCAGGGAGGTGTCTGATCAAAACACACAATCCAGGTGCATTATGGGAAATGTAGGACCCCTCGTTTCATATAGCATTAGTGAAGCATTAGTTCATATAACATTAATGAAGCATTAGCATATTAAATACGTGTTTTATCCCACAGACTATAAGGCTGGGAAGGGTCACCATTCACATATGTCCGTAATATTCTACCGTAGTATTTATAGTCCTTATTTTCAAATATTTATATATTAATAATATGAATACTTTTTTACTTTCACTTGAGTAACATTTTGAATGCAAGACTTTTACTGTAAAGAGTATTCCTACACTCTGGTACTTCTACTTTTACTGAAGTACAAGATCTGAGTACTTCTACTTTTACTCAAGTACAAGATCTGAGTACTTCTACTTTTACTCAAGTACAAGATCTGAGTACTTCTACTTTTACTCAAGTACAAGATCTGAGTACTTCTACTTTTACTGAAGTACAAGATCTGAGTACTTCTACGTTTACTCAAGTACAAGATCGGAGTACTTCTACTTTTACTCAAGTACAAGATCTGAGTACTTCTACTTTTACTCAAGTACAAGATCTGAGTACTTCTACTTTTACTCAAGTACAAGATCTGAATACTTCTACTTTTACTCAAGCACAAGATCTGAGTACTTCTACTTTTACTTGAGTACAAGATCTGAGTACTTCTACTTTTACTCAAGTACAAGATCTGAGTACTGTTTCTGTCAAAATGTCTGTGTCCTACATTTCCCATAATGCACCTGTGTTTTGATCAGACAATGCTTAATTTAGACTCTAACTTATTTCCTGTGTAAGATCTCAGTCCTTCTTCTTTTACTCAAGTACCAGATCTGAGTAGCCTACTTCTCTGAATATATAAAATCACTCTTTGTTTCCTCACCCTTCTGATGAAATCCCTTCCCGCAGAACTCACACACAAACGGCTTGTATCCCGCGTGTATGCGCGTGTGTGTGTTGAGCGTGGAGCTGCGGTTGAACGCCTTCCCGCACTGGTTACACTTGTGAGGCTTTTCCTGTACAAACACACGGGAGGAGATGTATTTAATATCACAGAAAATACATGGATTATATATTTATTTTTATTTAACATGATTTGACTTTATTTATATTTTGTATTTAGACTAGTTGCTGCAGGATTTAAAAACATGAGCTCATATATCTGAAATGATATCGATGTGTTGAGTGACCACAGGAGATGTATTAATTATCACAGAAAATCACACATCGATCAATATGTATTATATTTCATTTTGGCTGCACAAGAAAGAAGTTGGAGTCTAAATGAAGCGGGGATGATCAACACACTACACACAATCCAGGTGCATTATGGGAAATGTAGGCCCTTATTTCATATCGCATTAATGAAGCAGAAGCGGGGTGATTTAGCCTAATGTGGGACATTGGTTTGAAGGTTGCTCCTTCCTCATCTGTGATTGGACATTTGAGAAGTCATGTGATTTTGATCGCATGACATCACAACCTTTGTTAACCCATAGTTTCATTGACTCATTGGAGTTTAGGTGTCCCAGGGCAATTCACCCCATATTAAATACGTGTCAACTTTGTCTGATGTTTATTTGTTATTTATTTGCTGCAGGATTAAAAAACATGATCTAGTTTATCTGAAATGATATCGGTGTGTTGAGTGACCACAGGAGGAGCTCAAACACAACACTGAGGAAGACAGAAAAAGCTCAATCGTTATTTTAATGTATACTTTTTCCACTAAAACGTAGCATTTCAGTTCGACTTTAAGGTGTCTTGATACCATCACTGAGCAATATATATGATAAGGGGACGTTTTTATTAAGTGTTTAAGGGATTCAAACATGACCACAGTGTTTTTGTCTTAAAAAAACAAAGTGAATTATTTGTTTTCACTTATCAAAAAACCACCTTTAAATAAATGCCTCAGAGACTCACACCCTTAAACAAATATAATAATAGATTTAATGGATTAACTTCACTTTGAAATTGATTGTCAGGTCACACACACACACACACACACACACACACACACACACACACACACACACACACACACACACACACAAAAGTTACACAATATGCACATGTATTTGATGTGACTAAAAGTGTGTGTCCTACCTGAGTGTGTATGATTTTGTGTCTGCAGAGCGTGCTCGCCTGTCGGAAGCCTTTCCCGCACACTTTGCACACAAACGGCCGCGCGCCTGTGTGCACGGGCATGTGGCGCGTCAGGTTGTAGTGCGCGTTAAACACCTGCGAGAGAAAAATAAAATACGATGTAAAAAAAAAGAAAAACACACACATTGAAATAATAAAACACACATATTAAAATAATAAAACACACATATTAAAATAATAAAACACACCACAAACACTGCTTTGTATATTCCCCTTAAAATATCACATATTATATTTTAGTTTATTGTCGAAAATCCCATATATTTGAATGTGTTTTACATAAACTATGATGCTCTAGTGCGATGAGATGTGTTTAATTAAAATAAGAAAGTCCTCTGTCAGCCTCTTTACTCCAAAATAATGACATTTAAGGGACAATTAATGCCATTGAAACTACTTTACCCCCCCCCCCCCCCCCCCTTAATGTCCCAGTTTAAAGGCTCGCGATGTTTTCCAGAACGTTTTAATCTGGAGCTTTTTAATGATCAGCCTGAGTCTAATTAAAGCTGCCGGGGGTCTTCAATGGGCTCTGAGTGTAATGCTGTCCGAACAACACAATGAGCTCTTGTTATTGGATGCTGTTGTTTTGTAACTGTTTTTAATTTAATGGCAGAATTAACAACATTTAATTTAGTTCTGATTCTACTGGACTCTGTTTTCCGACCTTTACATTTCATCACGTAGCATGTTAGACACACTTAGTGGATTGTATTCTGCTTTGTCCAGTTCTTAGTTCAGTTAGTGAGGGTTTTGTTTGAGTTTTGGTTTCAGAGGATAGAGAGAGGCCTGGTTTTCTTATATTTATTTATTTAGTTTGGCACAGTCTCCATTGCCTCCTACTCCTCCTGACTCAAAGAGCATTTTGTCAGTTCTTTGTTGTACAAGGAATACACTTTTGTTAACGTTCACTCTGACTCCCTCGCGTATTGGTTGTGTTACTGTCTCGAGGTCACAGACACCTTAGTGGGGACGTGACAATATTTACACACCCTTAAAAACCTCTTATTTTGACAGATTTACTGGAAGCTATATCAAATGATCCTGAAAGAAAGTCTAAATGAATCCAATCTGTTCCCGTTTTAAATCATATTTATTTGTATAGTTGTTGTTTACTTAGGCTACTTAACTCAAACATCCCGTTCAAAATGTGCATGTTTTTAAATGACATTTGACCATTTTCTAATTAAGATGATTTCCTTATGAATGAAAGGGAATGCAGATCCTCTTATCATCTCATGATGAGGTGATATAACTCATAATTGGCCCAATTTCACTCTCTACATCAGGGGTGTCAAACTCAAGGCCCGGGGCCCAAATCCGGCCCGTGACTTCACTTCATGTGGAGCTTGCAAAGAATATAATATATACGGTTACATGCCGCTTTACAGAAGCACGTTGCCCATAAACTACATGTCCCACAATGCATCTCAAATATTCATTTTTTCTCAGAATTTGACTTTTTTTTCGACATGTCATTTTTTTGTTTTGATTTGAACTTTTTCCCCAAAATGTGGCTTTTCTTTTTAAACCATTTTGTGACGTGCGCACTGAAGAGACTTGCAATTATTTGCGCGAGACTTCTTCTTTCAGACGTAGTTAATTATGAAGTTATCAGATAATAATCCAATGCAGAGGCAATCATGTAAAATAATACATTATTTTATATATATTAAATATTTATATATGTATTTTTATATAGTCTTGAAGTTACAGCCGGCCCTTTGAGTGCAGCCATAACGCTGATGTGGCCCGCGATCAAATTGAGTTTGACCCCCCCGCTCTACATGATCAAAGGTTATACATGTTATCCCCAAAAAACACCTTGAATTAATCTGATTTTATGAACATCGTTAAAATTGACTTTTTAATGAAAACATGTTAAAAAAAAAGAATTTCTTAAACCAGTTTGAATAATCAACATTTTAGGTTTGCATCTGATTCAATAATACCCAAAATAACCCTTTAAATACAAAATCCCATTAAATAGTGTAACTTAAATCTGGATTCTTAAATCGATTAAAACGATGAACCTTTAATAAACACATCTTTGAAATGTATCCCATCAAATAGTGTAATCCAAAAGTCCATCCAGAATAAAAACAGAAATCCTAATAATAATAGTCAGATATAAAATCTTTCGGTTTGACTTTATTTATTGAACATTAACCAGCTGCATGTTTTTAAGTGATTTAGTTTCCTTTGAATAATAACAGCAAGACTCACCTTGAAACAAAGACTCCCTGGAATGGTTTCTTTTAAATCTGGATTTTTCCAAAAGGCCATTCTTATAATAATCAGAAATAAAAACCTCTGAATTAACTCTCTATTTAACACATAAATCATTTCGTCTCGAGGTCATTTAGTTTATATTATATCTTGTATCTTATTTTATTTAGTTTTATTTATATTTGTATTCCACACACTATCTTGTCTTCTCAGTTTGCTGTCATATACCATGTTGTTGTTTGTTTTTAATCTGTAAAGCAACTGAGACAAACGTGATATTGGGCTATACGAATAAAGCTTGGTTTCATTTGATTTAGTTTCCCGGTCAGTAATAATAATAATACCGGACTCAGGACTCACCTTCCCTGAAATGCTTTAGTTTAAATCTGGTCCAAAAACCCTCTGAATGAACTCTCTATTTAACACATGAATCATTACGTCTCGAGGTCATTTCGTTTATTTCCCTGGTTAATAATACAGGAGCACTCACCTTCCCGCAGACCTCGCAGGTGAACACTTTGGGTTTGTTCCCGGGACACGAGCCTTGGATCCGGGCCGCCGCGGAGCCTTTGAAGATCTTCTCGGTGAGGATGTGGTCCTTCATGTAGTTCTGGATCTGACTCTGACTCACCGGGTACCGATCGGTCTGCTGCTGTAACCCCGGCTTCACGCTCTTCTCCGCCATGAGGGCTTTGTGGCGCGCGCTGAGCAGGTAGGAGGCCATGGGGTGCAGGTTCACGAGCCCGGGGGGCGCGCACCCTCCTCCTCCGGTGTCCCCGGTGCAGTTCAGGTAGCACACGGTGCCCATGGCGGGGAAATGGGACTGGTTCACGACGCGCGGCCGGAACAGCTTGTACTGCCCCGGAGAGGACTCATCCTGCGGGGGACCGTGCTTGTAGTTCAGCCCAAAACCCAGAAAGTCTGCCGGAGCCGCGAGAGAAGACGCGTCAAAGTGTCCCGGTTCCAGCCCGGTGATGCTGATCCGGTGTCCGGTCTCATACCCGAGCGGCAGCAGCGGGATCATGCAGTGCAGCGGGGCCGGGTCGAGTTTCCCCGCGGGAGGAGCGGGCTGGAACCAGCTGGGGAGCGGGATTATCGACTTGGGCTCCGGCGTCCGGGCCATAATCCGGTCGATGGAGAAAGCGAGAGGTTTGCTGCCGGAGATGAGCGAGTCTGAGCCCGCAGGCTGGCTCCCAGAAGCCGGGGGGGAGCCGAGGATCCCCGCTGGGCGGCGGAGAGGACCGTCCATCACCGCCGCGACGAGAAGCTGCTGGAGGGGAAGGTCGCTCCTCACCGGCCCATCATCTGCTGGGGAACCCCCCCTCCAAAAAATAAAATCACCTTATCGTCCTTATCGACGGCAATCAGCGCGTGCGGAGAGCCGAGACCTCGCGGATCGTTAACCGTCCAGGAAGAGAGAGCAGGGAAAGTAGATAATTTGCTCAATACTCCGCTGTCGATTCTCTGCACTTGTCACCGCTGGATAAGAGGAGGAAGAGGAGGAGGAGGAAGGTCGTCCCTCACTTGGCAGGACTCCTGCTCAACTGGAAGGTATTTGGTAAATCCCAGGTCCCCTTGTGGCTTTGCGTGACATCATTTCTTTTTTCTTGAATCACGTAACGCGGGGGTCAGGAGCTGTGGAGGAGATTTGGACGCGTCTTTGGCTCCTCTAACGCCAGCCCCTCTTTACGCACGGAGACACACGGAGCTGTCATGTGGCTGAACTTGAGACAGAACACGGATCGAGATGTTGAACAGGAAATGGATTTAAAGACATCGATCTCAGCCTGGGTGGGCTTTGAATATCACACTTTGACTCAGAGCGTTTTTTGTCTTCATCCTTTTCTTTTTACGCTCACGATTTTTGGATGCACAAAAAAACACATCCACGAAAGAAAAGGCTCTCTATAGACTTGTGTATATATTCTGAAGAAGCAACATGAGAAATAACAGTTAACTGCGCTTTCTAATCTCATCTCCTGCATGCTGTCTTTTTTTTGTTTTGGATGCATTTGGTTCTTGTACGCACATTTACGCAAATGGATGAATAAATAACACGATGTGCGTAAACCTCCATCCTTCCAGTGATGATGAGTGAGCTGAAGCTATAAGGAGGATTTATTTGTTACATTTTGAACATTAGATGGACAGAAAGGGCCAGACAAGCGAAGCAGGAGATACACATAATAAAGAATACATATTTATACGGTATTTGTTTTGTGTTTCTGGACTGAAACTGGTGTGGGTTTCATTATTGGAAAAAACACAAACACCAGATTTTAAAATGTCGTTTTTCACTTTTCACTTTATCTGATAAAGCCCTGAGATTATTATTATTATTATTACTCATTTATATTATTCGGATTTGTACATTTTTGACGGTTAGACAATGATCGGAATGATTTGTTAAAATATCAGAAGCGCTTTGGGAATAGAGACCAAAGAAAGTCGTAGAGATTTTTAATATAAAAAACGAACATTTGAACCTTAACATCCTGAATAAAAACACCATTTATGAAAATGTATAACCCTTCAATAGCAATATAGCAAAACAGATAAAACGATGTCTTAAAAAGGCAGTATTTAAAACAGTAATATTAAGGATATATATTTTTGGCTTATCAATCTTAAACGAATGCAGTTTGTAAAAAACATTAAGGAGGTATTTTTTAAGAAGGAATGTGAGATTTAAGACTTTTGTATTTCTATGGGATGCTTGAGGTTTCAGAGGTCACAGAAAACATTTAAACACATTTCTATAAAATACTCGTTTTGACAAAAATACAATCATTATTTTGTCATCCAGCAAATTATTGATAATCCTTAGGAAAACAAAAAAGCTCTTTATTACAAAAGGCCTTCATTGTTGCAGGCCTATTGTGTTTCATTCTGTCCTCCTAATGTTCTATACATAATAATATAACATGTTTTATAACCATACTAATATTAATGCATCACTGAAATGTAGATTTGAGCTCATTTAAGGGTTAATTTTTAACAACTAAACCCCGTGTTGACATCCATTAATGGAGGCTGCAGGTGATGGATAACAACTTGATAAAATACAGCTAAAATAATGCAGAATTCATATTATATGACAGGTTATAACTGTTGACAAATACCTACAAATATTAACTTAAAATGTCCTTAAACCTGCCTATAGCTTATAAAGACCTTATCAACTACGCAAAGGGAAATTAAAGTGTTGCCATTATTGCACACTTTAAAAGATAAGTAGGATAACGTTTTGTTTGGCAGTAACAAAAGGCATTCAAAGACACAAATACATCTTATTGTATGAAGATATGTGTCATCAGAAACAGCAGTTAATAATGAGGAAGTGGAATAAAGGTAATTAAATGTGTAATGTGAAGTATAATTAAGACATGAGTTATAAATGTAAATCCCTATGGAAATAAGAGTTATATGCAAATAGTACAAAAAAGTGCATATTTTCATTATTATGAAATTATTATTGACAGTGATGTGTCTTTTTTCTGCAGAGTAATTAATTATATAACCTTATCATTTACTTCTTATCTCCTGCTGAATTAATTTATATATTAATATGAGCTTTAATGTGTTTTATTGTTTTTATGAATCTTTCAGTTTCATGTTTTTTAATAATCATGAACAAAACGTTCCTCTTTTTAAAATCTGGATGAAAAATGTGATGTTCATTAGATTTTAATTTGTTTTCCTCTTTACTGGAATCTAAGTTGAAACATATTACAGCCTTTCTATTGACATTATTATTTTAATTATTAATAATGTGTCCTTGCTCTGTTTGTGACAGCGGCGGCAGGAACATGTTTGATGCTCATTTTAATGAGGAGAGAAAAGGAAGCTGATGGACGGCAGCCAGCGACAGTTTCCAAAGGAACAGAAGCCCTTAAAAGAAAACCCTTAAACCTGCAAGATTAAAGGGGAATGGAGAATAAGACCTTCTTTAAGAGGAAAACAACAGAAAACAAAGTCTCAAAGAGGACACATCCTGCTGATGTTCAGGTGTATATCAGTATGTAGTGTCTCTACTTTAAAGAGTCCTCTCCTGCTGATGTTCAGGTGTATATCAGTTTGTAGTGTCTCTACTTTAAAGAGTCCTCTCCTGCTGATGTTCAGGTGTATATCAGTATGTAGTGTCTCTACTTTAAAGAGTCCTCTCCTGCTGATGTTCAGGTGTATATCAGTATGTAGTGTCTCTACTTTAAAGAGTCCTCTCCTACTGATGTTCAGGTGTATATCAGTATTTAGTGTCTCTACTTTAAAGAGTCCTCTCCTGCTGATGTTCAGGTGTATATCAGTTTGTAGTGTCTCTACTTTAAAGAGTCCTCTCCTGCTGATGTTCAGGTGTATATCAGTATGTAGTGTCTCTACTTTAAAGAGTCCTCTCCTGCTGATGTTCAGGTGTATATCAGTATGTAGTGTCTCTACTTTAAAGAGTCCTCTCCTGCTGATGTTCAGGTGTATATCAGTATGTAGTGTCTCTACTTTAAAGAGTCCTCTCCTACTGATGTTCAGGTGTATATCAGTATTTAGTGTCTCTACTTTAAAGAGTCCTCTCCTGCTGATGTTCAGGTGTATATCAGTATGTAGTGTCTTTACTTTAAAGAGTCCTCTCCTGCTGATGTTCAGGTGTATATCAGTTTGTAGTGTCTCTACTTTAAAGAGTCCTCTCCTGCTGATGTTCAGGTGTATATCAGTTTGTAGTGTCTCTACTTTAAAGAGTCCTCTCCTGCTGATGTTCAGGTGTATATCAGTATGTAGTGTCTCTACTTTAAAGAGTCCTCTCCTGCTGATGTTCAGGTGTATATCAGTATGTAGTGTATCTACTTTAAAGAGTCCTCTCCTGCTGATGTTCAGGTGTATATCAGTATGTAGTGTCTCTACTTTAAAGAGTCCTCTCCTGCTGATGTTCAGGTGTATATCAGTATGTAGTGTCTCTACTTTAAAGAGTCCTCTCCTGCTGATGTTCAGGTGTATATCAGTATGTAGTGTCTCTACTTTAAAGAGTCCTCTCCTGCTGATGTTCAGGTGTATATCAGTATGTAGTGTCTCTACTTTAAAGAGTCCTCTCCTACTGATGTTCAGGGTGTATATCAGTTTGTAGTGTCTCTACTTTAAAGAGTCCTCTCCTGCTGATGTTCAGGTGTATATCAGTATGTAGTGTCTCTACTTTAAAGAGTCCTCTCCTGCTGATGTTCAGGTGTATATCAGTATGTAGTGTATCTACTTTAAAGAGTCCTCTCCTGCTGATGTTCAGGTGTATATCAGTATGTTGTGTCTCTACTTTAAAGAGTCCTCTCCTGCTGATGTTCAGGTGTATATCAGTATGTAGTGTCTCTACTTTAAAGAGTCCTCTCCTGCTGATGTTCAGGTGTATATCAGTATGTAGTGTCTCTACTTTAAAGAGTCCTCTCCTGCTGATGTTCAGGTGTATATCAGTATGTAGTGTCTCTACTTTAAAGAGTCCTCTCCTGCTGATGTTCAGGTGTATATCAGTATGTAGTGTCTCTACTTTAAAGAGTCCTCTCCTGCTGATGTTCAGGTGTATATCAGTATGTAGTGTCTCTACTTTAAAGAGTCCTCTCCTTCTGATGTTCAGGTGTATATCAGTATGTAGTGTCTCTACTTTAAAGAGTCCTCTCCTGCTGATGTTCAGGTATATCAGTATGTAGTGTCTCTACTTTAAAGAGTCCTCTCCTGCTGATGTTCAGGTGTATATCAGTATGTAGCGTCTCTACTTTAAAGAGTCCTCTCCTGCTGATGTGCAGGTGTATATATGAAGGGATTATTGTTTGAATCCATTAACGAGTGAAAAGGCTTTTTAAGTTCCCCTAAACCTTTTATAATTAGATCTGAGTGAAAATAACATGAAGGCATATTAAAAGCAGCTTGATCCAAATTCATAAAATATAAAGGGAGGTTTGATTTAATTAATTAACGACTGAAAACTGCTTTTAAATTCCCTTCAGAGCAGGGGTGTCCAAACGTGGACCAAATCCGGCCCGTGACTTCACTTCATGTGGCCCCACAAGAATTGCAAAGAATATAATATGTTTATTATACGGTTACTTGCCGATTTACAGCAGCACGTTGCCCATAAACTACATGTCCCACAATGCATCTCAAATGTGACTTTTTTGTTTTGATTTTGACTGTTTTTCCAGAATTTGGCTTTTCTTTTTAAATCATTTTGTGACATGCGCACTGAAGAGACTTGCAATTATTTGCGCTAGACTTCTGCTTTCAGACGTAGTTAATTATGAAGTTACTACCCTATCCGATAATAATCCAATGCAGAGGCAATAAGTTAATATAATACATACAGAGTGAAAAACTAGGAAAAACCAAAAAGGAAATCAGAACGCCGCCAAGGACAAATATCCAAGTTTAACACATTTTAAAAAGTACTTTTCCATCCAAAATGTAACGTGTTAATCCTCGGCCGATGCTCCACTCTTCCACCCATTCTTGTGAACATCAGGCAGTCGTTTGTTTGTAACCCTGCACAAAGACAGACGAACCAAGAACATCATCTTCTTGGCGAAGACCAGGGCCGTTTCTTCCTATAGGCGGACTGTGCAGATGCCCCCCGCGGCCACTAGGGGGACCCCAAGATGAAAGTTCAGGTTCAGCCTCGATATGTTTGGGGAGAATACAAACTAGCCGTCTTTATGTGTAGACAGCCGAGCCCCCTCTTGTGTTCGGTGAAGCATTATATGTTTACAAATCAAACGCAGGATATAAACACAACTAAACTGCAATGATAGCAAAGCTGTGGCTTGTGTTTTTGGGGTAATAAAGTCCAAATCATCGTTGGGCTGTCAGCCAATGAGGGACGTCTGAGGAAGATGACAAATGTAAATTATACATTATGAGAAAATGCTGCATCTCTTGCATTTATTGACGTAGACGAGCCTTATTGTTTGGCTTCTGAATATCATTTTTTTAAAGTTTTAATTGCTTGGTTTTCGTGAAATCAGCCTGTTTTCCTCTTAAAGTGTAACAGATTGATGCATCTCCACAGATCCTCTTAAAGGCTTCGGAATCCCCCCATTGTAGTTAAAAAGGTGTAGGAGGCGTGGGGAGGCGTGTGGCGCAGTGGATAAGTGCGTTGGTGTTCGGATCAGGGGAGCACAGGTTCAAACCCCACTGCAGTCAGCATGTCGTTGTGTCCCTGAGACACTTCACCCCAAATGGCTCCTGTGGGGATTGGTCACAGTATTGAGTATGTAAGTCACTTTGGATAAAAGCGTCTAACAAGTAACATGTAGTGTAATGTAAAAACTCGGGCCCCCAAACAGCATCTTGCATAGGAACCCCAAACAGCTGGCGAAGACAATAAAAAACCCACGAAGTGAAAACACAGGTGCTTTAAAAACACTTTTAATAGTGACATTTAGACACCTGAACAAAACAGGTGCACAATAAGACAATATAAATATACTTCTTCATATAGTATTTTTGTCCTTCGAAACGGCACTGACACACACTGGATCTGACAGGTAAACAAACGGCAGCTTGTTAAACACGGTCTTTTTTTTCTCAACAACGACACGCAAACAGACGGCAGTGAGTGGGAAACATCCGAGATGATCTGTTCAAATGTTCCTGTTAAAAAAAAAAGTCCAGATGTTTGCAGTTGGTCGGCACGTTTCTAAGACTTTGATCGATGTTGGACATGATGCAGTATGACCATATCAACTCTACAGCTCAACATTATTCTTCACAACAGTAAGTTTCACGATGAACAGAAACTACATCAACATGTAGTCGTGATTCTGGACGATTATTCCCCCAAATCTCAGAGAATTTCAACCTTTTGTGAGACTTTTTGTGTGTAGACCTGCGTAGATTTGTTTCCTGATTCGGTCCGATTCACAGTTTCCAACCACTGTAGAAATATTTCATTTTTTTGCACGTTTCACCACCTGAGGCCGATGGTTGTTTGGGACATTTTGAGCTACGGAGAGTTCAGAAACTACAGCAGAGCAGCAACATATCAAGAGCTTGAAGTTGTAAGAGTTCTTCATGTTAGACTGAATATGAAGATATTCTGTTTTTGTTCCCAACGCTATTGCCAGAATAAACCGTGATGGAGTTCTGCAAAACCATGGAATACATTTCAATGGTTCTGCCCAGTAGAGTGGTGCAGTGACGAGTCCTGAAACCCGGAAGTTCCCTCGTCTCAGAGTCAATGGGCTTTCTCCATAGGATTTTGGAAAATAGCTGGAAATAAGGTCTGTGGAAAACAAAGCTGTTAGATAAATGCACATTTTGTTCAGCCGGATAATCTCCACATGTCTACCCTACTTTTATCATTTTAGAATCGTAAATCTAATGGCCAGAAGCAAAATGCTAACGTTATGCTTAACCTGTTAAGCCCTGAGCCTGTTTTTCAGGTCTCAGGCTCGAAAATGACATTCCCAGAACAAATGACCATATCTTCCCTTCTAAAAGGGTTAAATTAATAATCTTTTTTCTCAAAGCAATGATAAACCTGTGAGTTGGATGTAGAAAAGTCAGAATCAATATAGATGTTTTTTATTTGAAAGAAAATTCAGATTTTACATAGTAAAAAACTGTAAATTATAGTGTCCGTCCAAAAATTCTTTTTTACTTATAGTGAAAACTACCCTTGGATGATGGGTTAGTAGATTAAAAGCTTTAGGAATCCAAAGTACAACATATAATAAGTACCCTGTATCAAGATTGATGCAAAACAAGTGATATTTGACCTTTTTAGAGAGGTTTAGCAAAAAGAAACCACTTCTGGGGTCATTTGGGTGGATTTTCCATATCTCTGGCCCCCCCTTGCTCGATTTTGATGGTTGACACCTCTTTCTGACCGTTAGAGCCAATAGAATCGAAGGGGGAGTCCCCCACACACACACATTGTGAAGAGAAAAGGTGGGGGCTTCGCGCATGTAATTTTGCATCAGAGTGAACCTATCTCTAGCTTTGACATCTGGAAACGGAAAAGCAGTTTTAATGCTTATGGATTATCAGAAATCATTTCAAAGGGACACAGACACATTAGATTAACCTATGGATTAACTTCAGCAGCGTTTTTATCGTTTTAATGCCATTGAAGACCACTTTGGAGAGACTACAGAGCCAAGGTAAAAATGTTAGCATTTTTAGCTACCTAGCGTCACCTGTTTTGATGTCCGTTTTTGCTTATAACGTCGCAAATACGTATAATTCAGTGGTAATGTCAGTGTCAATAGATTCTGTGTCACCTCACGATGTGAAACGATGTCATGGATGTGGTGAAAAGATAAATAATAAGGTTTTGTGAGTGATTCTCGGTGCAGTAAGGTGTTAGCATTTTTCGCTCGTTGCTAATTCAGAGGCTCAGTGTTAGCATTGTGGGTTTTCTTTTGAAAAAAAAATTAAAATGATCAGTTAGATGAGTTTCTTCCCGTTACATGGATATAAAACATTCATAGTTTTATTAAATGAACATGCCCTCAGACACTGTTTCCTGCAAGATGTTGCGGCAGTGCCCCGGTACCGGGGTCTCTCGGGCTTAACAGGTTAAGATCCATATTCAAACACACAGATTCTAAATGGTACGAGTTGAAGCGTTTGTTTGAACAGTTTGCAGGAGGCAGGTACTTGCTTTCAAGCAGAACAGGGCAAACAAACTTAGAGGAGTGTTTACGTGTTCGGCGTAATGACGTACAACGACCTCCACAACTTCTGTAGTCCTATTCAGCCACTTGGTAACAACCATCGTTTCTCAGACACGTCAACTCTTCAGAAATCACCAGTGGGGTCACTGCTGATGGATTTAATGTCGTAGAACAAAACGTGATCCGTCTCTTCAATGTGTCTCAACCACAGACCTTACTTCCAGATATTTTCCAAAATCCTATGGAGAGATCCCATTGGCTCTGAGACCAGGGAACAGGAAGTGGTGAAATGCTGACTCACTTCCGGGTTGTAGGACGCGTCACTGCACCTCTCTATGACGACCAAATCCATGCACGGAAACCATTGAAAGTAACAATAAAGATAATTGTGTGGAGTGCGGTTGAAGCAAACTAGTTTTGGCTATTTTTGTACAGCTGGGGTTTGAGCTCTGTACGTTTGACCATCAATTCACCAACAACAATCAGAGTTGTTGGAGCAATAGCCAAAGAAACATAACACATCTGAACATAAAACAAGTACAAAATAGAAAGATAAAACCTAATTAGTGTCCAACATCCGTCATAGTTTACAACCTACTTTATCTCTTTAGTCGATTGTTGCTGCCGTTGCTGTAGATTAAAAACAACGTTAAAAGGCGGCGAAGTCACCAAGAACTGTCGGAGTGTTTTTTAACAATAAGCTACGACCATGACGATGGAAAAGAAACAACAGGAAGAAGATGCACTGACGGCCATCGCTGTACAAATTGACATCAATCAGAGTATGGCTGCGTATTGAAGGGGGCGGGGCTTCCTGTCCTGCAGGCGAGCGAGGGAGGACAGGGATTGGTCGGTCAGAAGCCACGCCTCTTTTTGACTTCCTGTACATTCTCAGCAGTTTCAAGGCAATGAGCAAGAGGGTTTTTTTTTCACTAGGACCTTCAGCCACGATGACTTTGCTTCACACTTCTTCATCTACAGCAGGGGTGTCCAAACTACAGCCTGAGTATAATCTAGTATTTCTTTAACTTTTATTAGAATTATGGCATTTTTATTACTATTATCTTTTTATTTGTATTTCTGTTGTTATGTATATTTTATATTCTGTTCTTGTACATATCATATTCTATTTACATGTATATAGACTTTTTTCACCACTTGTTATTTTGTATTTGATCAGATATGTTGCATTGTGGGAGGAGCTCAGGTCAGAAGCCATCTCTACACTGCAGCTTTGTGCACATGACAATACAACCTTTGAATTGAACTGAATGTTTTCTTCTTGTTCTGTAGAGTACGTTGAGCTGCTTTGTGCATGAAAGACTATAACACCCCTTTTTGTTAAATACCAACTATGTGCAATATATATATATATATGCCGTTACTTACTGTGCAATATATACCTGGCTGATAAATCCTCAGAACCTTTACAGATGTGTATTTTGTTTCTTAGGTAACATTAGGCTGTCTTTGGCTCATTTCTGCTGTAACAATGTACATTTCCCCTCTGTGGGACTAATAAAGGTATTCTGATTCTGAAAGGTTATATACAAATACAGTTTATTATTATATTATTATTATTATTATGTGGACCTCAGTGATACAAGTTTGGACCCCCCTGATCTAGAACATAACTCACAGTGTGATGGAAGGTCCTGGTCCTTCATAGAGAGGATGTGTGTGTGACGGTATGAAGTGTGTGTGTGTGTGTGTGTGTGTGTGTGTGTGTGTGTGTGTGTGTGTGTGTGTGTGTGTGTGTGTGTGTGTGTGTGTGTGTGTGTGTGTGTGTGTGTGTGTGTGTGTGTGTGTGTGTGTGTGTGTTCAGTCGTCCTCCTGGTCGCTGTCTCTCATGCTGATCCCCTGCAGGCCGTCTCCAGACTTCACCGCGGCGGTCGCCTCCTCCACCGCCAGACGGTTGTAGACGGTCTCGTAGCTCTTGTTGTTCAGCGAGACGTCCAGAACGCCCTGCAGCCGGAAGTCACGGTACGTCTTCTGATGGAGGGAAGGAGACAAGGAAGGAGACAAGGAAGGAGACAAGGAAGGAGACAAGGAAGCAGGGGAAGGGAGGGAAAAACAGAGAGCATCTTAGAAATGCAGTTTGGGTAATAACTTCATAATTAACTACGTCTGAAAGCAGAAGTCTAGGGCAATTAATTGCAAGTCTCTTCAGTGTGCATGTCACAAAATGATTTAAAAAGAAAATCCAAATTTAAAAAAAAAAAAAGAAAAAAAAGTGACATTTTGAAAAACAAATGACACTTAAAAAAGAAAAATCAAATTCGGAGAAAAAACGAATATGTTGAAGAAAAAAAGTCAAATTCGGAGAAAAAAGTCAAATTTGATATATATATAATAGAAAAAAACTTGATAATTTATTCATTATTAACTTACAGACAATAAATATGAAAAATAGAATTGACTATGTTTTAATTTATCTACCCATCGTACAACATGTGGAAATGATCTGTAATTGCTAAACATCATTTTATGTTATTGACTTATTGTACGACTATAAAATGTTTACGTTATCAACTTATCGTACAATATGTGGACATGACCTCGACCATTTTAACCATTTGACTTATCGTAAGGACATGACCTAAATCATTTAAAGGTATCGTACGATATATGGAAACATTCTTGAGAATTTCTACGTTATATGTAAATGATCTTTTTCTTGTTATCGACTTATCGTACGATATATGGAAAGTACTGTCATCATTTTGACTTAGCAGCTTATCGTACTAATACAGGAGGCTGTGGCGCAGTGGGCTAGCGCGTTGGTGTTCGGATCAGGGTTCATCACAGGTTCAATTTCATTTCGTCGTTGTGTCCCTGGGCAAGACACTCGCCCAGGGACACAACGACGAAATGAAAGGATCCCTTCGGCCTGAAGTCTTGATAGTTCTTCTGTTTCAGGAGATAAAGCAGAAGAAGCAAACCGAGCGTCTGAGGAATGCATCGAGGAAGAGGGAGCTGCCGCTCTGCGTCTGAAAGGACAAAAAGCTCAAGGACAAACCAAGTCTTTTATGTGTCGGACCGAGGCGTCTAAAGGGTTTTTTACCTTCAGTCAGAAGCCATTATAATTCCTCGTCTGTTTGCTTTCAAGTTAAACTCGCGCGTCTCTGCACATTAGCAAACTATGAAAAGACAAAGCGCCTCAGTTGAGCTTTTTGTTTCCTTCCTCGCCTCTTCACACCGCTGCTGCTTCAAGGACACTCCGTTGGATTCGTCCGTATTTTTCTTGTTGTTGTTGTTCTTCAATGTCACTTCTGGCTGTTTTACCGTGAATAAGACGTCATTTGAAGACAACGTGTTTCCAGTCTGAGGCTCTTTCACTGCCTTTCTTTTCACAGCAGAGAAAAGGAGACTCTTGTGGGTAAAAAGTTAGAGAAATGTGCATTTCAACGCTAAAATCAGTTTGTTTTGGACCCAGTTTCTGTTCTCTTCTGTGGATTTGAAAACAGTTCGTACCTTAACGATCTTGATGAGTGTTTTCAGCTGGTAGACGTGCAGCTGCAGGTCCATTCTGTCCGCCAGCCAAACACACACCAACTTCACAGAGCTGCTGTACCATTGCTGTAAACAACAACACACTGATGTGGTCACATGGTGTTTCTGTACAAAATCATGGATTATAACAACACACATTTTCAACTTATCCTACAATATATGGAATTCAAATCAACAATTCTTACGTTATCTAATCATCTCATATATGGACATGACCTTAATGTACGATAAAGGAACAATGACTTATTGATCCATCATACGACACACAACACAATCCTTTTTACGTTATCAAATGATTGTTTGATATATGAAAACGAGCTCAATACTTTTCACGTCGTAGACATATCGTACAATAAATCGTATTATCGTATGATACATGACCTCGATCGGACTAAATATGGACGTGATCCGGATCGGTTTTATGTCAATTGTTTATTGTATGACGTATGTAAATTACCTGGATAAGTTCTTACGTTATGGACACATTGTACGATATACAGAAATAACGTTGAGCATTTTTACGTTATCGACCTATCGTCCGATATATGGACATGACCTCAATCCTTTTAACCATAACGACTTATTTGATGTGTAAATTACCTGAATAATTTGTAGTTATAACTTATCATGTAATACATGGACACAACCTCAATGTTAGAGTACGATAATAAGTGATGACCCAAGTTGATAAAAAGTAATAACATAATAAAGCATTTTCTTCAAAGCAAAATGTCCGTGTTCAGGTTTAATATTCCCCACCAAAGCTCATACTAGGAGAAGTGAAAAGATCCTGAAACTGACACAAAACAGACTTTTCACTTTGTATTTGTAAAAGAAAGTTGTTTTTGTTCCTATTCACTTCAATCCATCTATCTGACTTTAGAGAAATGGCAGCCGTAACACACTTTTAACAAGCTTTGACTTTACTGAAAAAACACAAAAAGTGGATTATTATACGTTTTGAGTTTCACAATAAGACACATTAAGCCAAAACCTTGATTTGTAACACCCTTAACCTTTAGAGTGGAGTATTACAAGGGATGAAGCATGACCCTCGGAGGCTACCATACATCTACAGGCTATAAGACATTTCGCAGTATAAAGGCAGTGACCCCCCCAGCTCCAGAGCACATTATTCACAGAAACCAGCAGAAAGCAGATCTTTCATCCTCAAGCTGTTTTTGAAGTCAGAAAACCGAGAGCAAACACCTTGAGGAGTTTCTTTGAATATGCTTAAAAAGAACATACATAAAAACAACATTATGGTGATGGTAAAGAGGGCGGTTTATGGTTTGGGTTCAGAGTTCAGAGCTGTCTTTAGAAACACAACGCTTCAACACGAGGTCAAAGGATGAGCAGCATCCGAACGGCACAACTCAAAGAGGGGGGGAACAGTTATTTATTTATTTAAAAAAGATACCAATTTACTGTGAAACTCCTGAATGCAGCGTGTCAAGGGAAGACGAGTTCACGGCTCTGCGTCGACCTGAGAAATAATCAGGTTCTTGCTTTGTAATTTTCATTAAAGTCTCTTCCTTCACACCTCCCACCACCCAGCGAGAATGCAGAGGGAAATTGCTCTGACACCGTAATGACCTGTAATATTCAGATCTGCCTCAACAGACTTCATTTCACACTGACAACGACTGCAATTACCTTCCAATTTGAGAGATAAAAGCTGTCCAAAGGTTATTTAATGCACTTGACAAAAGCCAAAACACGTCCGTGATCATTCGGGGGTCACGCAAATATTTGAATCCATTTATTGTGGGAGCGACACCGTCTCCTTTAATTATGTCAAAGTAATGAAGCAGTGTCAAGCAAACGAGAATGAATGTGGACTTTCAATCAGAGGTCTTACAAACAGTGAGTTTGCTCTCAGAGAAAGTGTCTCTGTCATTTGAAGGCTGTTGTTTGCACATGCTCCATGCTGTGAAGAGGAAAGGGTTTTCTGACGCACTTTAAGATGCCACCGCTGTTTCCATAAGTCGTGCAGATGTGAGTATTTCTGCACTTTGGATTGCTTTGCCTCCGACAGGTAATGTGAGCTAGCAGTATATGCAGCGAACAGGGAGTGGGTTTGTGCTTCACACTCTGATTTATCTCATTTCCTCCTCAATTCTGTTTGTTTAGGAAACACATCTTTGAGATGAGCACCAATTTTGACCTCTAAATGTTAAACATTATCAATTTCCACAGACACACATTTCAATGTGGGCCACCTACAGAAAATGTACATCCACAAAATTAGCATCGCAATCAATTGACTATTTATATTTATAGACACTGACATAAAAGACAATACTTGTGCAAGAAAGGCACATCAATACTTGAAGTGTTTTATTTCTCTTTATCTAGTCTGAGTTCAATGGAGTTCTACTTTCTTTGAGCGATAGCCAAGGAGGTTTCACTTCTCCGTTGACAGCAGGATTACGAAAAAACTAGCGACAACTTTTTCCTAAAACTTAGTAGCCGTTTCTCAATCGCGAGGATATTGGCTTCCAAGCCAATATTTCAAGGATGCTACGTCATCAAGTGCCGCCGAAGGACTGTTCCAATCTCCAGCATACTTGGAATTCCACCGAGGCCGCGTCCTTCGTTTGGGGGAAATTTCGAGGCTGCACATGGGTAGACTTCGCGTCCTTAAAATCCCCACAATGCTTTGCGCACGGACCAATTTCCCCAAATCTGTGGCGGAAGATGTAAGGCGGGGCCTCTCATATGACGCACACCTGCACACTTGCTAGCCTGTTCCACTCTTCGTTTTCCGAATGCCAGGAAGGATTCTTGCCTCGCTTCTGAAGCAAGATGCTCGGCAGACATGTGCTACCAAGCAAGCGTACTCGAGATTGAGAAACGGCCAGTGTAAGAACTGTTGATGGGCTAAATACAAAGACATTCAATGATGCAGCGAACCCGAATACATGGGATGGAAACCCACATCGCTTTTTTAATCACGGAAAGAGCCTTGGTGGAGGTCTCTAACGGCTCTTTGCTTCTCATGTATTATTTCTAATACTCCATAGCAAGTCAAAGTCCTGCACTCTGGATTTCACTGACACACTATTGGCTTAAAAATGATCGTATTGCTTCCGTTATGAACAAAATGTCCGTTCCACTGCGTACCAACTGCGGCGAAATCAACGTATCTTAAAAGGACAGCAGCACTGAACGAAATGTTGTTTAAATGTCCAACATTTTTCACATTTCATTTATATTAACGAGTCTTTAAACTCTGCCAGAGTCCATGGGTGTTTCTCAATGTCGAGTACGCTTGCTTGGTAGCACATGTCTGCCGAGCATCTTGCTTCAGAAGCGAGGCAAGAATACTTCCTGGCATTCGGAAAACAAAGAGTGGAACAGGCTAGCAAGTGTGCAGGTGTGCGTCATATGAGAGGCCCCGCCTCTTACATTTTCCGCCACAGATTTGGGGAAATTGGTCCGTGCGCAAAGCATTGTGGGGATTTTTAAGACCGCGGAGGATACACATGTGCAGCCGCGAAATTTCCCGCAACGAAGGACGCCGGACTCGGTAGATTTCCAAGGAGCCTGGACATTGGAACAGTACTTCGGCACTCGATGACGTAGTATGCTTGAAATAGTGGCTCTGAAGCAGCTTTACTCGAGATTGAGAAACACCCAACATTCCCTGTTAGTGTTTACTTCCTGTCTGTCTTCTTCTACTGTTTCCTGTTAGAGTTTACTTCCTGTCTGTCTTCTTCTACTGTTCCCTGTTAGTGTTGACTTCCTGTCTGTCTTCTTCTACTGTTCCCTGTTAGTGTTTACTTTCTGTCTGTCTTCTTCTACTGTTTCCTGTTAGAGTTTACTTCCTGTCTGTCTTCTTCTACTGTTCCCTGTTAGTGTTTACTTTCTGTCTGTCTTCTTCTACTGTTTCCTGTTAGAGTTTACTTCCTGTCTGTCTTCTTCTACTGTTTCCTGTTAGAGTTTACTTCCTGTCTGTCTTCTTCTACTGTTCCCTGTTAGTGTTTACTTCCTGTCTGTCTTCTTCTACTGTTCCCTGTTAGTGTTTACTTTCTGTCTGTCTTCTTCTACTGTTTCCTGTTAGAGTTTACTTCCTGTCTGTCTTCTTCTACTGTTTCCTGTTAGAGTTTACTTCCTGTCTGTCTTCTTCTACCGTTTCCTGTTAGAGTTTACTTCCTGTCTGTCTTCTTCTACTGTTTCCTGTTAGAGTTTACTTCCTGTCTGTCTTCTTCTACGGTTTCCTGTTAGAGTTTACTTCCTGTCTGTCTTCTTCTACTGTTTCCTGTTAGAGTTTACTTCCTGTCTGTCTTCTTCTACTGTTCCCTGTTAGTGTTTACTTCCTGTCTACTGATTTCTGTCTTTTAACCTCTTTCCTTCTCTTTTTCTTTTCTTTACTGAAGACAGTTTAGCCATCATCAATCAAAGAGTTTCCTTCTCTCCACAAATATCAAAATAAATATTAAACAAGAATTCCACAAAGTTTTCCACAGCTGACGTAAAGTTGACCAGACTTCTTTCTGCGGATTGATACGACTGCACACAGTCCCTTAATGCTCCTTAGCAACAGTCTGTTCTCCTTAACAACGATCTGTTAGCAAAAAAATCTCGAAATGTTGAAATTGACCAATCAGGATCGAGTATTCAACAAAGCCATAATAAGTAATGTTTAAAATAAATGTAGAGAAGAATAAAGTAGCATAAAATGGAAATATTCAAGTAAAGTAAAGTACATTACAATTGTACATAAGTAAAGTTACTTTCCACTCTCTTGGTGTATCAGTAGAGACATCCATTAAGGTTTCATTGCGGATCACAGATTCCTCCACCATCACTAATGTCTGCTCTTCCTCATTCTTCCTCATTTCCTCCTCCTCTCCCGACACTAAACATTGATAATGCTGCAGTTTGAGCCGTGTGCTAATCGGCTCGCCGTGCTAACAGATGCTCGACGATGTTGAAATTACTGGACGATGTTTGCTGCTCCTGGGATGATTTGCTCTGATTTCTCTCTCTCCCCCCCCCCCCCCCCCCCCCCCCCCCTCAATGAAACGTTTCTCTGAGTCTCTGGGAGGCGAGTAGCGGATAATCATCGGCCCGACGCTCGCCTCGCGCGCCGCGTTAGCTGTCGTGGAAATTGAGTACGAAGACGCTCCTTAATTGAGCTGATTAGAGGACGAGAGGGGAAACAGATGGAGGGAATATAAGGGGGGGGGGGGGGGGGCTGCATTGGTCTTGTCAGAAACAATTTCTACGTGATGAAGAGGAGAGGCTTCCTGCTGGTGTCACAGTAATGATGTCGTTTAAACATCTCACACATTGTCAAGGCTTGGCAAAAAAAAAAACAGTCATTTTGTAAAATAATTAACTATTAAGTCTAATTTTCTCATTTAAAAATGTATTATTATTATTTATAAGTCGTTGTCTTGAATCTGGTGCTGAGATGTGGTGAGAAACAGATTGCATTTCTAGATCATATAGATACAAATGCAACAGAATAAATGAAGCACTGTAGAAAAAATAAAAGGGTATTTTGTAATGGACGGATAATAAAAGGATTCGTCTTTGAGCAACAAAAAAACACTCATTGCTAAAATGATTTATTTTCTAAAAAGAAAAACTAAGATGATATTTGTAATTCTTAAAGGTCTTTTCCTTTATTATTGAGCCAAGATATCATTTTTTTTATAAATAAACCTGCAACAATAAAAAAAACTTCAAATATTTGATCTTGTTGATCAAAAAAGACTGAATTTGGGATTCTACGACATCTGGTTTATTTATGTTCTTTGACAGCCTGCAGGTTTGTCCTCTAAAACGCTTCATTAAGGTGATCTGGCTGCTAATGTGTGTGTGTGTGTGTGTGTGTGTGTGTGTGTGTGTGTGTGTGTGTGTGTGTGTGTGTGTGTGTGTGTGTGTGTGTGAGGGCATGCATTACACTCCTTATCCACACAAAGACGTTCCCTGGTGAGCACTTGTACACAAATAGATGGAGAGGCACATGTGAGCATGCACACACAGAAAAAAGTGTTTACAGCTGCGTGCAGAGACCCCCCCTCAACACACACACACACACCCTCACACACACACACACACACACCCTCACACACACACACACACACACACCCCTCAAACACACTCTTTTGTCTACTCTACCTCCGCCTGTGTTGATAAACCTCCTGCTTGAAGAAAAGGCTCCATCATGAATTTGACTTGCTCAGACGCACGTAAACAAGACAATTGCATACCCATAATGCACCTGGCTGGAGGCCTGATGCTGCTGTCTCAACACAAGATTTACTTTCTGTGTGTGTGTGTGTGTGTGTGTGTGTGTGTGTGTGTGTGTGTGTGTGTGTGTGTGTATGTGTGTGTGTGTGTGTGTACAGAGGGCCTTTAAAGTTGTCTTTGTATCGGGGAATGAGGATGTAAGCAGCATTCTTTGCAGGGTAGGTTAGTACAGGATAACATTTAATAATATGGTCCTAAAATATGTCAGACCAGTATTAACATTTTCTTTTTGCTAAATCATATTTTTGGCGCAGAGAAGCAAAATGTCATGTGTGGGAATGTAACGTTGATCGGAGAGTGCACGGCATAGAAATGCAGACATATTAGTGTAAATCCTTTTGGAAACAGCGTGGTAGGAATGTTGTCGTTTGTTGAAATTTAGGACAAAAAGGAGAAGAGAATAAAGACTTTAAAGATGTCTTTGTTTACAGCCAAGAATATACAGGCTGTCAATTACGATTCAACACATCAGGGATGTGTGTGTGTGTTTCACGTTGAAAGGCTGAGACGTTTGGAGGCCCAGCGTCGGCTCCTCCTCGGTGCATGACTGGCCGCCTCTGAGCTCCATTAGACTCATTCTCCACACACACACACACACACACACACACACACACACACACACACACACACACACACACACACACACACACCACACACACACACACACACACACACACACACACACACACACACACACACACACACACACACACACACACACACACACACACACACACACACACACACACACACACACACACACACACACACACCACACACACACACACACACACACCACACACCTCGGCTACAACGCTCTGAACCCTCAGGAGGCGGCGGGTGGCAGAAATCCATCGCTCGGCTTGGTGCTGCTAATGTGTTCGAGGCTCTGAGCCGCCATGTCCGCTGCTTTGATGCACGGCGGAGAGATGGGGCATGTTTGGAAATATTTTTATAAATCTGAATCCTGGAGAGAGGTAGTGTGTGAGGAAGAGGGACGGTGTGGGATGGACGATGGGTGTTTAGGTGGAGGTGTGTGTGTGTGTGTGTGTGTGTGTGTGTGTGTGTGTGTGTGTGTGTGTGTGTGTGTGCAGGCGGCTCTCGGTGGTTCCTAAGTGATAAACAGGTCAACAGAAGCGGTGTGTTTTCAGCTCACAGCGACCTGCTGCTGCGGCACAATGAAAGCTCTGAGAGAACACACACACCTCGCTGTGTGTGAGAAGTGCATGTGTGTGTGGAGGTCTCTATCAGCAAGGTGGGCTTTCTAGACAGGCAGCGACTGCGTATGAAAAGATCTGATTCAGTAAAACATTATCGTCAAAATGTCCTCCATTTGTTTTAAATAGTTCAAAATCGGACAAATGCTTTTATTTGATTTGTGCCATTATTTTTACAGGGCTTAGTTGAATACTCCATTCTGATTGGTCAATTTTAACATTACAGAGACTGCTAATTTCTGCTAACAGATCGTTGCTAAGGATAACAGACTGTTGCTAAGGAGGATCAAGGGACTATGTGCAGTCCAATCAATCCACAGAAGAAGTCCGGGCCATTTTATTATCCTTCAGAAAACACTGTGGAATATTTTTTGAATATCATTTTTATATTTGTGGAGAGCATGAAACTTGTAATGGCCGCCTCGCCGCAAATGATCCCTTGTTCTTCCTTGGCCCATTACCCTTTGATTAGCTTCCTGTAAATCAGGCCAGTTTCCCTTTTATCCTGCTTAAAACTAACTACCTGAACAGAAAACACGACCTCCTTGGTGGCGGTAATGATGCTTTAACTGGAGTCAACATCAATTACAACTTACACTCAGGATTAAGATAAGTGTGTTTACCTGCAGCAGGTACATGTGAAGTTGACATTTAATTGAGTTATTATTCACACAAACACACAACGCTACCTGTCAAGAAAACATAAACATAGACGTCTTGTTTGATACACGCTCATAGCGGCTATTCAACTCACTGCTGATTCGAAAGTTTACTGCGAACGTTGGTCCGTCCGTCGGTCACACTCCCACCATGACAGTTTACTCGGCTTCAGAGCGAGATACAGTACAATGCTTTCTGATGATCAACTTGTCTGAGTGAAATAACCTAGAAATGAATGAAAAACTGAAGCAAAGATTTGTTTGTTCAGCTTTTAAAACGTTGAGTATAAAAAGCCTAACGAAAGATTTGTGTTGAGATATCTTGAGAGAAAAGTATTTGTGTTTCTGCATTGTTTATCTGAGGAAGGTTTCGTCAGACAAGGCCCTGAACAGCTCTTATGTGATCATGCCTGGAGAATAAACTGTAACCGTTTTTGTGTCCTGACGCTCTGATTGGTTGTTAGCCTGTGGTTACACCAATCAAGAGATTTGAACGTTTTGTTTTACTACATTAAATACGTCAGTCATTTTTGGGTTTCTCCCCAATCAAAATGCTTTAGATAAACTTGATGAACTGTGTGTTGCTTCAAGTTAGATTTCTCTTAGTGATATTATCTCAGGTATAAACATCGTAACACAACGTTATTATAACCAATAGAACTCCAAAAGTATGACCTAGGTTGCGGTAAACCGGCTGTGTTTTAGACTCACCTCGAACACCTTCTCGGTGTACAGCTCGTCGTTGACGCGGTCCCGCAGGATGTCCTGGTTCTGCCGGATGAAGGTGATGTAGGTGTCGGCCAGATCCATGCCTGGTTTCTGCAGGAGAGAGGACACACACACCTGAAGAAGAACTGCAGGGAGGAGGAGGAGGCAGGACACGAAGAACGATGTCAAACATGCAGTGTGTTCAGCCTGGTGGTGGAAATGATCATGCCTGGCATTCATCGTGCAAAGCTTCGTCCATGCTGATCGTCAATGATATCACAGGAGAAGGTGATGATGGAACAAACCCCCTGATGATAATGCCATTTCTACGCCGTGTCATTGGCGGTTTCCTACGTCAAGAGACAGATATCTTACCCGGCTATCGGACCAACAAACAATCAACCAATGGAGATTTAAAAAAATCTATTATAAAAGACATTTGACAAAACTACGGGAAATTGGTGATAAAGTAAGGCTCTTAAATAAAGTGACCATAACTCGTTCAATGTGAAATATATAAAGACTGAATAAAAGCAACACCTAACCTCAGAGCCTCACTTCATAGCCAGTAGAAGAATATGTTTTGTCAGTTGACACACTCAGAAAGCAAATACAGGCAAGTATTTCAATGTCAATGAAACAACTCAGTATTTATCAAACTCTGAAGAACAAGACGTGACTTGACGGACTCATTGTGTCTCTACTGATCTGCGATAACAATTACCGAGTAAAACTCAAACGTTTGCCTCTGAACTGTGGAGAAGTATAATGTGGAAAATGGAACTACTCAAGTAAAGGAAGTACCTCAAAATTGTACTCAAGTACTGTTCTTAGGTACATGTACTTCCCCCCCCCACTGGTTGTCATTAAGGCAAACTCTGGTAAACTGTGAAAACACAACAAATGTTCAGCATCTCCCGCTGAGTGCCTGGTGAAAAGAAGAAGCAAATAAAACCACTTCCTCCGTGTTTGGAGTATCAAGAAGCTTCTGAAGTGTGTGTGTGGCTGGGAGAGGCAGCAGTGTGTGAACCTGCTCATTCACACTCCCTGTTGTCAGGGGAGATTACAACTGTAATGCTTATTGTAATTGCTTTGACATCTTTCACACCCGTTTTCTCTGAGCCGGCGTGCGTCCTTCCCCCCGGGGGGGCTGTTGTTCTGCTGTCAGATCCCCCCGTGGAAACACAAGGAAATGGAGCCTCGGAGAAAAACCCAGAAACCTTTTGGCTTCACTTAGAGGCTAAAAGGCAGGTTGGAGGCTGATTATGAATTTGGGATTGTGACCTTTTGCTCGTCTGAGAGACAACACTAAAGAAACTCAAACTGTCACATGCTAATGTTGGAGAAAAGAGCTGGATGTCAACACCTCCTTCACTTTGGTTTGAAGAGCAGAGGCAGCTGGAAGTTTAGCAGGAAGTTTACAGACGATTCGCCACACATCGTAAAGGGACGAACTATTAGACACATTTGTTTATTCTTGGTGCAAATCAAAAAGCATCAAATGTACTTTGTCTGCAATAGTACGCTTAAATAAATGTTGTCTCCATGCACCAAGACTTCTTCAATGAAGAGCTGCAACCATTAGTCGATTGACAGAAACTTTGATGAAAGCTATATTGATAAACCATTTTTTTTAAAGAAATACCTGCTGTCAGGGCAACACTCCCTTTTGCCTTCAAGACTTCAAGACCGTTTCTTTTAAAAGGAATTTCTCAAGTAAACACACCAACACTTATTCAATATAGAGCTGCAACCATTAGTCGACTGTCAGTACAATCCTAAACAACATTTGGATCATTTTATCATGTAATTAAAGTGCTGTCTCAGTGTTGCAAATATAGGGATTTCCTGCTTTTTCAGTTTTATATAATATTAAAGTAAATTCGTTTTTCGACTGGCAAAGCAGAACATTTAAAGACATTGATTTTGAAGGATCTGGTTCGGACATGTTCCACTATTTTCTAACATTTTATAGACCAAACGATTCATTTGATAAATAATCTGTAATGAAACCAATTGCATGTTGCAGCCGTACATAAATGTTATGATTTCTGTTCAATATTTCCTGATCAAAAGGGTCTCAGCAGCAGCAGCAGCGTTCAGAGGTCTGGAACAGCAAGCGACAGACTGAGATCAGTCAGAGACGCTCAGCTGTGATTCAGACAGACAAGAAAACCTGCAGATACCAGAGGTTAAAGTGGGGTCACATGGCTGCAAGGGCACCTGGAGTCTGAGTGTGTGTGTATGAAAAGAGGGGGGGGGGTGTGGTGTGGTGTGAGTGTATTGTTCAACCAGAGAGAGGAGGGGGAGGCTCTGTGATTGACAGGCCTGTCAGAATCCCCATAATGCTCTGGAGTCCCAGATCGAGTATGATTGTCGAATGAAGCTCAGAAATCTTGAGGAGAATGAACCCGGTGAATCTGAAGCCTGTTTGTTTCAGGACTCGTCATGAAGTCTCTGATCTGATCCAGCAGACGCTTCCAGGTCACGTCCACAATGATGCAGGTACATTTCAGAACTGTGTTTGAATGTCAGGGGGGTTTCTACCCACAACTAGCGACTCTTCCTCATCAAGTTTTCCATCCACACTTCAGACCCTAGAGGAGTTGCAGTGGTATGTTGACGATTCAAATCTTCAGTATTGGTAGATAATCCGAGCCGTTATCTCGTTGCATATTAAAGTCCAATTTACACTTTCAATGTCCGTGTGTCTGCGATGGTCCGTTTATAATCCTTGTGATGCAAATGACTTCATCAGCCATGACCATTAGTGACTAATCAAGAACTGGCAAGAACTGTTCCCTTCGGAGAACTGCTGACCGAAGTAATATAACAAACTTATTGATTTGATTCAAGAACAGTTGTGTAAGCACATTTGCCGATACTGCCGTTAACAGCATGAATATAACGCGTCTTTAAAGGAATGATATGCCATTGAACTCCTGACAAACAACGTATTGCGGAGGGTGGATCGGTGTGCACTGGTGGAATGACGTACTGATTGTCTCAATTGTAGTATGAATTGAACTCTCTACACCGAGAGTATGTACTGGGCTTTAGACTCTACCACCTTTCCAATATTCGTGAGTCCTGATTCTTGGAGTTTTTGTCCACTGCTGATTCAGGAATCTCCTTGACCCAAAGAAAATAATTATCCTTCACAACATCTTTCCACCAGTGGATTCTGGAATTGCTAACACAACATGCCCATATGACCTTTTGGCAACAACTCCAAACAAGCCTTAACCCTAACCCTAAGTTTCCAATGTCGCAAAATAAAAACCTAAAGAACTAAAGATCGCCTTAGGCTTTGATGTATCAGATTTTCCTGCCAGCATTCCCAACCAGATTCAACCGATACCCAGGTGGTGGATAGTGGACATACAGCCGTAGATATCAGCGTAGAAATTCAGTCTTCTTTGGCCTCATGTGGCACCAGGTCAACGAATGAACTATCCCTGGATCAATCAAGGTGCTTGCAAAGGACAGTCCATGAGACTTGCCAAGCCACATTTGAAGATGGAATTAGAAAGTTGTCTTCAATCTGCCAACTCTAGACATGACTTTGTAGTGGATTAAGATAAGCAGGAAGACTCCTGTCCAAGACCATACTACAGGTAATAGCTGATTAGCAATTATAACATTGGCAGACGGGGAAATTAGCAATCGTTATTATAGTTCAAAAAGGAAAACAGTCAAACTTTATTATGCAAGTTGCTAAACTGGTCGTAACGGGTTTGTCATCGGTTGCTGTGAAAGCAAGTTTGAGGCTGAAATACGGAGAGGATCAGCCGAGGAATAACCAAACCGTAAAGTATTTGACAGGCTTTCTTGGCAAAGAGGATGGATTTGATGTTTCTAAAGCAGGCGTGTTTCAGGTGAGACAAAACATTGACTTGGCAACAGTAGGAAATCAAACTTGAACTCTATGACCCTCTGACATCTTAGTTCAATCTAAATGCTGCTCTATGAGATGATATTTTAAACAACATTGTGTTTCCTACTTTGACGCACCGTGCACAAAGATAGCAAAAAGAAAAAAAAAGGTTTTACCAGATTTGGTTTGGAGGGAATTGAGTAGCCTGCACATCGCTGACCTCAACCCCATCCACCACTTTCCAACAAGTACAGGAGGAAGGAGTGAGGGAGATCAACTTTTAAAAACATATCCGCACAAGTGTGAACAGGGTCAAAGCAGGAGAGAAATCTGTAGTGCAACATTCCTGATTGTGTGTGTGTGTGTGTGTGTGTGTGTGTGTGTGTGTGTGTGTGTGTGTGTGTGTGTGTGTGTGTGTGTGTGTGTGTGTGTGTGTGTGTGTGTGCCACTGGCAACATATTACTGCCCTTGTTGTCATTGGAGACATCAATTTCCCCTTAAGGCTTAGTCTCAATCATTTACCTCTCCTTTCTCTCGCTCAGACGAGGTGACAAAGCGGCGTGACAGATCGGAGACGCCGGCACAGTTCCAGCCACTGAGATTAAGACTTTAACACGAAGAGGAAAGAGAAAAAACAAAAGATACGAGCGGCTCGGAGCTCTTGTCACGCTCTGCCCTCTCTTTCTGTTTGGTCTTCTGCACTGTAGCCAAACACCAGTAATCCCCTCCGCCGCGGGATAATGGCCACCTGGATGCCCGTCAACATTTGACAACAACGAAGAAGAAAAAATAGAGTGTGTAAAATGAAGACGTGTTCGTGTTCGGATACAGACAGGGAGGGGTTAGGCCCGTTGGTAATGAGCGGTTTGTGGGTGAGGAGGGGGAGGCAGTGAAATGCCAGGTAATTACACACTGTTACCGGCCTCCTTTCCTGCCCTGGATTCATTTCATTTCTGCCAGGTGCACGGTGCGTGTGTACACGTATAAGTGCTGGCACGGCACGGCAACAAGTCCCGATATTATCCAAATGAACCCGGGAACAATGTTTATGATGCATTAATAGAGAGCCTTAAAAAAACGGCTTATAAATATTGAATATGTGATTATTAATGAAGAGCAACAGAACATATTTGAACAAGATGAACCAGATCCTTTTGGGGTATTTTTGATGATTAAACAATAATGAAAATATACATTTGCTGGTTTTCTGTTGATCCATTATGGGGGGATTTGACATTCATTAAAATAACACAAGATATATTTATTTTTTCCAAGCAAATATTCTTTTATTCTTTTTTTAATGTGTTTTGTTTGCAGATATGTCCCAAAGTGACTTGTATATTTCACACGTTAAAGGATTTTGTAGGTTAACCGTGTTGCTTTATTTTACCCTTGGACTTAGGTCAAATGTATTTTTTGGAAATGTGAACAATTTAATTTCAAAGGTGTTTAAAATGTTGGAAAACGCACATGTGATTTGAATGGTTTTCACACCTCACACATGATTCCTCCTGATAGTATGGCCAACTTTATAACCCCAAACGTCACCAAGTGCTCCGGGCTCAGCTGTTGAAGTCACGCTTTAGTGTCCCCCTGGTACGGCGTTTTGTTTCTGGTGCACTTCTAGTAAAGATGTTTCTTAAATTACATGTGTTTTGGCACAATTGTGTTTTTATATTTGCATCGTTTCTGAAGCTGCAGTGTGTTTCCGGTAATGGAAATGTTTCGGGCTGGTTGCACCTGCTTGTCACCGTAGAAAACATGAATGAAGTGAAATGTTAAAAACTGGTCAATTTACACCAAATTAATACAATTATAAAAGGTATAAAAACATGTGAGTTTTAACCAAGGCTCAGCTTTACCACTGAACTATTTCATCATTATGAATGTCCTTTTTGTGGTGGAATAAATTAAAAGTTAGCGTTCAAACAGCCACTCGTATTATAAGTCAGATATAAAAGGCATAAATACATCAGTTGCAGTTGTTCGATAAATAAAAAAACAGGTATTTCCCTCATTAAATACAGAGAAATAAAAGTCTCTAAATTGAAAACCCTCGGGGGGAAAAAGCGTCCTGTTTTTGTGAAAAGCTGTTGGGGGCGGAGCCAACCTCAGAAGCCCCGCCCACCTGCTCACCACCTCACCTGGGATTAAAAGCGGATTACCCGCGTCAGGTTCCCTCCACACAAAAGACCAAAAAGGCCATGGTAGCGGTTACGTTATAATTTCAGGGTAGAAGGGAAGTCTGGACGGGAACCAGAGAGCATGATGGGATATGTGGGCGGGGCCGAGGATTAAGGAGGTGAGATGTTGTTGTCAGCTGTTCAGTGACTCAGAGTTTCTCACATCTGAGTTTCAGCCCTGTTTTTTTTAGCAAAGGCAACTTCAGATAAAGTGAATACATCATCCTAATATCACTTCAGCATCACCTCCACACTAACAGAGCTTTTCATGAGGATGGCAGAACTCTGAAGGGCATGCATTTACATTCAAATGTTCTTCTGATCGCATGAATATCAACTTCTGCTATATCCGAGCTCTCAGAATAGTCTTCAGAAACATTTCATTTACAGCCAAACTCCTCAGAGGAAGACAGGAAATGTGTTCCCTTTCCTCCGTCTTCTTGTAGTCACGTTGCTTTTGGATTGAAGCCTGAGAGGTTTGAATATATTTAATCCCAGTGGACGCTTTTAAAACTGCCAGCATTCATAAAACAGAACAATGGAAGAAGTAAGAATCTCAGAGGAATTGTTAATCGCTGCTTTAGGAAATGAGCGGTCACCATGATCTAATTGTGGAGATAACCCACTCTCTCCTTCACACCCTGAACGCCTCGTCACCTCCACACTTTAACTCCTCTGATCTCTGCCCATTCGCCGCCGCTCATTAAACGCTTTGCCGCCCACAAAGCGACACTTCAGCAAAACACATCTCCAAGGACGAGAGTGCAATTAATTAAGACTTGTTGTGTGATCTTTGGCTCGGAATAAAAAACCCCTCTTTATCTTTCACACATGTTAAACACGGCACGATGAGCGAATGCAAAGAAAAACGGTTTTGCATTTCCAGGCTGCTTTTCTTCGACTGCGTGAAAGCGCACGGAAACACAGCGATATGGAAAAAAAAAATGATGGACAGGGTGAAGAATAAAACAGCGGGACTCACGGGGACCTCCACATATTTGGCAGCTGCTTTCACCTTTCAGAGGGGGAGGAGGAGGAGGAGGAGAAGGTGAGGAAGACACTGGAGTTCAGCTGAGATCTGGTTTCCAGCAAATAACAGGTTTCCTCAGAGAGTCGGAGAAAGAATCGGCTCTCTGTGTTCGCGGGGACAAAAAGGAGCGTACTCACTGTGAAAGAGAGGATTGAGGAGAAGAATGTGCCTTCATCGTATCTGGAGAGTTTGGAGAGGACGCCGTCTAAAACAGCGGCGAACTGCAGAGGGGCAGACACAACAACCGTTAATGCTCTTATTCTGCTGGACGCTTTTCAACCAAACAATCTCATGTTACTGTTATTAAGATTTGAGAAAATTAAACAATGCAATCAGAATTATTTGAGAATTTTTCTTTAGAGTTTATAGTTTTTTTAGTGCAACAAAGCATCATTCAGTCAGTGGTTAAGATACAGTAAAGAAAATATACGTTTTATTAGAACATGTTATTTGTATAATGCACGACAAATACAATTTAATCACAACATACAAATAAATAGATTAAACCTTGACCACAAAAAATAAAGCTGTAAATAAAAGAAAACATGGATAATAATATTAATAATATACTGATAATAATAATAATAATTACAAGACAAATAGAAAATGAACAAATGGATAAATATGATTTAATATCAGAATAAAAAGTGACCAACAATGATTATAATACAAATGATGAAATAAAGCAGAACATTTACAAATTTAAAAACATTCATAAGAGTATATATATATAATATAGGATATAATACATGTGTCTAATAACATGTTGCAACAAACGAACGGATACGGAAAAATGAAATCAGAATAGAAAGTGTTAAATCCATCATCTTTTCTAGCAAAGTGTAAGGCTTTTAAAAAAGAAGTGGAAAAATAAAACATGTCTCAAAAGAATAGAATAATAACTAAATAACAAAAAGAAAGGGTAAGGTGTGACCCCACTCCGCCTGCATGGAAAAAGAAAACACAAACAAAAGAAAGCCCGGTGTAAACAGCATGAGAGAGGATTTGATTGGAAAGAAATGTACCTTTGTGACCAGGGAGGAAAGCATGTCTTTGAACGCCTCGTCGATCAGAACATCGATTTTGGAGTGGTATTGTTGCTTGGGGGGGAGGAGGGGGGGGGGGACAAAAAGCTATATTTTATTATTTCTAGAAAGACACACAGAAAGTCGAAGTGACTCCTCGCCTCCTGAGACAGAAGTACAGCTTTGTCTGTTCTGTAAGAGACAGAAAGGAGAAACCTACAATGAACATCAAGTCTTCACACACACACACACACACTCTCACACCTCCCGTGACAAACCTCCCCATCCGTGCCCCTCCGCTGAGTTAAGCAGCTAATAGGACCATTCAGCGTCTGAATGACATTCCCGTCCGCGCTGGAAAAAGCGAAGGAATCTGAAGGATACTTTTTGTGCGTCTCCCTACAATTAGAGCAGCCTTGTATTGCTCTAAAGCACCGGTCCAGCTGCGAGGACCAAAGGCTCACACAAGATTCAATTAATCCGCCATTTCATGTCTCGTTTGGCCCCCCCCCTGAAAACATATTCATGGCACCTTTTCCCTTGAAGGATAAAAAATAAAAAGGCTGGGGCTGCGGGCTGAATGGCGGCAGCAGCAGGGGAGTTCATCTCTGGGCGACAATGCCCTTTCACTGGCCGTCTAAAGAACACCCAAATTAAAAATTTCAATCAACAAAGCGTACAGATCGCTGACAAATTGCGGGTCCTGTGAGGTCAGAGCCGACAGCCCTCATTTTGTTCCCCCCCCCTCTCCACAAGTCCGCAAAATGGCTTTCAGCGCGCCCATCTTCCTGCAGATCTTTTTATTTTTTCCTCTCTTCTTACCTCAATTAACATCGCTGCTTTATTCCTACAAAAGCCCCCCCCCCCCCCCCCGCCCGTAAAACAGTAGAGAAATAGTTTGGTCTTTGCCATGTGCTCGGGGAAATAGTGAAAAGGACAATTAGAGCTTTTAAAAACATTTATCTGCTCGTTGCCGCTGCTCCTTCAGCTCTGTGAGATGTTTTAGATTCTGCAACCGGGTCACATCCCCCCCCCCCCCCCCCCCTTCCCCACGCCGTCGCTATTCAAATCACCTCAGCGACAAAAAGACAGCACACTCATTAGCATGTTCATTGATTAACGCTGATTACCGCAGTGTATAAAAGGAGAATTCATGAATCCAGGAGTTTAATGTCCGTATTGAACTGTCAAGAGCAGATTATTCACAGTCCTGCCCGTTGAACTGGAACAATCTGGAAGCATTCTCCGTCAAAACCAAGAGGTGTGATTGAGGAACGCCAGCAGGATTTTGTTGCCAGAAAGGATTCGCTGCAGATGGGACGCTCTATCGCAGCTAGTTGCAGAAAAACTGACCGCACTAAAGGTCTGCCGTGACGTCTCTGAGAGCCTTCAGACTGTCAGGGGTCAGAGGTCAGGAGGCCTCTTTCACAACACCCACCGCCAAGTGAGCACAAGCTGCATCCACTGAACCGCATTCAGGAGAATCAAGTGATGTTTAAAGAGCACGGAGAAAGAACCCTGCTGAATTCAAACGGCTCGCTGAAGGCTACATGCTTTTATGGTTGCATTTAACAAGATAAAACCAGCATAAAGGGTTTTATAGATATTAAAGTCATTATAACCACTTGGATTAACTCTCTTGTACAAGTGGGATTTCAGGCACACGTCAATCACATCGATTCGTTAACATACAGAACAGCAGAGTAAAATATGACAGAAGAGGTTTAAAGAGGACCCATAATGCACATTCTATATTGTGCTTATTATTTGAAGGTTATTCCAACACTAACGGCCAAAGTAACATACATTTTCTTTCTAGTCTCATTTCGCACATATGGCACTTTAAATCCGAGCCAATTATTTGATCGAAGCTTGCAAGCATTCTGTACAACAACATATGGGCATTCAAATGAAGCAGCGCTGCTTCCTCCTCGTATCTAAATGAAAACCATATGTCCAGACTGTATAATGTGCAGAAAGGAGACCTGTAGCCTTGTTGGAAATGTTCCTCTCAGAGTAGATGTCTACGTTTGGAAGTGGCTTATAAGTGTTCCAGTGATAACGCTGTAAAGTATTAAGGACATATCGGTTTATGCAGAACCTCAAATATATATTTAAGTTAGCTCAATAATAACCAACCATGGTGTCAAAGTGTTTCTAATGAGGCAAGGGACTTTAAGACATGCCAAATGCTATAAATATGAACAAGGGTAAGAAAGTATCCTACGTCACACAGAAAAGGTGAGGGTTTGGGTTAGAATAATGATTTAATATATGAGTGAACAATCCCTGCTCTGCTTCCTCTGTGCTAACAATGAACCAAGAAGGGTTGAAACACCCAGAAGAAGGAAAGAGACGACAACGAAACTGCCATGATTTAAATGTAGATGACGTGGAACTGCTTCAGGTGAAAATGTTTCCCCAAGATATAAACCTTTTAGAAGACAAAGCTCGATGTCTGCTCATTGTTTAGAGAGATTTCTCGTTCTTTAAGTCTAAGAAGTTTCCTTAAGCTTCTACATATAACATATTAAGGTCCTGACACACCAACCTGACACCAAAGAACACGTCCCGACGGACCCGACTGTTGTGTCGCCTCACGTCTCCTGCGTCTTGGCCAACAGTCGCACTGGAACACACCGCAAAGACTTCAGCCGACGGCCAAGTAGCACGTACGAACTGCGCACGGCAATAACTCTCCTTACCAGCAGGTGGCGGTAGTGTGTATTCGTCATTCAAAAGAGGCAACAACCGGAAGACAGACTGCGTGATACACCGAGAGAAGAAGAACAGACTGCGTGATATAAACAAACAACAAATAGCGTGTGCGTTCCATGTTCACTCTACAGCGAGAAGCTCATGGGGCTTTCCCGAACCTGTGTCGAGAGCTGGAGTTAAATGAAATCTCACATTTGTCTTCTTAATAGTTTGCTTGGGTCCCTCACTTCCGTTTCGCTTCTCATGCACTGATTCGCGTCATGTCGAATCGGCGGCGGAAGGTGTCGACACGGCCAAAAAGACACGACGGGGCGGGACACACCAATCTGAGTAGGGCGACAGGACGCTCATCGACGGCCAGACATCTATCGACGCCGAAAATCGGCTTGGTGTGTAAGGACCTGCATTTGTAGGGTTTCCCTGTATGCAGATGATATGACGCTTTACTGCAGTCTTCCACTAAGTCTTGGAGGGGAAAGAACTGCATGTTTTTACATTTGTCTTCTTTATTATCTACATCTGATTAACTAGTTAAGGGGCTTTCAGCAAATCAAGAGTTATTCAGGTGTGGAAAAGTGTGGAAACACGTCGAATCTCTCCAGGACCACCAGTTGACCCACTGCCTTTGCGAAGTCTCCATTTTGAGATTAAAACATCTAAAATGAAAGTCTTTGTGATATTCAGTTTGATTGATGAGTTGGGATGTGTTTATTGACATGTGGTAAGATAAGAAAACAAGGCCAGGTGGAGCTCATGTGGAGAAGTGTGACAGGAAAGACATTTTGAGGTGATGGACGGACTTACCCATTGTTTGTCAATCTGGGATTCAAACAATGACGAGGATGGACATGAGGGACGAGGAGGAAAAAAGGAGGAAAACCGTTATTTAACAACACATCAGGGACATTTAAAAACATCTAAACTTTGAATTAGAATATTAAGGAGAACATAAGGAAATAAAACTTGAGAGCTTTGCCCACAGAACTATGAGATGGAGTTACAACTCCTTTCCATTTCCATCATAGTTTTAACCTTTAAATAAAAAATTCAAGACCCATTTTAATATCACATTGAACAAGAATGAGTAATTGTCAGATTTGAGTTATAAAATCAATTATAAGTGAGACTCCTAACGTATCTCTGATTGTTGGCTGTGAAACGAGCAGAAAGCAGACGGGTTGTAAAAGCTTGTTTTGCCTTTTGAGAACTCCTGAGAACATTTAATCCTCAAGGTTATTCTCTCAGAGTTCAGCCTGACGAACTGAATCAAACATTTACTGCGACAACAAGGTCAAACGGAGGCGTGTTGTGTTTGGAAACTCAGAGGGAATTCATGAAATCAGTTTGTACTCCACACAATGTGTCCCTTACAAAACGCTCAGCTTGTTGATTCTGGATTTTAAATCTTTACTCTCGTTACTTGGTTCTTTACCATCACTCAATTATTTGTTCAATGTAAATATCTGATCTCTTTAAAGAGTCCTCTCCTGCTGATGTTCAGGTGTATATCAGTATGTAGTGTCTCTACTTTAAAGAGTCCTCTCCTGCTGATGTTCAGGTGTATATCAGTATGTAGTGTCTCTACTTTAAAGAGTCCTCTCCTGCTGATGTTCAGGTGTATATCAGTATTTAGTGTCTCTACTTTAAAGAGTCCTCTCCTGCTGATGTTCAGGTGTATATCAGTATGTAGTGTCTCTACTTTAAAGAGTCCTCTCCTGCTGATGTTCAGGTGTATATCAGTATGTAGTGTCTCTACTTTAAAGAGTCCTCTCCTGCTGATGTTCAGGTGTATATCAGTATGTAGTGTCTCTACTTTAAAGAGTCCTCTCCTGCTGATGTTCAGGTGTATATCAGTATGTAGTGTCTCTACTTTAAAGAGTCCTCTCCTGCTGATGTTCAGGTGTATATCAGTATGTAGTGTCTCTACTTTAAAGAGTCCTCTCCTGCTGATGTTCAGGTGTATATCAGTATGTAGTGTCTCTACTTTAAAGAGTCCTCTCCTGCTGATGTTCAGGTGTATATCAGTATGTAGTGTCTCTACTTTAAAGAGTCCTCTCCTGCTGATGTTCAGGTGTATATCAGTATGTAGTGTCTCTACTTTAAAGAGTCCTCTCCTGCTGATGTTCAGGTGTATATCAGTATGTAGTGTCTCTACTTTAAAGAGTCCTCTCCTGCTGATGTTCAGGTGTATATCAGTATGTAGTGTCTCTACTTTAAAGAGTCCTCTCCTGCTGATGTTCAGGTGTATATCAGTATGTAGTGTCTCTACTTTAAAGAGTCCTCTCCTGCTGATGTTCAGGTGTATATCAGTATGTAGTGTCTCTACTTTAAAGAGTCCTCTCCTGCTGATGTTCAGGTGTATATCAGTATGTAGTGTCTCTACTTTAAAGAGTCCTCTCCTGCTGATGTTCAGGTGTATATCAGTATGTAGTGTCTCTTCTTTAATGTACGACTTTATTATGTATTTCATTTTTGTCTGATTCTGTCTAGTCTAACACTCGAACCAGTGTGTGTGTGTGTGTGTGTGGATGCTTTGTGTGTGTATAGAGCTGGAGTATCCTTCTGCAGGCAGGTATTGAGTGTGTGAGAAGGATTAAATGGACGGATGGAGGTGTTCTCTGAGTGGCGCTGGCATGTTGGAGGCTGGTGAAGAAAGAAGCTGAAGGTCAAGAGAGCAGCGAGCTTAGATCTCTGTCAGGACCGTCTGCGGCCAAGGGTTTCACTCTCAGAGACGCCAAGGACACACACACACACACACACACACACACACTCACACACACACACACACACACAACACACACACACACACACACACACACACACACACACACACACACACACAACACACACACACACACCACACACACACACTACACACCACACACACACACACACACACACACACACACACACACACACACACCACACACACACAACACACACACCACACACACACACACACACACACACACACACACACACACACACACACACACACACACACACACACACACACACACTTTTCACGGTCATCCATTTATCAGCTCGAGCAGAGAACACAAACACAGCGACTGTCCGCTGGTGACGGGGGGGATCATCCCGTTTATAGGGGCTGATCTAATAAAGGATGTCTGATTCTGAAACTTTAATACGGACCTGTTGACTACAAACACTTCTTACCCTAAACTAGTTTATTTACTGCTGGTGATTCTCCAAACCATGCATAACCTTCTTTCTTCTGTGGGTAGGATTATAACTTCTTCTCATTTTATGACTTCTATAATTAAATGTAACTATCATTTTCATTATATGTTCTTTAAAGGGGACCTATCATGCAAAATGCACTTTTATACATAAAGATGTGTCCCCGGTGTGTCAGGGAACTCACGCAGCGTCAGAAAATAAAACCCTCTCTCTTTTTTCCGGGGCTACAACGGAGCTGATCCAGATTTGCGTCCGATATGACGTAATATCTGAAATGTGGACCCACGGCCCTATCAGAAAGTTGCTATCAGAAACAATGCCCGACTGTTTTGGACGTAATATGGTCGGTGTTTACATTAGCATCGCTAACACTCAGAGCTAACCTGTACTGGAGAGCATGTGTGTGAAGAAGCAGGAAATAAAAAGGAACTCACCTTGTGGTATAACCGGCAAGAGAGAAAGCCTTTGAGCTCCATACTGTTTTAGAAACAATCCTTGATAATCCATGATATGGCGTTTCATCACGGCAGTATTTAGTTTAGACAGTAGCTGCCGGGTCCCACATGAGCTCAGACCCCTACTTTTTTATTTTTATCAATTTCCTTTTTTTTTTTTAAAGCTTTATACCCCAAATCAGCACTTTTGAAACAGGAAGTGAAATAGAGGGATATGAGGCATGGCTAGAATGGGTGATCTGTTTGGTATTTTGAGCAAAACACTTCATAGACATGTTTTTTATATATTTGTATATATCTGAGACCGATGCTATTGCCTACAAATAGCATGACAGGTGACCTTTAATGTTTTGCTTTCGAGGGTTTATTTCTGACTAAATGGTTAATAAAAAACAATTTCTAGCAGATACATATCACATTCAGGTCACCAAGCTGTCATTTAACTCAACATGTTTGAACTGTAGTGGTTATTACTCTACAAATGGCAACAATTAACAATTATTTCCATTATGGATTAACAGTTTGGTCCATAAAGTCAGAACATTGTGAAACATGTCCTTCCTAGTTTCTCATGGTCCAAGGCGATGTCTTTACATGTCTTGTATCAGTCCAAAACCAACACATATTCCCTTCTGTATGATATACAATAGAGAAAACCAGGAACTAGTTTTTTATGACAGGGTGACTTTTGGATTTTCATCCATTATTTATTTTATAGGCTGATCGGACAGCTTCACTCCACCTGCTCACTGAAGATAAGGGAGACACTGATGATTTGTTATCACATGTTGTTGTATAATGTTTTTATAATTTTTATGCTATGACGTTTGTATTTTTGTATAACAGATCATTGCAGCATCCCATAATCCCCTCTGTTTCAGCCCTGTTTCCAAAGTGCTGATTCTCTGTCTGTTACTTTAGATGAAAATAAGGAGCCCCTCCCCACGCCCCTCTGAGAGAGATTTGGTTACAAAGAACTCAATGGTGCTCTAGGAGGAGATTCAGGTGATAAGGGGGGGGGGGGGGGGGTTACCTTGGTTGCTGATTGGCTAATGGTTACACAAGACAAAACATCGTTATGACATCATAAAGTGGCCAAAATCTGATCAGCTCATTTTCAGACAGGTTTTTATAAAAATGGATCAGGACAAAAAGAGAGAGAATCTTTGTTCCTGAAACTTTCTGAGTCTCTTGACACAGAGGGGACACATGTTGATGAAGAAGAGACATGAAGAAGAGGGGACACATGTTGATGAAGAAGAGACGTGAAGAAGAGGGGACACATGTTGATGTAGAAGAGACATGAAGAAGAGGGGACACATGTTGATGTAGAAGAGACATGAAGAAGAGGGGACACATGTTGATGTAGAAGAGACATGAAGAAGAGGGGACACATGTTGATGAAGAAGAGACATGAAGAAGAGGGGACCCATGTTGATGTAGAAGAGACATGAAGAAGAGGGGACACGGGTTGATGTAGAAGAGACATGAAGAAGAGGGGACACATGTTGATGGAGAAGAGACATGGAGAAGAGGGGACACATGTTGATGTAGAAGAGACATGAAGAGGGGACACATGTTGATGTAGAAGAGACATGAAGAAGAGGGGACACATGTTGATGTAGAAGAGACATGAAGAGGGGACACATGTTGATGTAGAAGAGACATGAAGAAGAGGGGACACATGTTGATGTAGAAGAGACATGAAGAAGAGGGGACACATGTTGATGTAGAAGAGACATGAAGAAGAGGGGACACATGTTGATGTAGAAGAGACATGAAGAAGAGGGGACACATGTTGATGTAGAAGAGACATGAAGAAGAGGGGACACATGTTGATGTAGAAGAGACATGAAGAAGAGGGGACACATGTTGATGTAGAAGAGACATGAAGAAGAGGGGACTCATGTTGATGAAGAAGAGACATGAAGAAGAGGGGACACATGTTGATGTAGAAGAGACATGAAGAAGAGGGGACACATGTTGATGTAGAAGAGACATGAAGAAGCAGGGGACTCATGTTGATGTAGAGGAGACATGAAGAAGGGGGACACATGTTGATGTAGAAGAGACATGAAGAAGAGGGGACACATGTTGATGTAGAAGAGACATGAAGAAGAGGGGACACATGTTGATGTAGAAGAGACATGAAGAAGAGGGGACACATGTTGATGAAGAAGTGGATTTTGCATGATAGGTGACCTTTAAGGGATGTATTCTGATATTCAGCGAACACTCGTTTGTCCCACCAACAAGAAGCAGACCCTGCAGGGACAGATCAATAGGACATGATTTTGAAGTTCCCAGATGGAGATGTCTTTTCTTCTTTAAAAGCTTTAGCTAGAAGTCAAACTGCAACATAAAGTAATCACACCCTGAAGCGTACTTGTCTCCTCCATGTGCCCTCCTCTCACCTCCTGGCCGGTGTCCAGCACGCAGAGTTTGGAGCACTGCTTCTTGGCGTCCATCAGCACGTTGAACATCGTGCAGACGGACAGCGGCACCCTGAAGTCCGTCGACTTACACGCCTTCTGCATTTTGGCATCAAACGCAGATTTTGTTCTGTGGGGGAAAACAACAAGAAGGGTTTGTTGTTGTTGTTGTTGCTCACAAATGGCTACAACTTCATGTATTTCCTGGTAACTGTGTTGTCCCTCCCAAAACATGACTCTCTATATTCAAATCTCAAATAAAAACTCACCTTTTGTTTTTTAGAGAGATTAAATATTGTGTGTTTTATGTTAGAATTCTACAATTATTTTGATTAAACTCTCACCCATTTTGTGAGAGTCTGTTCGGTTACTACACATCTACATAAAAAAAAATATTGCAGTGTTAGGAATTGATTCAAGAACTCATAGACAAGCATCACAAAAGCAGGTTATGGTTCAGAGATTGATGAGTTTCTTTCGGTAAGGTACGTTAATTTATATAGCACATTCAAAGTGCTTTCCATCATCATTAACACTTCATAGGAAGACAATAAAGGTTAGAAACTACTTTCCTAGATTTGCACCTGAGCTTGTTGAGGTCATAAACTCAGACGCTAACGACTAAAGAGACATGTATGTGTATTTAAAAGGTGCCTCCTCATCCACACCCGCTCCAGAGACCACATCACCCCCGTCCTTCAAAACCTGCACTGGCTCCCTGTCCGTCAACGAATACTCTTCAAAATCCTTCTGCTAACACAATAAAGTTCTCAATAGCCCCCCCCTACCTCACCGACCTGATCCACCACTACACCCCCCTACCTCACCGACCTGATCCACCACTACACCCCCCCCCTACCTCACCGACCTGATCCACCACTACACCCCCCCCTCCCTCACCGACCTGATCCACCACTACCCCCCCCCCCTACCTCACCGACCTGATCCACCACTACACCCCCCCCCTACCTCACCGACCTGATCCACCACTACACCCCCCCCTACCTCACCGACCTGATCCACCACTACACCCCCCCCTACCTCACCGACCTGATCCACCACTACACCCCCCCCTACCTCACCGACCTGATCCACCACTACACCCCCCCCCCTACCTCACCAACCTGATCCACCACTACACCCCTTCCCGCAGCCTTCGTTCATCAGAAGCGAACCTCCTCTCTATCCCCACACGAACCAAGCTCCGAACCTGGGGGGACAGAGCCTTCTCCATCGCTGCCCCCACCCTCTGGAACTCCCTTCCACGACACATCAGAGACTGCACCGACCCCCCCACTTTCAAAACACTGACCAAAACACACCTCTTCAGACTGGCTTTTAATTTGTGAATTATGTTGTGTTGCTGTTTTAACATGTTTTATTCTATTTCATCTCGTTTTATCACCACTGTAAAGCGTCTTTGAGCACCTGAAAAATCACTTTGAAATTAAATGTATTATTATTATTATTGTTGTGTACTATCTTTAGTACACTTCAGCGTTGGTAGAGGTGTAAGAGCCCTCAGTCTGACCTCTTGACGCAGGCCTCCATCATGTCGCTGGCCATCAGCTTCAGCCTCTGCTCCAGATGTTTGGCGAACTCCGGCTCCGGCCAATGGAGGTCGAGCACGAACGACTGCAGAGCGTCCAGCTTCCAGAACAAATCCTCCGAGGTGGCCGAGCCGTTACTGTAGGGGGGGGGGGTTATTAACATAAATAAAACACAAACGTCTAAGTTCTGAAGTTGCTGATCATCACTTGTAACCATGGATGTGTACATATCTACTGATGTGTGCTTTTCTTGTATATATCAGTATGCTTATTTGCATGCCTTTTCTACCTGCTGTGCCACTTTTACTGTAACAATAGAATAGAATATGGAGGGATGAACCCCTCTTTAATGGTCTCGCATGCAGAGCACACAGCACACAGTGACATGTGTTCTCTGCTTTTAACCCATCCTAGTACCAGGAGTCTAGTACCAGGAGTCTAGTACCAGGAGTCTAGTACCAGGAGTCTAGTACTAGGAGTCTAGTACCAGGAGTCTAGTACCAGGAGTCTAGTACCAGGAGTCTAGCACTAGGAGTCTAGTACTAGGAGTCTAGTACTAGGAGTCTAGCACTAGGAGTCTAGTACTAGGAGTCTAGTACCAGGAGTCTAGTACCAGGAGTCTAGTACCAGGAGTCTAGTACCAGGAGTCTAGTACTAGGAGTCTAGTACCAGGAGTCTAGTACCAGGAGTCTAGTACCAGGAGTCTAGTACTAGGAGTCTAGTACCAGGAGTCTAGTACTAGGAGTCTAGCACTAGGAGTCTAGTACTAGGAGTCTAGTACCAGGAGTCTAGTACTAGGAGTCTAGTACCAGGAGTCTAGTACTAGGAGTCTAGCACTAGGAGTCTAGTACTAGGAGTCTAGTACCAGGAGTCTAGTACCAGGAGTCTAGTACCAGGAGTCTAGTACTAGGAGTCTAGTACTAGGAGTCTAGTACCAGGAGTCTAGTACTAGGAGTCTAGCACTAGGAGTCTAGTACTAGGAGTCTAGTACCAGGAGTCTAGTACTAGGAGTCTAGTACCAGGAGTCTAGTACTAGGAGTCTAGTACTAGGAGTCTAGTACCAGGAGTCTAGTACTAGGAGTCTAGTACCAGGAGTCTAGTACCAGGAGTCTAGTACTAGGAGTCTAGTACTAGGAGTCTAGCACCAGGAGTCTAGTACCAGGAGTCTAGTACTAGGAGTCTAGTACCAGGAGTCTAGTACCAGGAGCAGTGGGCAGCTATTGTACAGCGCCCGGGGAGCAATGGGAGTGAGGGGAAAGGGGGTGTCCGGTGCCTTGCTCAAGGGCACCACGGCAGGGCAGGAGGTGAACTGGGACCTCTCCAAGTAGCAGTCCACACTCCATATTTTAGGTCTGGTCGGGGACTTGAACCGGCGACCCTAAAGCTCCCAGTCCAAGCCCCGACTGACTGAGCCACTGCCAGATTCAATGTGTGAACTGTAGTGGATTATTACTCTACAAATGGCAACAATTAACAATTATTTCCATTATGGATTAACCAGTTTGGTCCATAAAGTTAGAAAAATGTCCTTCCTAGTTTCTCATGGTCCAAGGCGATGTCTTTACATGACTTGTCCAAAACCCCAAAACATTCCCTTCTGTATGATATAAAACAGAGAAAATCAGGAAATATTTGTATTTGACAGGGTGACTTTTGGATTAAAAATGAAAAATGTTAACTCTCTTGCCAAAATGTTTTCCCATCACTCGATGTGTAGACCAAATGTCACAGCTTTTCTCTACAGCAAGTTACATTCGAGGAACATTTTCTGATTTGTATTTAACGTGCATACACATGTAAAAGCATGATTGTATCTTCGCTGATATTTTGTTCAACCACGGTGGCCTGAAACATCTTTCCTGTTATCCTATTAATGTATATATAATATCCTGCTTTATATGTTGTTACTGTAAATGTGTATTTCCACATGTATATTTTCTACTTTTTTAATGCTATTTTATTTCTATTTGAGATGATTACATTTTGGATTGTTTATTTCTAGTCTTTTAATTTCTCTTATGTATAATGCCATGTCTTTTTGTGCTGCTGCAACGCAAACATTTCCCAAATTGGCATCAATAAAGTACTTCTTATCGTATCGTATCTCATCGTATCTTATGTTATCCTGAGAGGAACAAAGAGGTCACCAACAGGTTCAGTGAGCTGTGTTCTCAGAGAGTGCATCAGAGATTGTCGCAGCTTTTCTCTACAGCAAATTACTTTGGATTTGTGTTTAATGTGCATAAACATTTGAATGCACTGTCATGATTGTATCTTCGCTGGTATTTTGCACAACCACGGTGGCCTGAAACATCTCTCCTGTCAGCCTGAGAGGAACAAAGAGGACTTCAGGTCACCGACAGGTTCTGTGTTCTCAGAGACAGATGGACGTCTCCCTCCTTCTCCAAAGCAACACAGGTTACAAAGCAACACATGGCAACGACATCCAAGTGTACAGCGGCTACAGTGACAGAGGATGGAGGATGGAGGAGGGTGGGGGGGTTAAACCAAGCACCACTCACTCCCTCACTTTTCTCACTTCGCCTTTAAAAGACTGTTACCTTAACAAGTGGCGCACAGGAATAAACGCTTTGGGCTGAGTTTGAGGTGCAATTAAAGCTCTGTGTCTCTCCCCCTCATGTCTAATTAGTGGCGCTCTTCTTCTTCCTCTCTCCCCGGGGACGGGACGATCCCACTCGCCCGTCTGTGCTCGCTAATGAAGTGCCAGGTTTTTTCTCTTTTTTCAGTGCATCGAGGAGGTAGAGGAACAGTGTGGTCTGTGTTGTGGGAGAGGAGCCTTTTTAAGAAACGCCACCAACGCGGCCAGTTCTGCTGCAGACTGACAGACACATTGAAACATGCAGAACTGTTTCGACAACCTCTGATCTCTCACAGCTGAAGCTAAGAAACTAACATTGATGGGTTCATAACATTCATAATTTATTCCACATTTCCACTGCTCGATGCTCGACTCCACTCTCTTTTTGGTTTTCCATTAGCAACATTTGTGGACGGTACCTGGTTCAAAATGATTTGAGCCAATTGAACAACGCAAAGATATTACTACAGTATTTATTTCTGCACCTTTTAATTCTTTCTCATATGTTAACTATATTGTATGTTGCATTGATTGAATCCTTGGACAAAACACAATTTGTTTTCTTTTGTGAATTTGATAAATAAAGCATTTGTTTCTTAGATATTGTTTAGAACTGCAGACCAATGATTTGTCAAAGAAAATTGTAAAGTGTGCAAGACTGCACTTCCTGCACAATCTGGCAATTATAAAATAGCCAATACACTTTCAATATTGTCCGTGCAGACGTAACTATTTGGATTTAGTAGGTGACGTCTGTCAGATAAGAGTCCTTCCTACTCTGCGGATAATGTCCAGCTGAATCAGTAGAAGTGAGGCATTAGGCACGTTCACACCGGAGTACTTTTCCGCGTACTTTTCCCGTTTAGTTCCGTTAGTACCCCTGATGTTGCGTTCACACCAAAAAGAGTACTTAGTGCCGGGAACTTTTACCCCCATTTTTAGTGCCTGCTAGAGAGGTGGTACCAAAAAAGTACCAAAAAAGTACCAATTTCTATTGGCTGGGCGAATTGCAAACCACGCCCCGTAAAACTCTGAAAAGGTTTGTGAAGCCGCCATTGTATTTGTGGCATTAGCATTAGCATTAGCCCCGCGCACCAACGGAGAGAATAACTTATGGCAAAACATTAGCATTATTGGCAACACATTATGGCAACACATTTGCGCTGGGCTAATGCTAATAATGCTAATAAGAGCAAATAAAATGGTGGCTTTCCGAGTTTTACGGGGCGTGGTTTGCAATTCGCCCAGCCAATCAAAAATTGGAACCTTTTCCTCCCCAGGAAAGTACCACCTCTCTAGCAGGGACTAAAAAGGGGTGAAAAGGTTCGCAAAAAAAAGTTCTAGTTCCAGATCTTTTTGGTGTGAACGCAAAATCCCAGGAACTATCGGAACTATTCCTGGGAAAAGTACTCCGGTGTGTAAGCGCCTAATGATCTTTGAAAGAGTACTCCATGTTCATCATGAGTTCACAGAGTCCAAGGTTTTTAAATGTGTTGTTTTGTCCAACCAACAGTACAACGTTTGCAATGATGAAGAAACACAGAAAGGCAGAACATTACATTTGAGAAGCTGAAGCAGAGATGTTTCCATGACGAGATTAAGTACTCTTGAGCTTGCACTTTTTTAACTGTTTATTTGATCTGTTTTTTGTCTTGTATATATTTATATTGCATTGTTTGAGGAAACGGTGACCCATGTTTTTCTGTGTATATGACGTTACAACCTTTGAACCTTCATATGATTTTTGATGGTGTTAATGACGTATTATATTACTTTTGAGTTGTTAGGAGTGTAGCACACTACAGGAAAGGGACAACCCCAAAGAGAATAATAGGACCCCTTTAATCAGCCCTAATAATGTGGATACTGGATTCTCGTAATTTGTGGTTGAGCCACTTTTTAAATGATGAAAATTCTTCCATCTCTTTCAGATGACTCAAATATTTGAGAGTGTATATTTTTGATGTCTCCTTTGAACTGGTTGAAGTGTACCATTGTGATTTTACACTCTTAACTCTAAACAGACTTACTTAAAATTACACTAGGATCAATTGTTATGCTGCTTGAGTCAAACTGAATGTTTGTATTGATTTTGTCATCAGTTTTGATCAGACAAATGAAAGTATACCTTCATGAACTATCTTTTAAGGTAGTTCATGGTAAGATAGGTAGGTTGTATAAAAATGTTGTAAATGTAAAAGTTGAAGTGTACATTTCACATTTATATTTAATTTAACACACTTAATATAAATAACAACCTGCTTTATATTGTGTCTAAAGCTCTTCAATAGTGTTTTATCGTCAGAGTTTATAGATTTTTTATCGTCACGGTCAACTTGTATATTTTCTACTATTTCATTTCTCCGTATGTGCAATGCCTTGTTTTTTTATGCGGCTGCAACACAAACATTTCCAAATCTTATCTTAAACATTGAACTCCTGAAAGGTTTTTCACACAGAACTTGTCTCGACTTACAAGATGTCAGGTAGATTCATCCCATGCAAGCTAGAAAAAGAAAGTGTTGAGTTATTATCGCGCTGATATCCTTCACATGGTGACATGCACACAGCACAAGGACTCGTCACAACACACACTCTCCACCAACGAGCCTCTGAGGAGCGATCGCATGCAGGCGTCCCCCCCCCGCTGACAGCAGAGACACGGTGTCACAGAAACAATTTGTCGTTTCTCAACGCCGAGCTTGGCTCAGAGAGATACGAGTAACGCTGCGTGCTCTTTGTCTCTCAGAGACTGGGACCAAACAGGATGACAAGTAGAAGTTTTGAAGTCGACGGTAAAACTTGAGCATGCGGGGGAGGGAAAGGCAGAACGATTCAACGGACTTTTACTACAGAAGTTTCTTGGTGTATTCATTCCTGTTGAGTGATGTGGAGTGTTTGACAAACAGATAGACGAACAGACACAGAGACAGACGGAGGACAGTCAGGACTAAAGGTCTTCACACTAACTCCCTAAAGTCTAATCTTGATCCAGTTCTCCTTTTCAAATAGTTGTCCAACTTAATTCTGATTCAAGTCTGACTACAGATCTTAGTGCTGACTTGGCCCTGCAGTTCTATATCTGTACTTAGCAAAAGCAATTACATTTCTTTAGCCATGCTAGCTGCTGTAACGATAAAAACGTTTTCTCCAATGGATGGATTTTCATGAGATATCGATGCCCAGAGGATGGATTCCAATACATTTGGTAATTGTCCTCCTAAACCAAAACAATTAACAGTTTCACCTACCCTATGTTTCACTGTAACACAGATTCCTATCAATACAACTCCTGTTAGCATCCTGTACATATTGGCAGATGCTTAGCTTTAGCATTAGCACATTTTGTTAGCTTTCCACTCATTTGGCATTTTGCCTTTATCCATAGGTTTCGGATATCACTGGTAAAATTAGACACCCCATTATTTTTGTAGTACTTAGTTTTAACCACGGAGAAAAGCGCTAATGCTGAAGCTAAACATGCTACTGCTAATATTCACAGGATGCTGACAGGAATTTCTTTAGAGGAATCTGTGTAACATAAGATAAGTACAAGCTGTAACCTGCGGGTGGTTCAGGAAGAAAACTAAACCGAAGAAGTTAGGATGCGTCCTCTTGGCATCATCGATATCTGGTCTAAATGGGAATCAATCCGATAGTTTGAATGATTACAAGAAAACATTGTCATTGTTGAAGCAGCAGCTAAAAGGACACAAAGGAATACATTTGTCGGACTTTATCAGATTTCTTTCAGTTAAGAGTCTGGTAAATACGGGCTAACAGAAACACTGGTACGCCTATGAAATCACATATGGATTCTCGGACCCTGTGAAGACCTTTAGATTAGTCCAGGTACTCTTTAAAACAGCTGCTAGTTATGGGTACTTTTTACTTAAGTACATTTCAAAGCCCATACTTCTTTACTTTTACTTGAGTAAAGAAGTTTAGTCAGTACTTCTACCAGAGTATTTTAAAACACGAGTATTGGTACTTCTACTTGAGGAAAGGATGTGAGTCCTTTCCCCCTCCTTGCCCCCCCCCTCATACATACGTGCTCTCACACAGCGGTCCCATCCAGGCGGGGGCAGAGAAGCTCGGCATCTGAGGCAGCGAGAGAGGGAGGCTGGGGACTTTGGGGAGAGGGACGCTGGCTAGATTGTTAGTGAGCGACCTGCCGGTGGATGGCGGGAAGGGAAAATGTTAAAAAGAGATTAAAGAGAGAGTGAAAGTGAAGAAAAGGTGGTCATACTTTCCTCCAGCACACACAAGGAGAACAGTCACATCTTATTTCAGCCACTTGGAAGTTAGCAAGGCAAAGGACTCCCTCGACAAGGGGCAATGGGATTGTTCCATTGGATTCAGTTATAGGGCAAACACACATTGGTGATACTCCACATGTTTTGTTCAGCAGGATAATCTTCCCGTATTAACACCATTTGGGGATTTTTTTAAGCGTTAATGCAGTCGCCAAAAGGAAATAGCTAACGTTATGCTACATATCTGTTGGTGTGATTACATTTTGTAGTCTCATTTAGACATTTGTTAAAGGTGGGGTAGGTAAGTTTGAGAAACCGGCTCGAGATACACTTTTTGTTATATTCCATGGAATGCTCTTAACATCCCGATAGCAATGAATATCTGAAGTGCTTTGACAAAAAATCAATAAAAAAATGTCATCTGTGGAAGCTGTAATACTGTAAAAAGCACGACCAATCATCTGAGCCGGCCCGGCTAAAATAACTGGATGGCCTACCTGCCTGTCAGCCTTCCATCTGTGCACAAACTTATCTCGTGCCCTCATTGGTCATGTGCGCGTTCGTGTGTGTTGGAGGAGGGGCTCTGTGAGGAAGTGGCAGATTTTCTCCGGCTGTGTATTTTCAAATTCTAGCGCACTCGAGCTGGTTTCTCAAACTTACCTACCCCACCTTTAACTATGTGCAATATGTGCAATATATAAATGCCGTTAATAACTGTGTAATATATACCTGGCTGCTAAATCCTTAGAACTGTTACAGGATGTGTATTTTGTAAATGATTTTATTATATATTCATATATCATGACTTAGTACTTTTTTTTTAATGCATGTCACATATTTAATATATGTGACATTAAGCTGTGGCTCTTTTTCCTGTAACTACGCACATTTCCCCTCCGTGGGACTAGTAAAGGTATTCTGATTCTGAACAGCTGTTCTCAATGTGTCCTTATTTCAGGCCTCTAACCACACAAAGGATCAAGAAAACATTGACTTCAAGACGAGGGAACTAGAAAGTTGTAAATGCTCATTATTTTCCGGGTTTTAAGACTCATTCTTGCACCACTCCTTAAACGCGGGAAATGAGTCGTCTTCTCTCTACTCAAAGTCAATGGATTTTTTTGAATGTGTATGTTAGACGTTTCAGGACGGTAATATGGGTTGAGCGATGCTTTGCAAAACAGTCCATGTTTGGTGAAATTCACTTACATTCAAAGTCTTTTTATCCACAACAAAGAGTCAACGGTTCAACAGCGACTGCATCTGCTTTGCGTTGACAGCTCTGACAGAAACCACGGTTGGGTTTGTGTGGATCTTTTCTTGTCTCCCTAATTTGAAGAGTTTCAAACGGCCTTGAGGTGAGTGCAAACATCAAAGAATGATCTTACTTGACGGACTGCCAGGTCTCCTGCTCGAAGCCGCGGTGGATGGACTGAGCGATGGACGACTCCATCAGGTCGATGTATCGAACGACCAGCGGCACAAACAGGTCCTGCAGGTGTTTGTGGAACGTGCCATTGCACAGGTGAACTGAGGAGAAGATGACCAGGTGAGCAAGGGTACAACTTTTTAGACCTTTTCAATGAAAACAAAGGCAGAAGAAACAACATTACTCAACCCCAGAACACATTTATATTCCTCTACAGTAATACGGTGAAGTTTGATCTTTTCTTGAATATCATTTACCTCTGTTATGTATTTGTTTGTTTATTTATCTGCTTAATTGTTTGTTTATTTATTGGTTTATTTATTTGTTGTTTTTGTTTTTCAATAACAAATGTATTTATTTAAGAAAAAAAAAAAAAATGGGATGTGTAATTAAGTAGATAATTTGTTTATACATCATTTAGAATCAGTAATATTTTTGTATATCAATTTGACACTGATTAATTGTGTATTGTATAATAATTCTCATGTTACATTTTTGTATTATTGTTTTACACATTCAAAATAAATCAAATCAAGTTTTTTAACAATTATTAAAACTGCTGTCCATGTTTACCCGTTTCCAGTCTTTGTGCTAAGCTAAGCTAATCTACTGTAGCATTCAACTAAATAAAGTATATATATCTATCTATCAAAAGGACAATGATGCAATATCTCATCATATTATATTTCATTGTCGTCTTTTGCACCATTGTCTTGCACTATTTATTTGTATATACATATATTGTACGTTGCATTGTTTGAGGAGCCTGGAACATAAGACGTGCCTAAACTACACGGTTTCTATTGTGCATGTGACAATAAAGTGATTTCATCTTTAATTTAAAGCATACTTTAAACAAGCAAGCTTCCATCCCTTATTCTGTTTGCTTAATCAAGATCTAACGGAAATGTCCGCCTTCAAAACTACGTTAAGATAAGAAAATATACGATGGACCTTTATTAATGCCCGTGGGGAAATTCAGCAGCAGAATAAGAGCGAGAGTACAGTACAGATTCACACAAGAAGAATACAATCAAAGATAAACATTGTGCAATTGATAAAGTTCAGATGTTCCTGTGATTGGTTGCGGGTGAAAGAAATCAGCGAGTGACATTTTGAGTTGAATAACTGCAGTTTCAGCGAATGAGCACCTTAACGTGCATGATCTGCGTTTAGCTGTCACTACGATCGGTTGTTTTCCTGAACGGCCGATTGGTCGGTCACATGATGGTGCGTTGAATGTTTCCTTTGCTAAAGGAGACAATAAAGGAAGCATTGAAGCTCCTTTCCTTACCATTTACACAAGTCATACAGCTCTTTCCAAACCCTAACGTCACTGCTTTAATAATAATAATAATCCATTTTATTTATAAGTGCACTTTTCATTTGAGTAAACAAAACTCAATCTGCAATTACTGAATGTTTGTAAGTTGTAGGATGGGTTCTTTGTGGGAGTGTGTGTGTGTGTGTGTGTGTGTGTGTGTGTGTGTGTGTGTGTGTGTGTGTGTGTGTGTGTGTGTGTGTGTGTGTGTGTGTGTGTGTGTGTGTGTGTGTGTGTGTGTGTATGTGTACAAATACATTTTTTTTAAGGATTTAGTTTGGAACTTTCGCTCCTGATTTCTCACCAGAGAGAAAAATGACAACATTTAATTTGGAGAAAATCAGAAGTAAGTGTGTGTATGTGTATGTGTATGTGTATGTGTGTGTGTGTATGTGTGTGTGTGTGTGTGTGTGTGTGTGTGTGTGTGTGTGTGTGTGTGTGTGTTGTGTGTGTGTGTGTGTGTGTGTGTGTAGAGCCCACAGAAGCTGGCAGGGTGAAGCTGGTGGGTCACATAAAAGGAGATAATAAAGCTCCTTTCCTAACCATTTACACAACTCATACAGCTCTTCCCTAACCCTAACTGCTTTAATAATAATAATAATGATAATCAATTGTATTTATAAGCGCACTTTTCATTTGAGTAAACAAAACTCAAAGTGCTACAGAGTAAAATGGTTGAACCAAAACAACCAAAACAAATAAAACAACCGTTTACGCCGGCATGGCAACAAGTGGGGGTTTTAAAAATCTAGTAAAAGGTTATTCTAGAAAGATGCGTTTTTAGGAACCGTCCTAAGAAAAAGAATAACATTGGACTGTAACCTCAGACTACTTTCATCTAAGTCTTATTTTCTAAAGATATTTGAAGCTGGAACTAACTGAACATCAGAACCCTAGAAGGTACCATTTGTACTTCAAGGATTACATGTGACTGCACAGGTGTTCAGGATACTGTACACCCCCCCCCCCCCCCTTGTAGGTTTAAAGACAGACAGAGACAGACAGATAAATCCCCCGAGACGCTCAGAGTCCACAGCGAGGAGAGACAAAGACACAGTGAGCAGGCGTGTCTCTCAGGACTTCATTAGTTTTAATTCCTCTCGCTCTGCTCTGCCATGATTAACACTAGCCTTTTCCAACCTCCAGAGAGCCAAAGCAGCCTCGCCTTCACACGCTGACAATCAAGTGAGCATTTAAATAATCTACAGAACAACGGAGACATAATACACTTGTTGAAGAAAGAGTGGAGTCACCTGAGATCAGCCGAGCGGCGGTCACTTCTTGTTTTACAATATTACAAAAAAATGCATTTTAGAAAAAGTCTAAAGATTATTCATTATTTTTATCCTGGCGAGGTTCAAGGCAACTTTCAAATCAAAGTTAATTATCCTCCGAACCTCGTCTCACTTTTGAAACCCGCGTGTGTGATTGGGATCTCGCTTTTAGACATAATTACGAGAAAAGGGAAGACCTCCTTTGTGTAAAAACTACGATTTTGCTTGTTCCGTGTCTATTGCCTCATTACGCTCCAATTTAAGTTGACTAATGTTGTGACACTTGGAATAATTACGGCATTAACAGAGGATGGTAATTAGGAATGAAATAGAAAAGATAAGAGCCACAGACAGAGAGTGTGTTCTTCCCATAATGAAGTTTTTGTTCCCAGCAGTGCCCTTGGGCTGTCTGTCTCTCTTTCTGTCTGTTACTGTATTGGAGGTACTTTGGCATCAGCCATGTTAAATAACGCCTCGCTTCTCGCCAAATCTCTTCTGGCTCCGAGACAAAGACTGGGGCGCTGATGGAGGGGCGGGGCGGGGGGCGGGGTGGGGGGGTGGGGGGGAAACAATGAGGCGATTTGTCTCCGGCAGTCAAATGAAATCTAACAATGAGCCGTGGTTTATCAGGAACAATAAGAAACTGAAACACAGAAGAAGTGCAATTCTGATGTTTGTCACACTTTAATCTAGAAGTTAATGTTTTGTTTTCTTGCACTGTGGGGGCCTTGAGACGCAGAAAAGCACATAAACAATAATAAGAGGGTGTTGTTTGTTGTGTGGAAGTGTCCAGAAAATGGTAAACTGTTCTAACGTCTACAAAGTAAATGGGGAACTATTTTTAAGTATCACGTGGAAGCAGGACATTTTTAATTGTAATGTTTGTAATTATTCAAACATTTTAATATTATTGCTATATATTTATTTTATTATTATAATTATTTTTATTTATTTATTTTGTTAAATTCATTCATTCATTATTTTCAATTTTTCTTTATTGATTGATTTATTATTATTTCCTCATTGCTCGGATATTGTTTGTATATTCATATATGTTTTTCATTCGTAGGTTGGTCTATAACAATGTATTCTAACTTATTCTGTATATTTGTGTATTTTACCTGTTGATATGTATATATTTACTGTTTATATATTTGATTATACTTTCAGCTCATGTGCGATGACTTGTAAATATGCTGCAATTTCCCAATTTAAGATCTTTTCTCTATTAAAGAGTCATTACAGGTGCACTGATTAGTTTCCCTTAGTGTCATTTCTTTGCACAGTAAAGCACCTCAGATCCACTCTTGTGCTGTATCATAGAGAAATAAATAACTGAAGGTTAGTTGATTGTTTACCGTGGTTTATTAGACAACAGTTTTGGTTGAAGCTGTTAAAAGAGAGGTGTTTATTTAACTATATAATCCTTTCTGAGGTGTTTGTGTTATGTGGTCTGAAAGAAATGACCCCGAACTTCTTTGTTATGTCTTTTACACTTTGGTAGATACTGTTTTTTAAATCACACCTCTCCACAAAGTATATTCCAAATATCACAGGAGCGACAAGTGACCTGTGCAAACTCAATCAAAGTGAAGAAGACGCTGTAACACGGCGTGTCATGACAGCAAAAGGTCCATAAAAAACACATGTAGGCGTTGGCGATCATCACTGATTCACAATCTGCTCT